>NW_012123265.1:2040267-2042510 GCF_000951035.1 Colobus angolensis palliatus | reverse complement strand
CACTGCACTCCAGCCTGGGTGACAGAGTGAGACTCCATCTCAAAAAAAAAATAAAAATTAAAATTAAAAATAAAAATAAGAAAATTAACCGGGCATGCCTGGATAATTTTTGTATTTTTAGTAGAGACAGGGTTTCACCTTGTTGGTCAGACTGGTCTCAAACTCCTGACCTCAGGTGATCCACCTGCCTTGGCCTCCCAAAGTGCAGGGATTACAAGCGTGAGCAACTGCACCCGGCCGACGACAATGTTTTATTGGTGTTAATTTATTTTTAGGATTAAAGTATAACATTAGCTTATACAGTCAATCAAAGACAGTTCCATGTGCAAAGTACATACTCAATAAAGATTTGAATACATGAGCCACTGAAATGGGGAAGATGGATGGAGGTTACAATGCACTTACCATCTGCAGCACCTACTTTTCCCCCTCCAAGTTGGGTTGACTGTAAAGTGAACCAGTTCTGATCCTATAGAGAAGTCATTGTGAATGGTAGCCATTTTTAAAAAATCCGCTTGCTTTTCAGACTCGGGATATACATTAAATTAACAACAACAAATAACCATGAGTCCAGAAGTTGGCCCAAGATTGACTTCACCAATCTACAAGTTAACCATTTGCACCTCTTCTTTGATGGAGGCCAAATTCAACACATGGAGTTCTGAAATTATTCTAATTGCAGTTTTAAAAAATAGATTTTGTTAATGAAATTTAAGTCAATCCTTTGCGGAGTTCCAGAGGCACTTCCAGAAACCTCTGTTGGAAAGCATTGTTTACCCAAGCTAGCACTACAGAGTCCCCTTTCCCCCAACCAGAAACTTAAAACTTTCTCCTTATTTCCCGCGATCCCTCGTTTTTCTATCACGGATCTGTCCGGCAGACAGCGGTCAAGTTTCTTTGAGCGACAAATAGATCCACCCGCTCAGCAGAGTGCCTGTCCCCGCCCCCCCAAGAGGTTGATTGGCAGGCCACGCTTGGAGATCCGCCAGCCGCGTAGCCCAGCTTCGTGAGAGTCCGCCCCGTCCCGCCCCGTAGGTTTGTTTTGGCGTCAGCTGCGCGCTGTGATGACGCCACGACGCTAACGCCCGAGAATGGCGGCGGCGGCGGCGGCGGCGGCAGAGGCGGTGGCCGCGGTCACTGCCTGGAGATGGCCCACAGAGCCGCCGAGACGCCGAAGAGCCCGCCGCCCGCGCGAGGTGAGGCGGCCCGGCCCAGGACGACGGCCCGACGGGCGGGAGGGGCAGCCGAACTGTGGTCGTGGTCGCTTTCTGGGGCACCGGGGCCTGCCCCTGGTCAGCCCGCAGCGTCGGCCCGTGTCCCATGCGCCAGGGCCTACAGGGTTGGAGAGCAGGTCGGGCGATGGCTGCTCGGGTCCCCGGCGTCCGAGTTCGGACTGGCCTCGGAACGTGCTGTCTTGCTGGGTATCCCGTCTCTAGGCCCGCGTGGGCCTGGTGGACGTGGTCGGTTGCCTGCCTGCTTGCTGTTCAGCCGGCCCGCGTCCAGAGCGGGTCAGGTTGATCCAACCTGGTTGTCCTTGTCCTTACTGCCTTCTCGCGCCCGGCGCCTACTCCACACTCCTCCTTTGCGTCTGCCAGGGGCCGGCGGGGCAGCTGATCGCTTCCTTGTGCGGGCTGGGAAATAGCAGGTTTGAGTCCAGCTGGATTGCCTGCTTGGCAAGCTTGTCATTCCTCTACCTGCAAGGGGAAGCCTAGCCCCTCACACTTAGTCCCCCTCCATAAAGCGGCTGAAGTGATAATTCCCACCTGAAAATCTGAATAAGTCCTTCACTGCCTGAAAGTGGTTCCTTAGTGCCTTCAAGACAAAGGCCACACTTCTTAGCAAGGCATTCAGGGCTCTTCATAATCTGGTGAAGGCTTAACCAGCCAATCAACACCAGAGCGCTTTTGTGCTCCCTTTACGTAGTTTATTGTTGTTAAAGCGTGTGGCCCTCCTGTTAGCTTTGGTTTCATTGTTAGTATTACTAATTTTGAGACAAGGTCTCTTGCCCAAGCTGGAGTGCAATGGCTCATTCATAGCTCACTGCAGCCTTGAACTCCTGGATTCAAATGATCCTCCCGCCTCAACCTCCCGAGTAGCTGAGACAACAGGCGCTCCCCTCCACGCCTGGCTAAGTTTTAACATTTTTTGTAGAGCCTGGGAGTCTGGCTTTGTTGCCAGGGCTGGCTTCAAGAGACCCTCCCGCCTAGGCTCCCAACGTATTGAGATTATTATTTTTTTTTTTT
>NW_012123265.1:2035780-2037362 GCF_000951035.1 Colobus angolensis palliatus | reverse complement strand
AGACGGAGTTTTGCTCTTGTTGCCCAGGCTAGAGTACAGTGGCGCGATCTCAGCTCACCGCACCCTCCACCTCCCAGGTGCAAGCAATTCTCCTGCCTCAGCCTTCCCAAGTAGCTGGGATTGTAGGCATGCGCCACCAAACCCATTGTATTTTTAGTAGAGATGGGGTTTCTCCATGTGGGTCAGGCTGGTCTCAAACTCCCGACCTCAGGTGATCCGCCCACCTCGGCCTCCCAAAGTGCTGGGATTACAGGCGTGAGCCATGTTGCCCGGCTTACACCCAGCTAATTTTTGTATTTTTAGTAGAGATGAGGTTTCACCATATTGCTCAGGCTGGTCTCAAATTCCTGACCTCAGGTAATCCACTAACCTCAGCCTCCCAAAGTGCTGAGATTATAAGCATGAGCCACCACAACCGGCTAGAAGGTCTTGTCTTAATAAGCCTGTTTGTTCTTCAGGCTTAGTTGTGTGTAGGAACTGCTTTGTATTATACGATTTCCTCAAGGTCATTTCTGGTCATTGGGGAAAACTGATAATAGTGTGCTTGGTTTTTTTTTTGAGACGGAGATTCTGAAGTAGGTGCTGGAGTTCTCTATCAATCACAAGTTCATAGTTAAATGAGTGAGACTTTGCTTTGGCCTTCTGTTTTACTTTGGAAGTGTGAGTGTGTAATGTGGGCAACTTAGGTCCTCTTCACAGCTTCCCAGCTGTGAGCTGTGAATGGGCTATAGGTGTGCCAAAGTATCGACCCTTAAGCTTCACGATAGCTGAGAACAGCTGTCTCCATTGACTCCTGGGTGTTATGCAATAGTATCATTCTATCATTCTCTGTGTATATCTTGGCATGGGGAAAATTTTTTGAGAGAAAGAAGTACAGCCCTGGAAGAAGGGAAGCAGTTTTGCTTGTTGAGAACTGAAGAGAGACTTACTTGAACTCCCTTTCCTTCCAGGAATCTTACTCAATGAGCATTAAGCTAGTTTGTGTTGGCTAGATCATCACTGAACTAATTCTTGGTACAGCCCTCTGTTGCCATGGTGTCTCATGTGATGCTAAGGTGGAAAAATGTGATGTTTTCATTTGCTGGGAGAAAGTTTTCTTTCCAAGCTGCCAGCCTTGAAATGGCCTCTCAGGGCACCCTAAGAGTCATGGATCAAGGGACAGTTGGTGTGGAGCCATCCAGGCTGTAAGTTCCTTGAGAGTAGAGACTATGGCTGCCTTCTCTTTGTTTGTCACAACCTCTGGCAGAGTTCCTGACCCACAGCAGGAATTCAGTAAATATTTCTGGGTTGAACATGGGATTTTGGAAGGAGAACCCCAGGTGCATTGCCAGGGTCTATATTTCTTTTCTTTTTTTTTTTTTGAGACGGAGTCTCACTCTATCGCCCAGGCTGGAGTGCAGTGGCACGATGTCGGCTTACTGCAAACTCCGCCTCCCGGGTTCACGCCATTCTCCTGGCTCAATTTTTTGTATTTTTAGTAGAGACGGGGTTTCGCCGTGTTAGCCAGGATGGTCTCGATCTCCTGACCTTGTGATCCGCCTGCCTCGGCCTCCTAAAGTGCTGGGATTACAGGCGTGAGCCA
>NW_012123265.1:2031692-2033055 GCF_000951035.1 Colobus angolensis palliatus | reverse complement strand
GTGCAGTGACATGATCTCAGCTCACTGCAACCTCCGCTTCCCAGGGTCAAACGATTCTCCTGCCTCAGCTTCCGAGTAGCTGGGATTACAGGCACCCACCACCATGCCTGGAAATTTTTTTTTGTATTTTTAGTAGAGACGGGTTTCACCATGTTGGCCAGGCTGATCTTGTACTCCTGACCTCAGGTGATCCGCCCGCCTTGGCCTCCCGAAGTGCTGGGATTACAGGCGTGAGCCACTGCACCCGGCCAGACCACATTTCATTTGCTCTGAGTTCAGCACTTTGATAAATTCCAAGGGAGTTCTGGAAACCTGAGAATGGCCCCTTCCCTCAAGGGTCTGACAGCTGTAGTGATCAAAGGCAGTCCGGAGTAGAGCAGTGAGCAGCATGACTCAGATTATAGTTAGAATGGAGGTTTCTAAAGCAGACCCTTCAGGAAAGATCCTCAGGAAAGCTTTGTGGATTCATCAACTCAGTGGCATGGGGAAGGATCGAGGCCTTGACTGGATGAGGCCCAGCACTGCTGGAGTCTTTCCTGAGTGCTAGAAGAAGCCCCAGATGGGGAACTAGGAGATTTGGGTCCAAGATGCGTGGTCACCACCGTCTGAGTGGCTTTGGACGAGTCTCTTTACCTCTCCTGGACTGTCATTTCTGTAGAGTGTCAGTGAGGACGATAATGCTGAATGCTCACACTCATTGCCACACTGTCCATTGTGCATGCCTTCCTTGAAGAGTGCTTTGGACCAGGCTGGGAGTTGAAGGTTTGGAGACAGACTCTAGAGAGTTGGGTACTTTCTGCAAGATGATGTAATGTAACCCTCCTGGGAAGTCTCTTTCTGAAGCTTCCTTACTCTTCCTTGCCCATCCCTGTACCTACCATGGTCACTGGGCTAGAGGCACACACAAGAGATGCTGGGAACAGGAAAAGGCTCTTCTTTTCTTCCTAGGAGCTTTACCAGCCACCTCCCGTGTCATAGAGTCTGCATTTTCACCTGAGCACAGTGTGGAGAGGGAGTTTAACAGATGTGATGGGACTGTGGAGCAGCTGTGATCACCTGGGGGCTGTTGCCCATGATCTCCACCTCTCAGCCAGCACCCTGTCTTGTCCACTTTCTTTTTTTTTTTCCCCCTCTTTTGGCCAATTTAGTCTAATATCATCCTCCAGTTTCAATCTGTAGTTGGGATGGTGGAGTACCGGCATCAGCCTGTCTTTACAGAGTTTCTGATTGGAATCAATGGGAGGGAAGCTGTGTGCCAGGAAGAGAAAAGGAAGGTCAGAGGGAAAATCCTTGACTCTCTTATTGCTGACTGACTTTATTTTGTTTTATTTATTTATTTATTTATTTATTTATTTATTTATTT
>NW_012123265.1:2026921-2031247 GCF_000951035.1 Colobus angolensis palliatus | reverse complement strand
ATCTCGGCTCACTGCAACCTCCGCCTCCTGGGTTCAAGCAATTCTCCTGCCTCAGCCTCCCAAGTAGCTGCGACTACAGGCGCATGCCGCCATGCCTGGATAATTTTTTTTGTATTTTAGCAGAGATGGGGTTTCACCGTGTTGCCCAGGCTGGCTCAAACTCCTGAGCTCAGGCAATTCACCTGCCTCAGCCTCCCAAAGTGCTAGGATTACAGGCATGAACCCAGCCTATTTTTTTTTTTGGAGACAGGGTCTTGCTCTGTCGCCCAGGCTGGGGTGCCGTGGCACAAACACAGCACATTGCAGCCTCGACTTCCCTGGCTCAAGTGAGCCTCCCACCTCAGCCTCCTGAGTATCTGGGACTACAGGTGCATGCCACCATGCCTGACTAATTTTTCGTAGAGATGGGGTCTCACTACGTTGCCCTGGCTGGTCTCAGACTCCAGGGCTCAAGCAGTCTTTCCACCTTGGCCTCCCAAAGTGCTAGGATCACAGTGTCAACCACTGTGCCCTGATGCTGACTTACTTTTGATCCCTGTGCAGGCTTTGTTTGTTTTAAGTGAAAAGTCAGGCCAGGTGCAGTGGCTCACACCTGTAATCCCAACACTTTAGAAGGCGGGGTGGGCGGATCACTTGAGGCCAGGAGTTCAAGACCAGTGGCCAACGTGTCGTAACCCTGTCTCTACTAAAAATACAAAAATTAACCAGGCATGGTGGCACATGCCTATAATCAGCTACTTGGGAGGCTAAGGCATGAGAATCATTTGAACTTGGGAAGCAGAGGTTGCAGTGAGCTGAGATCGTGTCACTGCACTCCAACTTAGGTGATAAAGCGAGACTCCATCTCAAAAAAAAAAAAAGAAGTAAAAATGAATCGGAAAGTTAGGCCTTTTGTTTTTTGTTTTTTTGGAGACAGAGTCTCGCTCTGTTGCCCAGGCTGGAGTGCAGTGGTACAGTCTTGGCTCGCTGCAACCTCCACCTCCCTGGTTCAAGTGATTCTCCTACCTCAGCCTCCTGAGTAGCTGGGATTACAGGCATGCGCCAACATGTCTGGGGCTAAGTTTTGTATTTTTAGTAGAGACAGGGTTTCACTGTGTTAGCCAGAATGGTCTCGATCTCCTGACCTTGTGATCTACCTGCCTCAGCCTCCCAAAGTGCTGGGATTACAGGCGTGAGCCACCATGTCCCAGCCGGCTATTTTTTTTTTTTTTTTTTTAGTATTTTTAGTAGAGACGGGTTTCACCGTGTTAGCCAGGATTGTCTCGATCTCCTGACTTTGTGATCTGCCCGCCTCGGCCTCCCAAAATGTTAGGATTACAGGCGTGAGTCAACACACCCAGCTGAATTCAGGCCTTTGACTCACTGTAATCTGATGGTCTCTGTGGGTTCTCTGTGGCCCTGAAGATGCCACAGTAAAACCTGCTTGGGCCTCCCTCTGCCATCTTTGATGGGATCTGCTGCAAACTTCACAAGGGTGTGAGGAGGTGTCAGTGTTGCCCCATGGCCCCAAGCACTATCCTTGGGCAGCCCTGGAGTCCCTGACTCTGATCAGCTCTTTTCAGACATCAGATTCTATATCCAGAAACCCACAGTAAATGTCACATGGATGGTCCACATGCACACCACACATCCAAAACTGAACTCTTTCCATTGCTTCCCAAATCTGTGCTTCCTGCTACACTCCTGACCACTTGCCCCTGAGCTGTGCAAGGGACTGGGTGCTGTCCTCATTCTTCCCTTCCACCCAGCATGGAAGTTCTGCTGCTGTTCTCTCTCGATTCCACTCCACTGTTTGGGGCACTACATTCTTTTTTTAATTTTCCTTTTTAAAACAGGGTCTTGCTCTGTCACCCAGGCTGGAGTGCAGTGGTGTGATCATAGCTCACTGCAGCCTTGATCTCTTGGGCTCAAGCAGTCCTCCTGCCTTAGCCTCCAAAGTAACTGGGACCATCATATGATGGTGCATACCATCATACCCAGCTGAATTTTTTTTTTTTTTTTTTTTTTTTGAGACGGAGTCTCACTCTGTTGTCCAGGCTGGAATGCGGTGGTGTGATCTCGGCTCACTGCAGCATACGCCTCCCAGGTTCAAGCAATTCTCCTGCCTCAGCCTCCAGATTAGCTGGGATTGCAGGTGCCTGCCACAATGCCTGGCTAGTTTTTGTATTTGTATTTGTATTTTTTTACATATTTTTTGAGACAGAGTCTCACTGTGTCATCCAGGCTGGAGTGCAGTGGTGCAATCTCGGCTCATTGTAACCTCTGCCTCCCGGGTTCAAGCAATTCTTCTGCCTCAGCCTTCCGAGTAGCTGGGATTACAGGCATGCACCACTACACCCAGCTAATATTTTTGCATTCTTTTGGTAGAGATGGGGTTTTACCATATTGGTCAGACTGGTCTCGAATTCCTGATCTTGTGATCTGCCCACCTCGACCTCCCAAAGTGCTGGGATTACAGGTCTGAGCCACCGCGCCCAGCCTAATTTTTGTATTTTTAGTAGAGACAGAGATTCTCCATGTTGATCAGGCTGGTCTCAAACTCCCGACTTCAGGTGATTCACCTGCCTCAGCCTCCCAAAGTGCTAGTATTACAGGCGTGAGCCACTGTGCCCAGCCTACCCAGCTAATTTTTTAATCTTTTGTAGAGACAGGCTCTCACTGTGTTGTCCAGGCTAGTCTCGAACTCGTGCACTCAAGCTATCTTCCCCGGAACCTCAGCCTCGCAAAGAGTTGGGATTACTCCCAAAGTGCTGGGATTACTCCCAGTGCTGGGACGACCATACCTGGCCAATGGGACACCACACTCTTATGGTCTTTTTTTTTTTTTTCCGAGACAGAGTCTTACTCTGTCGCCTAGGCTGGAGTGCAGTGGCACAATCTCTGCTCGCTGCGACCTCCGCCTCCCAGGTTCACGCCATTCTCCTGTCTTAGTCTCCCGCGTAGGTGGGAATACAGGTGCCTGCCACGACACCCAGCTAATTTTTTGTATTTTTAGTGGAGACAGGGTTTCACCGTGTTAGCCACTACGGTCTTGATCTCCTGACCTCGTGATCTGCCCGCCTCAACCTCCCAAAGTCCTGGGATTAAAGGCATGAGTCACCGTGCCCAGCTCTTACTGGCCCTTTTAATCCACTTTGACCCTCCTCCTGGTCAACCTCATCCTTCTCTCTAAACAAAGATCTGATTGCCTCTTTTCTCATAAACCCTTTGGTAGCTCTCCTTCACTTCCCAGGAAGGTCCTGGTCCTCACTTGTGTTGCTCTGCAGAACCAGCTTCTGCTGACCTTCTATAACTTCATCTCCACATTCCTGCCTTTATACCACCAAACTGCCCATTCCTAGACACAGGATGTTACTCTGGGTTTCTGAGCCTTTACAGTGTGTTATTCTCTCCCCCTGAAACACCATTCCTACCTTTCCTCATCTGACTCATTCTTGCTTCAAAATTCAGCATGGAGGTTACCTCGTTCAGGAAGGTTTTCCTAACCCCGGCTTCACTCTGCGTTATCTACTGTTGGTTCTTAAACTTAACACTTACCGTGTTATATTGAAATTATGTTTTTGGCTGGTCGCAGTGGCTCACACCTGTTATCCGAGCACTTTGGAAAGCCAAAGCTGGCAGATCACTTGAGGTCAGGATTTGGAGACCAACCTGGCCAACATGAAACCCTTTCTCTCTACTAAAAATACAAAAATTACCCAGGCGAGGTGGCAGGTGCCTGTAATCCCAGCTACTTGGGAGGCTGAGGCATGAGAATCGCTTGAACTTGGGAGACAGAAGCTGCAGTTAGCTGAGGTCGTGCCTCTGCACTCCAGCCTGGGTGAAGGAGACTCTGTCTCAAAAAAAGAAAAAAAAATATCTCTTTTTATGCTTTTCTCTTTATTTAGATTGTGAGTCAATTGACCATGTTCTGCTTGTTTGTGTGTGTGTGTTAAAATATAACCTACATTGGACCATGTTTTATTTATTCCTGTGCCCCTGGTATCTACTAGATATTTAATAAATGTTTTATCTTAAATGATGATTCGTTTTCCAGTTCTGTGTGTCATAATTTTTTTTTCTTTTTGACAGAGTTTCACTGTTGTTGCCCAGGCTGGAGTTCTATGGCGTGATCTCGGCTCACTCCAACCTCCGCCTCCTGGGTTCAAATGATTCTCCTGCCTCAGCCTCCCAAGTAGCTGGGATTACAGGCATGTGCCACCAAGCCAGGCTAATTTTGTATTTCTAATAGAGATGGGGTTTCACCATGTTGGCTAGGCTGGTCTTGAACTCCCGACCTCTGGTGATCCGCCCGCCTTGGCCTCCCAAAGTGCTAGGATTACAGGC
>NW_012123265.1:2025739-2026446 GCF_000951035.1 Colobus angolensis palliatus | reverse complement strand
TCCACCCGCCTCGGCCTCCCAAAGTGCTGGGATTACAGATGTGAGCCACTGTGCCCAGCCTTTTTTTTTTTTCTTTTAAGACAGATCTCGCTCTGTTGCCTGGGCTAGAGTGCAGTGGCGCAGTCTTGGCTCAGTGCAACCTTCACCGGGTTCAAGTGATTCTTCTGCCTCAGCCTCCCTAGTAGCTGGGGTTACAAACAGGTGTGCATCACCACGCCCAGCTAATGTTTTTGTATTTTTAGTAGAGATGAGGTTTTACCATGTTGCCTAGGCTGGTCTTGAACTCTGGACTTCAAGTGATCCGCCCACCTCGGCCTCCCAAAGTTCTGGGATTACAGGCGTGAGCCAATGGGCTCAGCCTGTGTGTCATAATTAATAGGAAATCCTTAGCTCTCTTCAACCCTTGGAGCACTCGGGTAGACATAGAGAAGAGCCCTCTCATTAGAAACGTGGTACCTCTGGAAAGCAGTAACTTCAGCACTGCACCTTGTCCGGGGCCCCACCAGCCCCAGGGTATTGTTCATGGTTGGAACATCTCTGGGAATCAAACTGGAAGGGCTCCTGAATCCCCATTGTAAGGAAGCAAAATACCCTGATCTTCATCCTGAGTTAAATCTGAGTGAAACTGCCAGTGTCTTCTCTGAGCTCAAGCCCCTCTGACTCTTTTTTTTTTTTTTTTGAGACAGAGTCTCACTGTGTCATCCAGG
>NW_012123265.1:2024951-2025623 GCF_000951035.1 Colobus angolensis palliatus | reverse complement strand
CCCATAACCACGCCCAGCTAATTTTTGTACTTTTGGTAGAAATGGGGTTTTACCATGTTGGCCAGGCTGATCTCAAACTCCTGACCTCAGGTGATCTGCCTGCCTTGGCCTTCCAAAGCGATGGGATCACAGGCATGAGCCACCGTGCCCGGCCCCGCCTCTGACTCTTGAATGAAGACCAGGCAAGTTTTGCAGTCACCGGGTGGCGAGTGCTGAGGCTTGTGGTCCCAAGTTCACTGGAGGTGATTACAGCAGCTCTGAGCCTTGTGTGGGATTTCAGCCATCCATGTAGTGTGGTGGGGAAGTGAGAGACCCTGGAATAGGGAGTTAAACTGCTAGGGTGGGGACGGTGCATTAGCAAAGGAGTGGAAGCCTTCCAGGAGAATGAGGGAGAGCCCCAGGGAAGTGGTTTGTTGTTTATTGCAGAGGGACCAACCCCTGTAGGAAGCCTAAAGGGCTGGGAAAGATATCCATGAAGGAGGCCTTGGAGAAGCAGCTTTCTGAGCCCTGGTGGGTGGTGGAGTTAGAGAGTAGGCCTCCAACACTTCACACTCCCATTTCAGAAAAGATGAGTCAGAATAATAAGAGGAATGATTTTAACATTTTAGAAACATGGGACTTCAACTAGGATAAGGGGCCCAGGCAGAGGAGTGAGGAAGGTGGGCGCCCTGA
>NW_012123265.1:2022425-2024381 GCF_000951035.1 Colobus angolensis palliatus | reverse complement strand
ATCTTTTCAGCTAGACCCTGTGTTGAGTCTGGGCTCTTGAACAGCAAAGCCATACTCCTGACCAGGGAAATAAATGAGAGCCAGGACTTTGGTTTTTTGTTTGTTTGTTTGAGACAGAGTGTCGCTCTGTCGCCCAGGCTGGAGTGCAATGGTGTAATCTCAGCTCACTGCAACCTCCACCTGCTGGGTTCAATCAATTATTGTGCCTCAGCCTCACAAGTAGCTGGGATTACAGGTATGTGCCACCATGACCAGCTAATTTTTCTATTTTTAGTAGAGACAGGTTTTCACCATGTTGGCCAGGCTGGTCTTGAATTCCTGACCTTAGGTAATCCACCTGCCTCAGCTTCCCGAGGTGTTGGGATTACAAGCGTGAGCCATCACGCCTGTCCAGGAGTTCGGTTTTAATGAGACTGGGTTTCTGGAGAGGGAGAGCTGAGGAGGACGGCTGGTTTCCTTACAGCTGTCCTGGCTGTGCTGACTTGTTCTCTCTTTGTGTGTAGGTGTAGACGGGGCACTGCCTTCAGAGCAGGTCCTGCCAGCCTCGCTGGAGAGGATGCCCTCGTGTCCGTGATGGGCTGTGGGACAAGCAAGGTCCTTCCCGAGCCACCCAAGGATGTCCAGCTGGATCTGGTCAAGAAGGTGGAGCCCTTCAGTAGCACTAAGAGTGATGTGTACAAGCACTTCATCACAGAGGTGGACAGTGTTAGCCCTGTCAAAGCTGGGTTCCCAGCAGCAAGTCAATATGCACACCCCTGCCCCAGTCCCCCAACTGCTGGCCACACGGAGCCTCCTTCAGAACCACCACGCAGGGCCAGGGTAGCTAAGTACAGGGCCAAGTTTGACCCACGTGTGACAGCTAAGTATGACATCAAGGCCCTAATTGGCCGAGGCAGCTTCAGCCGAGTGGTACGTGTAGAGCACCGGGCAACCCGGCAGCCATATGCCATCAAGATGATTGAGACCAAGTACCGGGAGGGACGGGAGGTGTGTGAGTCGGAGCTGCGTGTGCTGCGTCGGGTGCGTCATGCCAATATCATCCAGCTGGTGGAGGTGTTCGAGACGCAGGAGCGGGTGTACATGGTGATGGAGCTGGCCACTGGTGGAGAGCTCTTCGACCGCATCATTGCCAAGGGCTCCTTCACCGAGCGTGACGCCACACGGGTGCTGCAGATGGTGCTGGATGGCGTCCGGTATCTGCACGCACTGGGCATCACACACCGAGACCTCAAACCTGAGAATCTGCTCTACTACCATCCAGGCACTGACTCCAAGATCATCATCACTGACTTTGGCCTGGCCAGTGCTCGCAAGAAGGGTGACGACTGCTTGATGAAGACCACCTGTGGCACGCCTGAGTACATTGCCCCAGAAGTCCTGGTCCGCAAGCCCTACACCAACTCAGTGGACATGTGGGCGCTGGGCGTCATTGCCTACATCCTACTCAGTGGCACCATGCCGTTTGAGGATGACAACCGTACCCGGCTCTACCGGCAGATCCTCAGGGGCAAGTACAGTTACTCTGGGGAGGTGAGTCTGTGCTGCCCTGTCCCGGCATGTTGGGGAGGCACCTGCGGGCGCAGGTATTTCCTGCAGCTCTCAGTCAGTGGTACGTCCTCAGGGCCATGCTCGTGAGGGCCAGGCAGGTCATGTAAAAGGGACAAAGTGAGACTATCACAGTGTAGTTTGGGTTCCCTCAAGGTGAGCCCTGAGACAAGGGATGTGATTTGAGTAACTGCAAGTGAAGGAGTGGGGAAAGCGAGGCAGGAAAGGGAGAAAGTCAGTAGAGTATATTGAGAAGTGGCTGCCACTGTGGGTCACTGGAGACCATGGTAATAACCATGTGGAACGTGCCTCACATTTGTACCACCGAAGAGCAGGAACGTGAGTTTCTTTCTTTCTTTTTTTTTTTTTTTTTTAATCCACCAACTCCTGTACTTCATGGGTTGAGAATTT
>NW_012123265.1:2019460-2020560 GCF_000951035.1 Colobus angolensis palliatus | reverse complement strand
GAGGTTGTGCCATTGCACTCCAGCCTGGGCAAAAAGAGTGAAACTCCGTCTCAAAGAAAAGAAAAAAAAAAGGTCACCTAACAGCTTCACGCCACTTACTTTGCCTTTAGCACTTGAGGTCCTGTGCTGTATCACCTTCCCTGACAGCTTCCAGATGTGGCTGTGGGATCCATTGAGGACTTCCTCCTGCTGGGGAGGTGGTTGGCATTCCCTAGGGGCATCCCCATGTTATGCCTCTCAAAGGTGGCACAAGGAAGGGAGGGAAGCTTTCCTCCTCAGGCTGGCTCTGTTGCAGGCACAGGGAAGGGTGTCTGTTTGTACCACTCTTAGGAGATGGTTGAGTAGGTGTCAGGCAGGTGGTGAAGATTTGTACCAGTAACTGGGATCTGTGGGCCTAAGGGTGAAGGGGCCACTGCAGACCACCAGATGCTTACTGCAGAGTGGTCAGCCTTGTGGAGAACTCAGTCCTGGCCCACTGTCATTCTCAGGTTTTAAGTGGACATGTGGGTTCTGCAGAAAATCTGACTGTCACATGCTTATAGCACTGGGCGGTAAATGGGACCATACTGGTACTGAATGAGAGCCTGCAAAGCCAGAGAACAGTTCCCAATACTCAGTTAAAAGTCAGGAGTGCCCAACAGTGAATTAACTATCACACTCGGGACCATTCCAGTCTAATTAGATTTGATTCAAGGTTCAGATAATTTGGTTCCCAGCATCATCATGGCAAATGTGAGCTTTTGGTGTCTATGGAAGGCACTGGGAAGTGTGAGAGGAGCAGGCACAGGTGGTGACAGAGGGAAAAATTTAAAGATGAGCCCCTTGATCCTGATGATGATCCCCTCAGTAACGTTGGGGCAATGCCCTGATGTTTACTTGGTTCTCAGATATGGATTGGCCATCAGGTTGGCACAATCTGTAGCTATAAACTGAAGATAAGAAATCCTCTTCCAAGGCTGGGCACGGTGGCTCATGCCTGTAATCCCAGCACGTTGGGAGGCTGAGGCGGGCAGATCATGAGGTCAGGAAATGGAGACCATTCTGGCTAACACAGTGAAACCTTGTCTATACTAAAAATACAAAAATTAGCCGGGCGTGGT
>NW_012123265.1:2012575-2015319 GCF_000951035.1 Colobus angolensis palliatus | reverse complement strand
TGTGGGCACATACCTGTAGTCCCAGCTACTCAGGAGGCTGAGGTAGGAGGATCACTTAAGCCCAGGAGTTCAAGGTTGCAGGGAGCTGTGAATGTGCCACTGCACTCCAGCCTGTGTGAAGATGGAGTCTTGCTGTGTTACCCAGGCTGGAGTGCAGGGGTGCCATCTTGGCTCACTGCAGCTTCCATCTCCCAGATTCAAGTGATTCTCCTGCCTCAGCCTCCCAAGTAGCTGGGAATACAGGCACGTGCCACCACGCATGGCTAAGTTTTTATATTTTTAGTAGAGATGGGGTTTCAACATGTTGGCCAGGCTGGTCTTGAACTCCTGACCTCAGGTGATCCTCCTGCCTCAGCCTCCTAAAGTGCTGGGATTACAGGTGTGAGCCATCACACCTGGCCAACACCCTGTCTTAAAAAAAAAATTGTTTTTTTTAAAGCCTGTCCTGGTGTTCTCTGATACAGCTATAAAAGCATGCCAGGTTGCTGGCAGGAACTTGAAGGAGGTGCTGCCTCTTCTTACCAGGAGACCGCCTAGCTGTGAAGTGAATGGCTAGAAGGAGTGATTGCTGGGTCCCATTCTAGCGATGTCTGTCCTCACCTCCATGCAGAAAAGTAAAGAGAAACCAGGGCCCTGCCAGGGAGTGGCAGAGGCTGGTACTTCTCAGACACTTGATGTTCATGCACATGCCCTGGAATCTCATTAAAATGTAGATTCTGATTTAATAGGTCTAGGTGGGGCCTGAGGGTCTGCATTTCTAACAAACACCAGGTGGTGTTGATAACACTGACCTATAAGAACGTGCTTTAGGAGCAGGTTTTTAGGCAAGTGCCTTAAAAATGGGCTGGGGTGGTCAGGGACAGTCTTAGAGAAGAGGGAACCTGGAATTTGGAGCATGGCCGTGAGGAGTTAGACGAAGAAAAAGGGAATGACAGCCACAGAAGTATAGGAGGGAGAAAGCAGGAGGCAGGCCTGGGGGCAGTGGTCTGAGGGACAGGTTCATATATAGCTGAGGTCCGTCAGAGGACCCTGCAGGGCACGCGGGAAGTTCAGCTGTCCTGATAGCAGGCTCTGGAGAACCACGTGAGGTTGTAGCTGAAACTGAATTTTTTTTTTTTTTTTTGGTATGGAGTTTTGCTCTTATTGCCCAGGTTGGAGTACAGTGGCGTGATCTTGGCTCACTGCAACCTGTGCCTCCTGGGTTCAAGAGATTCTCCTGCCTCAGCCTCCCAAGTAGCTGGGATTACAGGCTTGAGCCACCGCGCCCGGCATGGGTTGAGAATTTCTTTGAGGGCACTAAATCCCTGGTGCTTCTGGGCTGTCCTGATACCAACTAGTGCTAGAGAAAGTCTTTAGGCAGAGAAGCAGAGAGATGCAGGCACTGGCGGTGGGAAGCTGTTGCCAGGCACCAAGCAGTGTGCCGCAGCTGCAGATGATCAGGGGTGGGCTGAAAGTATGTGGGTATCTGCATCTGCTCTGTGGGGCCCCAGCCAAGCTAGACTGAACATGCCCATCTCAGAAAGCAGCTTCTCATCTCTGTCCAGTTTTGTCACACAATGAGGACCTCATATGTCCAGATCTGATTTTTTTTTAGAAGAGAAGCCAGAAAATCTGATCTTTTATTTTTTGAGATGGAGTCTTGCTCTGTTGCCCAGGCTGGAGTGCAGTGGCACAATCTTGGCTCATTGTAATCTCCACCTCCTGGGTCCAAGCGATTCTCCTGCCTCAGCCTTCTAAGTGGCTGGGATTACAGACGTGGGATTACAGGCCCGCACCACCTCGCCCAGCTAATTTTTGCATTTTTAGTAGAGATGAGGTTTCGCCATGTTGGCCAGGCTGGTCTCGAACTCCAGACCTCAGGTGATATGGCCGCCTTGGCCTCCCAAAGTTTTGGGATTACAGGTGTGAGCCACTGCACCCGGCCAGAAAGTCTAATCTTAAAATGTTAGAATATTCTGATTCACATATTTAAGCAGCTTCTTGTGCGCCAACAAACACTAACCTGCAGGTCAGATTCAACCACCAGGCCGTCAGTTTGTGTCTTTGGATCCATTGATAGTCCTGATACCTCCCAAAATGTGTGAGGTTTCAGCACCGTTGGGAGCCGAAGGAAGGTACAGAAAAAGTGAGGGCTGATTGGTCCTTAGGAAGGATGCTGACTGGGTAGAAGACAAGGCTGACTGTAGGAAGCAGCAAGCATGGCAGCTGAAGCCTAGTGGTGTGCTGGGAAGGCTGTGAAGAAGAGAGTATGTGTCAGCTTTATGTGGGAGGGAGGTGAGCTTGGCAGGATGACAAGATTTTGCCCAGGCAGTGAGAGCTCCCTCTTCTAGGGGGCTCCCCATAGGGTGTTTTTCTCAGACATGGACCTGCTGAGGTGCTATCCATGCCTCTTGTACATCTTCTGTGGAAGGGAAGGAGCTCTGGAAGAGCTCCCTTCTGTGGCCCAGCTTTCCTCCCAGGGGTATGGGCTGGGCCCTCTCTGGCCTCAGCCAGCATTTCCTTCAAGAGTCACCCAACAGCTGGCCAGGTGCGGTGGCTCACGCCTGTAATCCCAGAACTTTGGGAGGCCGAGACAGGTGGATTACTGAAAGTCACGAGTTCAAGACCAGCCTGGCCAACATGGTGAAACCTTATCTCTACTGAAAACACAAAATTAGCCAGGCGTGGGCACCTGTAATCCCAGCTACTCAGGAGGCTAAGGCAAGAGAATCACTTGAACCCGGGAGGCAGAGGTTGCAGTAAAC
>NW_012123265.1:1983686-2006595 GCF_000951035.1 Colobus angolensis palliatus | reverse complement strand
GTGAAACTGAAATTTTAAGATAGATCTGGGAATGTCTGAAGTTCGAGAAGCTGATTGTGTTCTGGGAGCTCTGCATGGTGCCAGGCTGTTGAGGGTCCAGCTGGCAGAGGGGGCATTGAGCTTAGCCCAAGAGGGAGGGAGAGAGATTTCCCAAGATGTGCTGACAGAGGAAAGACTCTGCTACAAGCCTGTAGGGTTGCCTGAGTTCCTGATTCTGGCAGTTGTTGACCTGGCAGTTTATCTAATTGGAGCTTGCACAGTCTTGCTAACTGGCTATTGATTACCTGAGGATTGGAAAATGACAAATGGGGTGGGGAGTGGATTCATGCCCAGTCCTACTGTAGCTGAAAGACTGGGTCCTTAGATTCTGCTTGCTGCTCTGCTGGAATCACAGGGCAGGACTCTGCGGCTCACAGTCAGTGAGAGAGAGAGAGAGAGTGTGTGTGTTTTGGGGAGGCACTGCCCTGCCTTTGCTCCTACTACGCTTTACCTGGAACTGAAAAGCATCAGTTCCCAGCTCCAGAGGCAAATCCTGGCAGACTCTGGTGGCCCTAATCTGTGACCGGGAGCTTGCCTGACCCCAAAAATCAGATTCTACCACCCCCTGTGGAGAGCTCTGGGTTGGGAGGGATCTGTCTGGGACATTTCCTGGGGGAGGGGTCCTTATCATGAGATCAGGCTCTCTCAACTGGAGACCAGTCCAGCAGACCCTCAGACCCCACAAGACCTATTAAATCAGAATCTACATTTTAATGAGATTCCAGGGCATGTGCATGAACATCAGGTGTCTGAGAAGTACCAGCCTCTGCCACTCCCTGGCAGGGCCCTGGTTTCTCTTTACTTTTCTGCATGGAGGTGAGGACAGACATCGCTAAAATGGGACCCAGCAATCACTCCTTCTAGCCATTCACTTCACAGCTAGGCGGTCTCCTGGTAAGAAGAGGCAGCACCTCCTTCAAGTTCCTGCCAGCAACCTGGCATGCTTTTATAGCTCTATCCCAGGACACTAGGACAGGCTTTTTTGTTGTTGTTCTCCTGGCCACTGCCCACCCACAAGCACACCTGCACACACCTGGGAAAAATGCAAGAGACATGAAGGCCTGTTCTTCCTATCCATGGAAGTTGAGATTGCCTAGGGGTAAGGAACTAGAATAGGGAATGGCCATAGGATGAACCTGCATTGGCAGGCACACGTGAACACAGGCCTTGGCATAGAGCCACTAGGCCTGGACAGTCTGGAACATGGACTGTGGTGCTCAGGTCAGGTGGTTGGGCCTTGATCCCACCCACTCCAGCCATCTGTCCTGTATGTGTGATAGGCATTTGCCCTTAGGAAGGCCATGTAAGAGAGCAAGGCTCTGCTGGGATAACCTCTGAGAGAGAGAGAGTGTGCCATGGTGAGGGGGATGTTGCTGTGTGAATGAAGGACCTCTGACGCAGCAGTGTTTGGAGGTGTGCATTCCTCACCAGCGAGTGTCTCATGGCGCTTGATGCCTTTCTAGGGGCACCTTTCCTGTTCACTGACCCGGTAGAGTGCTGTCCCTTGTATACCAGGCCCGGTCTGGTGTGCCTGTTTCCTGTGGGCTCTGTCCATGCAGCCCCAGTTCTGTGTAAGGCTCAGTGGCTTCCATGGACTTGAATAGAAAGCTTCCTGCAGAAGATGGGCTTTGAGAAGGAGGAGGCCCAGAGAAGGGAGCATTGCTGAGTGCTCCAGAATAAACAGATTGGGAGTGACGGAGCAGAGGTTGAAGAGGCTGGGGCAGGCCTGGTGTTTGTTGTTGGGAGCCCTCTGCACTGTGGGAGGAGCCCTCTAGGTTCTGGGTAGTGGAGGAGGAAGGCAGCAGAAAGTGGGAAGGGAGCCTGGCAGGAGGAAGGCTAACTGGAGGCTACTGGAATAATTCCATCCTGGCCTCCTGGGGATGTTTGGGGCAGACCAGGGATCCCAGGGATGGGATCCACATGGCATATGTAAGCCACAGTGGAGGAGGTGAAGGAGTATGGGGCAGAGCCCTAGCTCTGCAGGAGGGACATCAGTTTGTATGGGCAGACTTGGAGAGCATTCCAGGCTACCCTCTGACCTGGAGGGCAAGTGGGGTCCTGCCTGCCATCCTGGCACTCCAGATCCCCCAGCCCAAAGCCCATGCCTTAGACCCCACCCCACTCCCTGCATACCACAGGTCTGAGCCATTACCTCTGTTCACTCTCCACACCAAGCTTCTGCCTCAACTGTTCACGCTGCTCCCAGTATCGGTCTTAGTTGCTTAGAAATAATGCTGCCTACTGCCATTGTGTGGTGCCTACTGAGTAGCAGACCCAGGGCTGGACGTTCTGCACCCCTCACCTCCAATCTACAACAACCCTGCCAGGCGGTATGTAATCCCCGACCTTACAGATGAGGAAACAGATGAGGAAAATGGTGAGGTTACGTAACTTGGCTGTAGTCTACCAGCCGGAGAGTGGCAGGTCTGGGATTTGATTCCAGGCTGTCTTGGCTTCAGAGTTCTTGGCCTGTCTAGAGCTGCAGTCTGCTCTCCCTGGTATGTGTGCCTCAGCACGTTGCTGGTTTCTTGTTTCAGTACTTTCTGGCCGCTGATCAGTGGACACATCTCTCCTGTCTAGCCTGTAGGGTCCTTGAGGACAGCATGTACATCAGTACATATGCTCCCCACTGTCGTGTCCAGGCTTAGTACACAGTGGTACCTGTGTGCTAGGTTAAACTGGAGTATTTATAAGTGATAACTGGTGGGGGAACTTTCTCTTGGCTTCTCCTGAGGGAAGCACCAGTGGCTATTGGTGACACCCTGGGAAGGGTCCCAAATGTGACTGCTGGCAGGCAGACAGGCTGTACAGCCTGTGGAGTGCTCCCCTCAAGGGGCCAGACTCCAGGAAGAAGCAGAGAGCCTGCTAGCGATGCAATTAGGAGGCTGCTGGCCACAGCTGCCTGGGGGCACAGGCAGTGGGAAGACTTAAAGGCCCAGGGCTGGTGTGTGCTTGTCAACTTTTAGGGCAAATACAAGACTCTTGGAAAAGGAGTAAATGCTGAGGAGAGGATTACCGGAAAGGAGAAATCTGAATGTTTACCCAGCACCCAGAGGCACTGGAGTGGAGAGGGCATGAGGGCATGTTGCAAGTTGAGTAGAGACACAGGTTGGGAGAGACCTATGTGAATATGAGAGCAGTCTGAGGACACAGTCACCTTGAGAGGAGGCTTCCTATCACAGGAGGCCTAGGAGGCCTGGAGGAGCTGTTTCTAAAGGACGGCACAGAAGGTGAGTCATCAGCTGCAGACTCATGGTAGAGGACTGTCAGGGTCCTCCAATGCGGAGAGTCTGTGATTTACTTGACATGAAATGTGACATCCTTGATGTCAGTGCTTTTGTCAAGAGTTCTATTCCTAGAGGCAGGACAGATGAAGGGGCTCTTGTAGGATTGATATTAGAGTGATGCCATTAGGAGCTTTGCTGTCTGTTGCATTCAGCATCCTGAATTATCACCCTCCTCTGTTTGGGCAGTCTCTGAGCTGTGGGTGAGCCCAGGTCACTATACCAGGAACAGGTGGGCTTGGGTAGAAATTCTCACAGAGCCTTATGAGTGCTGCTGGTTAGGGGACAGAGTACTGTTGGGAGAGGATGCCCACCTTCATGACCACTCTGCTGCTACCTGGGTGACAAGGGCTGGTGAGAGGTGGCTTCCCAGGGGTGGGTGTCTGGTCTGCAGGTTGACCATACATTGATCTAGGGCTAAATATACCTGAAGAGGCAGTGAGCTTGACTACCTGTAGTTCTTTTTTTTTTGAGATGGAGTCTTACTCTGTTGCCCAGGCTGGAGTGCAGTGGTGTGATCTTGGCTCACCAAAGCCTCCACCTTTTGGGTTCAAGCGATTCTCCTGCCTCAGCCTCCCAAGTAGCTGGGATTATAGGCACCAGCTACCACACCTTGTTATTTTTTGTATTTTTAGTAGTGACAAGGTTTCACCACGTTGGCCAGGCTAGTCTCGAACTCCTGACCTCAGGTGATCTGCCCACCTCAGCCTCCCAAAGTGCTGGGATTACAGGTGTGAGCCACCACGCCCGGCCTCCCCACTTCTTAAAGTGGTTCTAACATGCCTTGGGATGTAGAAGATAAGATGAGATGCAGAGAATGTGGCATGTCTCAGTGCTCTCTAGGTGACGGGACTTGGTTATGCATCCTGGTCCTATGCTCTGACTTTATGTCTCCCTCCCTGCCCCTCACCTCCCCCCATATGTCACAAGGAGCAGCCATGTGAGCAGGGATAGGACCTCATCCCAGAGTCATGGGGAGCGCTGTCTGGCTGTCTGGAGAGCAGGAGACCAAATGTATATGCTGGTGGCAGAGTGGAGGCAGGGAGGCAGGGATTGTGTTTCCTGGCTTATGCTTGGATTCTCCTGGATGCTTCAGTTGCTTGACTTTTCTCACCTTCAGTGTGGGTGGGGACTGTGATGGACCCAGCAGCTCACCTCTCTTCTCACTGGCCCCTGCTCCCAGAGTCAGAGGATGGCTTTTCCATGACTGTCTCTATAGCTGACAGCACGAGCAAACACAAATCAATTTAGAATCCTTCGCTATAAGGCATCTGTCCCTAAGCCCTCCTTCCCTGCCGGCCTGCTGGGGCTGCTGCATGTCAAGTGCCGTATGCTGGTGCTGTCTGTGTGTGAGGATCCCATCAGGATGATCACATGCCCCCATACCTGGCCAGGAAGGTTCCCTCGGGAAAAGCCATCCCCATTTCACCAAAACATGAAGCGTTCAACAGATTAAGTCTCCCTCCTTCACTGCAGGAGCAGATGCCCTCAGGCTGGATTCCTGCCTGGTCACTAGGAGGTGGCATGGTTTAGGCCACTGGATGGAGGCAGTGGACCCTCAGTTGGTCACTGTGGTTGGGGACCTGCCCTTGGAGACCTCTGGCAGGAAGGCAGAGGGAAGCTCTCTCCATGTGAGGCCGGAGGCAGCTCTGAGTGGAGAAGAGCAGCAGCCCCATCTTGTGTCACCTCTGTGCCACCACTGGGCTCCCCAGAGCCCTGTCCTCTAGGTTTCCCTTTGTCACTGCTGTCCTGGTTGCATACACTCCAGAGAGCAGCAGCTTCCCTGTAGTGGCAGGAGCAGACCCACCCCCCACACTGCTGCATTCAGCCGTTCCTGCTGACCACCCATAGCATCACGTCAGCTTGGGTCACAGCTGCCTTTCATCACTTTTTCCACCTCCAGCCCTTGAGGCTTTGCCAACAAAGAGCAGGGTATGGTGGCTTGTGCTCAGAGCCATCCCTGGTGCGTCAGCCATCTCCTCCCTCTCCTGTCTTTTCATTGTCTGTCTCCACCTGGACAGCACTGCCCTTTACAGGCTCTGTCGCCGCTGGGCCCTCGAGTTCCTCTGGGAGCTGCTGGGCTGTCATCTTTCCTACATTCTGACCTCTTTATTTTTATTTATTTTATTTTATTTTTTAATAGAGACAAGGTCTTGTAGAGCCCAGGCTGGAGTGCAGTAGTGTGATTATAGTTCATTGTTACCTTAAACTCCTGGGCCCAAGCCATCTTCCTGTCTCAGCCTCCCGAATAGCTGGTTCTACAGGTGTGGGCCACCATACCGGGCTAATTTTTTAGGTTTTTTTTTGTAGAGATAGGGTCTTACTATGTTGCCTAGCGCGGTCTTGAACCCCTGGCCTCAAGTGAGTCTCCTGCCTCGGCCTCCCAAAATGCTGGGATTAGAGGTGTGAGCCACTGTGCCCAGCCCTGACCTCTTTAGATCCACTCATAGCCTCCCATGCTCATCCTCCTCCCACCCCTACTGAGGTGGAGGCTTGCTCTCAATTGCATAGCATAGCTGATGGTGACCTGGTCCAGCCAACCTCACTGGCTGTGCCCCTCCAGGCTCACCTTTCCAGGTCAGTCCTCCCATCACACAAGATTACCCTTTTCCATCGTGTCTGATGTCCCTTGGTAGACGTGTGGTGCCCAGAGAGCTCTGCTTCCTGTGGCCCATCCAGCTTGGAACAGAAGGCTCAGTCACATTCATGTCTTCGTTCTTCCTGCCATCCCATGTTGACCGTCTGCTGGCCCTGAGCCAAGTCTTATATGCCTGGGGTTCCAGGGACAGAGACCTGTGGATGAGATGGTTACAGCCGCTGAGCCTCCAAACTGCCTCAGAAATTAGGATGGGAGGAAGTTTAAGAAAAAAAAAAAAAGACCGGGCACAGTGGCTCACACCTGTAATCCCAGCCCTTTGGGAGGCCAAGGTGGCTGGCACCTGAGGTCAGGAGTTCAAGACCAACCTGATCAACATGGTGAAACCTCATCTCTACTAAAAATACAAAATTAGCTGGGCATTGTGGTGCATGCTTGTAATCCCAGCTACTTGGGAGGCTGAGGCAGGAGAACTGCTTGAACCCAGGAGGTGGAGTTTGCAGTGAGATCATGCCATTGCACTCCAGCCTGGGCAACAAGAATGAAACTCCATCTCAAAAAAAGAAAAAAAAAAATGCCAGGTGCCGTGGCTCATGCCTGTGTCCCAGCACTTTGGGAGGCCGAGGCGGGCAGATCATGAAGTCAGGAGATGGAGACTATCCTGGCTGACACGGTGAAACCCCGTCTCTACTAAAAATACAAAAAATTACAAAAAATTAACCAGACATGGTGGCACACCCCTGTAGTCTCAGCTACTCGGAAGGCTGAGGCAGGAGAATCTGTTGAACCTGGGAGGCAGAGGTTACAGTTAGCCGAGATCGCGCCACATCGCGCGACTGCACTCCAGCCTGGGTGACAGAGCGAGACTCCGTCTCTCTCTCAAAAAAAAACAAAAATCCAGGCTGGGCCCTGGGAACCACTTGGCCTCAGTGGAACCTGTGGTGAGTATAGATAAAAGAGATTATGCTGCAGCAGGCTTCTAAATCTGGAACCTTCCAGGGCTACTCCAGGACATTGTTAAAAGCAGATATCACTATGTTGGTGGCACGGGCCGATTGCAAAGCTGGCAAATAGCATCCTTCTCGATCTTGAGTTGTGCCCTGTCTCCCTCCTCTCCTTCCCCTCCACTTTGGCTCTGGGCAGGGACAGGTGGGGGCACACGATTTCATTTTGTTACCCATTTCAAGTTTCACAATGCAGCTTTACTAATCTTCAAGTTGTCCCACCTTTTCTCATTTTAATCTTTATTCTCTGCTTTTTTTTTTTTTTAAATTCTCTACTTGTTTTTAAAACTGCATTCTCTTCCCTCTATTTCTCTCCTCAGACTCTCTCCCCCCACACCCTTCCCTTTTCTGTTGCTAGCCCCTCACCCACCCTCTGCCGGATTCCAGGGTGGTAGATTCTGTCTGGTCTGGAAGCCCAGACACCAGGATGATGGGTTTTTGACCAGAGGAGGGGATGCTGGCTCTGCTGCCACACAGTGTCTAATTCTGCGGATGCTCTTCGTTGTGGGCAGCATCACAGTTCTTATTGTCATGCTGCTTTCCTGAGTAAACTCAAAGCTCTGTTTCCAGAATTTCCTCTGTGCCCTTTTCTCTGCTCTCATTCAGGCCCACGTAAGTACAGAAAGGAGGCCTTTGAAGGTGGGAATAGTGGGTCTGAAAATACATCTTGAAATAGAGCTGAGGGAAGAACTGAGTCATGGTAGCAAAGCCCAGGCTTCTTCCTCCCTTCCCATCCCTTCTCTAGCAGCGCTGTGGTGGGGCCACCTTCTCTGCCAGCCAGCCTGCCCCAGAATCATCATGGGTTAGATAAGGAGCTCAGGGCTCAAGAGGTCAGCTTAAATGCTAGACTCTGTGCTTCGTATATGGCCATATGAAGGAAAAGGTGGAGAAAAAGGAATCCAGGACTTTAGAAACTGGAAGTGACTTAGAGCTGATGACATTCAGCCCCTTTCTCGTGTCAAAAGTGAAGGCAGTGTGATTTCTGTAAGGCCAATAGAGAAGGTAGAACTAGAACTCAGGTTGCTGGGCTTGCAGTCTAACCCTTTAACCTATCCTAGATGCCACTCAGAAGAGACACCAAGGGGCCTTTCTCTCCCAGGCTCACTTGCCAGTAGGCAGTCCTGCCTGCTAGAGGAAGTCTAGGGCCACCCTGTAAGCTGTGTTTGCTGCCAGAAAGAAGCAGCTTCCTCCTCTGTCTGCAGCCTGTGCTAGACAGCTGGCACTGTTCTTTGTTTCCTTAGCCCTTTGGCTCAAGGTGAGACTGCTGGCAGTGGCTTGGGTAGTGTTCATTCCAGGCGCTTGTACCAGATATTAGAGCTAGAGCAAATGAAAAGGGTTGGTGCAGGGGGTCCTCGGGCGGGAGCGGAAAGCCCTTCCTGCTCTGCTGCCTCTCCCTCTCCAGGGGGAGTAGGACTCCACTGCCTAGGAGTGGCTTTAGCCCATCATGGGTAGGGGGATGAGGAAGTCCAGTTGGTAGGGAGGTGCTCACGGAAGAGGTCCCTCCCCATACCCACTATTGGCATCATTGCTGTTCCAACATCAGGAGCAGGTACCCTAAGTGCAAGGGGAGAAGGACTTTTTGAGGACCATGGACTCAGAAAGGCAGCCAGCTTGATGGTCGGAATCAGAGTGGAGGTGATGCCCTCCTCCCACAGACCCTGCTTGTCCTCCTCTTGAAGCAGGGCCCAGCCCTCACTCACGCAGTAGCCTCCTGGAGTGCTGGGATTAGAGGCATGAGCCACTGACTTGTAAGGCCCTTTTCTCTTGCTTAGAATGCTTCCAGCCAGTCAGTCCTTGGCTGACACACATACTTACGTGGCTCCAGGGGAAGCAGGTGGGTTGGGCTGCTAATGTTGAGTGCTTTCTTAGGAGATGCTGAGTTGATGTGGGGCCTGAAGCCTGGCTGTGGGTGAGTGTGGAAAGCCTTACTTTTCTGAGCCCAGTGGGAGGCCTCAGCAGGGCTTCCAGAGGCTGCTATTCTGGAGGTCATCTTAAGCCCCTGCCTCACTGTCAGTGAGCTGGATGAGGACCACCTTCTTGTGTTCAGCCTGACTTTTCTTCTGTAGGTTCCTCTGTGTACAAGGGTTAGGCTGGGGGCCAGGTCAGGACGACTTGAGTCACTTTGGCTTGGGGGATCCACCTGGCCCAGCTGCTCACAGCTCTTCAGAGATGGGGAGAGCTGGGACTTGCCAGAGAGGCCAGGCCAGCCCTCAGACAAATGAGTCCATCTGCATTCTGCAGACAGCCACACGTCCACAGTAATTGGTGAGGCGAGAATCTTGGGGAGCAGGGGGAGAGGGATCAATCTGGCTGCTGCTCCGCGATCAGCAGGGGTTGATGCCTGCTAGTGTGAGCCTGTGCCACTCTGAAGATGGAGACACTTAAGCCTATAGGGCTGGTCTGGGGAGAGGCCCCTCCAAGACTGCACTGGTGACTTGTTTGGAGTTTCAAGTCCATGGTTTGGCTGGATGTGGATGTCAAGTGGTGAGACCTCCAGTCCATCCGTGTTCAGGCTCCTGGCCTCTGTAGGGGAGTTGCCCCTCTTTTGTCTTGGCTGGACCAAGGGGCAGGGGCAGGATCCATGTCCCAGCCCTGTTGGGACACCCTGGGCTATCAACCCTGTCTTGGGGCTGTTCCAGCAACAGGCCAGGCTGAGCTGCAGCGTGCTTCCTAGTGAGTCCTCCTCTTCCTGGAGACTGCAGAAAGCCAGCAGGCAGCAGAGGTGTCCCCTGACCCACTCTGTTCAGCTGTGTGTGTGCTGTCTCCATCAAGCTTCTTTCTGTCTCTCCAGTGGGTAATGGGGGCTACAGTGAATGTCTGTGGTCTGGACTGGCTGCCCCCAGTAGTGATTCCTTGTCTTCAGGGGGCACCCCATGGAGCTTTCTTTCTTAAAAGATTTTTTTAAATTTTGTGTTTTTCTTTGAGACGGAGTCTTAACCATCTTGTCCAGGGTGATCTTGAACTCCTGGAATCAAGCAATCCTCCTGCCTCAGACTCCCAAAGTGTTGGGATTACAGGCAGAAGCCACTGCTCCTGGCTTTTGGGGCTTTCTTGAGCTGTGATCCAAAAGCTATTGTGGCAGCTGTCTAGTCCAGTTGCCCTGCATATCGGTCTCAATACCTCAATATGAATCTTTTTTTTTTTTTGAGATGGAGTCTCACTCTGTTGCTGGAGTGCAGTGGTGCGATCTTGGCTCACTGCAACCTCCGCCTCTTGGGTTCAAGCAATTCTCCTGCCTCAGCTTCCTGAGTAGCTGGGACTACAGGCACACACCATGCCCGGCTAATTTTTGTATTTTTAGTAGAGATGGGGTTTCACCATGTTGGCCAGGATGGTCTTGATCTCCTGACCTTGTGATCCACCTGTCTCAGCCTCCCAAAGTGCTGGGATTACAGGTGTGAGCCACCGTGCCCAGCCTTCAGTATGAATATTGAAGTACACAAGCCCCCAGGAGACTTACCTGCCTGTGTGGGAGGGCTGTTGCTCTCTGCGCCCACCCACAGCCCTTGGATAGTAAGGCATCTGTGGGCCTCCGTAGGCTGCATGCTCCTGGACCCTGACTTTCCTCCTCCTCAGGCCCAGTGTCTCCCCAAGAGTCACTGGGTGCTGCTGGCCCACTGATGAGGATGACCCTATTAGGTGTGTTTGGGAATGTGGTTCCCTTGTTGCTCCCACTTCAGCTCAGTAAAACTGGGAATGACCTTCCAAAGAGTGGGTGAGGACAGAAGCTGCAGGTAGCCCCAGCCCTTCTTCAGGAAGGTGGAAGCATGTTCTCCCTGCCTCACCCCTCTGTGGCAGTGGGGAAGGGGGTAGGGGAAGAGTTGGAAGTCAAGGGAGCCAGACTGGGGGTAGCAGTAGTCAGTGTGTGTGTGTGTCTGCTACATGGCTGTGCACCTGCCCTGAAGGTGGGCCCTCAGATCCCTGGCATGTTCAGGGGTTCCTCAAGGTGAAGGGTACCACGGGTGGAACAGGCAGACCTCAGCTGGCAGGAAGGAAAGTGATGGCATCCTTAGCATTCCTGTTGAGTCATCTGCAGCATGCTCAGAAAAGGTCCTAGCTGCCTACCCTTTGGGTAGGCCTCAGAGCCTGTGCCAAAAGTGCTCCTAGGAGATGCAGGGACGCAAGGACTCACCTGGCTAAGCCCCAAGGCCTGGAAGCAGCTTCAGGAAAGGGCACCCATCCGGCAGCACTGTGGGTTGTTTACTCGCTGAGCCCGTGCCTGCTGAGTGCTTCCTGTATGTGCAGCACCAGGCACTGGGGCTCATCCAGCTCAGCATGATCTCATGGGAATAATAAACCAACATGAAATTGCAGTCTCAAGTTACAGCTGGAATAATTGCTGGAAGCACTGGGGGCTAAGAGGGAGTCTAAGCAAGTGTCCTTTATCCTGAGAACCTGAGGATCCAGCCAGGTGAAGACAGCATGCAGCCTGAGGCCCTGAGACAGACAGCTGCTGGGTTCGCGGCTAAGATGAGGCAGCCCTGGGTGCACGTGGTAGAGTGGGTTTTGTGGAGTTCCTCCCAGGGGACAGAATGTACTAAAATGAGGCTGGCGCACAGCACTGCCAGGAGCCCTTTGTGGCTTAGAGAAGTAATGCGGGCTGGAGGGTGCCACTGAGAAGGGTCTTGGTTCCTGCCTCGTCCCGGGAGCACCTGCCCTCAGCCAACGGGGAAATCTAGTTGCCTTGAATTGTTTTCTTTCCTCCCCACGCTGGGAGGCGGAGGCAGGGAGTAGTGGTCTCCTACCACTGCTGTGGCAGTTGGAGAGAGGTTGGACCTTCTCTGTAAGGAATGGGAAGTTCCCCTCTAAGTGGCCTGATCCTGGTCATCCAGAGATTGGAGTTTCAATCTGACTTAGGATGTGGTGGAAAAGTTTGAGTCATTCTCTTACATTCCCCTGAGTTACGAAACTCCTGGGGCAGGTTGGGGGGTCTTGGCAGAGGCCATCTCCCTGAGCCAGGCTTTGGGTCCAGTGCACCATGGAAGTTTGCTCCCTGGGAGAGTGGACGGGTCCTTTCCTTCCTTGCCAGACTCCATCACCTGGAGAGCAGCCCCTGTTCAGCCTGGGCCAGCGTTGGGCAGGGAGGCCCCAAGCACTACATGAGAGGAGGGGCAGCACCTCTCTCGGGAAAGTGGAGGGATGCTGGGTAGTGGCCTCATCCAGATGGGGTGGGCAGTGTCGGATGCTCTCACTCTAATGCTTGTCCTTGGTCTCTAGCCCTGGCCTAGTGTGTCCAACCTGGCCAAGGACTTCATTGACCGCCTGCTGACAGTGGACCCTGGAGCCCGTATGACTGCACTGCAGGCCCTGAGGCACCCGTGGGTGGTGAGCATGGCTGCCTCTTCATCCATGAAGAACCTGCACCGCTCCATATCCCAGAACCTCCTCAAACGTGCCTCCTCGCGCTGCCAGAGCACCAAATCTGCCCAGTCCACGCGTTCCAGCCGCTCCACACGCTCCAACAAGTCACGCCGTGTGCGGGAGCGGGAGCTGCGGGAACTCAACCTGCGCTACCAACAGCAGTACAATGGCTGAGCCGCCTGGCTCTGCGCATGTGCAGCACGGCCCAGCCTGGCCACACACTGCGGTGCCATCTGTGCCTGATGCCCTCTCTGGAGATAGGCTCATGTAGCCCGCAGTAGGTGAAGAATGTCTGGCTCCGGCCCTTTCTCTGTGCCCTCAGCAGCCCCTGCCCTCACCATGGGCCTGGGCCGGGTGTGACAGAGTGGAGGTAGCCCACGGGGCTGTGACTCCCCCTGAACTGGGAGCCTGGCTTGGCACTGATACCCCTCTTGGTGGGCAGCTGCTCTGGTGGAGTTGGGAAGGGATAGGACCTGGCCTTCACTGTCTCCCTTGCCCTTTGACTCTTCCCAAATCAGAGGGGCCTGCAGTGCTGGGTGAAGTGTCCTGTGGCCTCAGGACCCTTTGGGACAGTTACTTCTGGGACCCCCTTTCCTCCACAGAGCCCCTCTCCCTGGTTCCACACATTCCCATGCATCCTGATCCTTCAGATTATGCTCCAGGGGGAGACCCTGGTAGGCACAAAGCTTGTGCCTTGACTGAAACCGTAGCGTAGCCCCTAGCTAGATCCAAACAACCCTCCACCTCCCAAGCAAGATCTGTCTTCCTTCATGGTGCCCCGAGGGAGCCTTCCTGGTCCCAGGACCTCTGGTGGTAGGGCCATGGCGTGGACTTTCACCCTTCTGGACTGTGTGGCCATGCTGGTCGTCGGCTTGCCCAGGCTTCAACCTCTCCAGACTCTGAGGGGTCTCTGCCCACCAGCCCACTGCCCTTGGTGCCTTCTTTGTAGAGCCTACTGCTACCTCCCTCTCCCCATTGGATGTTCATTCCATTCCCCAGGTGCCTCCTTCCCAACTGGGAGGGGTTAAAGGGAGCCCCACTGCTGCTACCTGGGGGATGGGGCACCTGGGGGCCAAGGCAGAGGGCAGGGGGCCCCTCCCCATTAGGGTCCAGTGTCAGCCTGGGTTCTATCCTTTGGTGCAGCCCATTGCCCTTTCCCTTCAGGGTCTGTCGCTCCCTCCTCTGCAGCTGCGCAAAGACGCCATCTGGTGTCTGCATGGGTGTTGGCAACCTGGGAGTGATCACTGCACACCCATCGTGCACACCTGCCCATCGTGCACACCCGCTCATCGTGCATACCCGTAGTCCTCCACGAAGACATGGGAAGGTAGGAGTTGCCCCCCTGGGGGAGGGTCCCAGGCTGCTCACCTCTCCCCTTCTGCTGAGCTTCTGCGCACCCCTCCCTGGAACTTAGCCATACTGTGTGACCTGCCTCTGAACCCTGGGTGCCTGGGGCACTGCCTTCTCACACCTGGCCTTGCCCCGTCCACCCCGTGCTGCTTCCCTTCACAGCATTAACCTTCCAGTCTGGGTCCCGCTGAGTCGCAAGCTGGAAGGAGCCCCTGTGGGAGGTGGGTGGGGTTGGGTGGCTGCTTTCCCAGAGGTCTGAGCCAGAACCGTCCCCATTTCTGTTGTGGTATCTCCCCCTACCACAAACCAGGCTGGAACCCAAGCCCCTCCCTCCACAGCTGCCTTCAGTGGGTAGAATGGGGCCAGGGCCCAGCTTTGGCCTTAGCTCAACTGCAGGGCCCCTGCCATTGGGGGAGGGTTTGGCTCCCACTTAGCTTTTGCCAGTCGGCAGCCTGGGCCAGGCCCTCCTCTTCCTGCATGTGCCACCTCCAGTGGGAAACAAAACTAAAGAGACCACTCTGTGCCAAGTCAACTGTGCCTTAGACACACCCTCCTGCCGTCCTCACTGCCCCCTGGGCAGGAGGCAGTGGAGAACCAAGTCCCATGGCCTCAGAATTTCCTCCCAGTTCCCTAAGTGTCTCTGAGGACCTGAAGCTCTGGGGATTATGTTCTCTCTTGCCCAGGGTGGGCCTGGTCCTGAGGGCGGGACAGGGGGTTTGGAGATGTGGGCCTTTGATAGACCCACTTGGGCCTTCATGCCGTGGACCGTGGATGGAGAATGTGCAGTTATTTATTATGCGTATTCAGTTTGTAAACGTATCCTCTGTATTCAGTAAACAGGCTGCCTCTCCAGGGAGGGCTGCCATTCATTCCAGCAGCTCTGGCTTCTTGCTGTAGGACCAAGGGGTTGCCCTGGAGGAGGGGTGGGGTCCCCGGCCTGGGCATGATTACTCTAGGAAGAGCCACTGCTACTCAAGGAGCCACTCAGCCCCTTCCATGCCAGAAGTCCAAGTAGGAAGTCGACCCCTCAACAGCCTCTGCTTTCTCCTGAGCCAGGAAGACAGACACGAATGCATGATGGGACAGGGCCTGGGTCTTTAATGGGTTGAGCTGGGGAGGGGCCTATGGTGGGCTCAGTTGTAGGCAATGACCTGGTTGATCCAGGCGCTGAACTTGCTAACTCGAGTATACATGGCAGGTGCGCGCACAATGCAGTTTTTGGTACCCCAGGAGACAATACCAATAAGCACCCACGTGTTTCCCTTCTGGCAGACAAGAGGGCCTCCGGAATCACCCTGAGAGGGAAGAGGGAGGGAGAAGTGAGTGTGGGGGATTGGGGAGGTGTCACAGGATAGCGCAGAGGACCGGGTGCTGGGGCTCACCTGGCACGAGGAAGCACCTCGCCACCTGCACAGATCATGGAGTCAGTGATATCTGAGCCCCAGTACTGCTGGCACTGATTCACAGTGACCAGGGGCAAAGCCACCTGCTGCAGACGTGCTGGTGTCACATTGCCTGTGGGCCAGGAGGGGTGGTCAGGTGGGGCCCAGAACACTGGTCCCCAGCCCAGTCCTCCCACCCTGAGCTTTGGCCTGAGTTCCTACCCACGCCACTGAGGCGACCCCAGCCGGTAGTGACACATGTGAGGCCTTCAGTCAGAGCCTCGTTTGAGGATGCCAGGCAAACTGGCGAGATGCGTGTTGTGTACTGGGCTGGTGAGGCGAGCTTCAGCAGCGTCACATCATTGTTCATGGTGGTAGGGTTCCAGTTAGGGTGTGTAATGGCCTGTGGGGTCAGAAACAGTCCATGTTGGGCTGAGGTGGGCCCCGGCACCTGGGGCTGATGGGTGCTGAGCAGGGTAGGCCAGGGCGTGTCCTGAATTCCCTGTTCCCAGCACCCACCCACTTGCACTGCCCACTTTTCCTCCGTGTCTGCAACCCAGGCACTCACCCGAGAGATGGACAGAACCTGCAAGGGCTCAGTGTTCGACGATAGGTCATGGTCGCCCAGGACAACAAAGTGGCGGCCAGGGCTGCAGGGGTGTGGGGTTAGGCAGCTGCAGGGAGGCCAGAGCAAGAAGGGGACAGCCAGGGGAGGAGGCAGGAAGAGGCGAGGGGCAGGGCAGGTGGAGTGCAGGTGCTCACCTGACATTGCAGTGGGCAGCAGTGACCACCCAGGACTGGCTGATGAGAGAACCACCGCAGAAGTGAAAGCCGCTGCTGTCCTGGGGTTAGGGCTCAGAGGTCAGAGTGGGGTTGGGCTGCTTAGGCTGCCCCTAGGCATGACGTACCCAGGACCCTGCCCACCCCTCCGGTGGTATACCTGCAGGGACACCTGCCAGGGCCAGGAGCCTGGCACTGCATTCTCCCCATTGACAATCCTCTGGCTGAAGCTCAGGGCTGGTTTGATGGCAGGAACACTGCAGCCTGGCCATTGGGCCAATGAGGACCTGCTTCCTATGCCTCAGCCCACCTTTCCCCACCTCCTTCTGGGTGCCCGAGGCTGTGCACCCCAGAGAGGTCAGTCGAGAGGGTACAACACTACCCCTTTCCCAACAGGCTACATGCAGGCACCTTCGGGCCCCACAGGTATCTTGGTTATCCCCATCCAACCAGTCCCGCAGCGCTGCTGTTCTCTCACATCTTTCTCCAGCCTAGTCCCCGCTGTTCCCCATCTCTACCCCTGGTCTCTCTGCCTGCTCCAGGCCTGAACAGTACATACCCTTCATGCAGCCAGAAGGTTGTTTCTAAAAGTCATGGACAGCTCTTCCTGTCTCAGCTTCCTAAACACTCCCGGACTCCAGGGCCTTGCTCAAGCTCTGGTCCTATTCGTGAGACTCCCCCACCCCACCTCTTGCCCCCTCCCAGCCCTGCAGGCCTGTTCCGGCTCCCCTGCCCTGGCATATCCTGTTTCCTTTGCCCACTCTGTCCACCTTTGTCGTTCCAGCCAGCCTGGCCCCTTCCCTGGGCTGGTGCTGGGAGCTGAGTTGTTCCCAGGTCTGAATCAGGGCTGGTCCTGGCCCACTCACCCCAGGAGGAACCGAGGAGAACCAGGCTTAGGGTCAGGCTGAGCAGCAGCATCATGGCAGATGTGAGGTTGGGAGCTGGGCCTGGCTTTATGGGTCTTCTCGTCCTTGAGCTAAAGCTCCAGGCCTGAGGCCAGGCCAGCTGTGTAGACCCAGCCCCCTCCCACGCTCCAGTCAAGAGAGGCCCTTTAGGCAAGGTCCCCTGACCCAGGCCTATACTTACCAGAGCCCAGGTGTGAGGCTCTCACCTCTGCCACCTCCCAAAGCCTGGCCTCTAGTTGGCTCCCAGAACCACCTGCCATTCCAAATGTTGAGCCCTGGGTACCGAGGGCAGATGGTTAAATTAGGTCTATAGTGACAACCTGGTGGCTGGGATCAGAGGAGTCTCCCAGGGCTATCAAAGGCACCAGGCTATCAGAGAAGGCTGCTCAGTGTCTAGGGTGTTCTGACTGGTGGAGGGAATGCTCACTGTGGTCAACTTTGCTGTGAAGGGCCAGGGGCTGTGAGGTTCTGGCAGGTTGGGAGTCCTAACACATCATCTCAGTGGTTCCTCATCCGTTTGAGGTCTGCTCAGAGATGGTGACTCTCCCACCAGCACATGGCTGAGTTGGACACAAACCCGCATTTGTCTGGCACTGAAGCCCCCAGTCTTTTTTTTTTTTTTTTTTTTTTTTGAGACGGAGTCTGGCTCTGTCGCCCAAGCTGAAGTGCAGTGGCCGGATCTCAGCTCACTGCAAGCTCCGCCTCCCGGGTTCACGCCATTCTCCTGCCTCAGCCTCCCGAGTAGCTGGGACTACAGGCACCCGCCACCTCGCCCGGCTAGTTTTTTGTACTTTTTAGTAGAGACGGGGTTTCACCGTGTTAGCCAGGATGGTCTCGATCTCCTGACCTTGTGATCCGCCCGTCTCGGCCTCCCAAAGTGCTGGGATTACAGGCTTGAGCCACCGCGCCCGGCCAAGAAGCCCCCACTCTTAACAATGAGATGATGCTTGTGAAGTGCCTGGCATTTAGGAGGGCAAAGTGTGAGCTCTTGGTGCCTGGCAGACCCTGGACTGAGGCTGCAGGTGGAGAGTGACAGCCATCAAAACTCTGCCACCCTCTCTAGGCCTTGGGGCTCCCATGGGCAAGCCCCTGGTTTCTGCAGCCCATTTGTTACTGAGCTGCAGGCCAAGCTTGAAGGGAGAAGACCCCCTGTGTGTAGAATTCCAACAGGTGCATTGGCTGGCCTCCTTCCGGGAGTGTGAGGGCTTTAACTGATTCAAGAACAGATCAGGGCTGGGTGTGGTGGCTTACGCCTGTAATGCCAACACTTTGGGAGGCAGAGGTAGGAGGCTTGATTGCAGGAGTTCGAGACCAGCCTGGGCAACATGATGAAACCCTGTCTCTGCAAAAAAAATTTTTTTTTAATTAAAAAATGATCTGGGCATGGTGGTACACACCTGTAGTCCCAGCAACTGAGAAACCTGAGGCAGGAGGGATCACTTGAGCCCTTTTCAAGGCTGCAGTGAGCCATGAGTGCACCACTACATTCCAGCCTGGGCGATGGAGCTAGACCCCGTCTCAAAAAAAGAAACCGCATCAGTCAAAAAATGAGATGAATTGGCCAGGCGCAGTGGCTCACGCCTGTAATCCCAGCACTTTGGGAGGCCGAGACGGGCGGATCACGAGGTCAGGAGATTGAGACCATCCTGGCTAACACAGTGAAACCCCGTCTTTACTAAAAATACAAAAAATAGCTGGGCGTGGTGGTGGGCGCCTATAGTCCCAGCTACTCAGGAGGCTGAGGCAGGAGAATGGCGTGAACCCGGGAGGCAGAGCTTGCAGTGAGCCAAGGCTGCACTCCAGCCTCGGTGACAGAGCGAAACTCTGTCTTTAAAAAAAAAAAAAAAGATGAATTAATGGATAGAGAGATGGATAGATGATAAAGCAAATATAACAAAATACTATCAGGTCTATGGTGACCTGACAGGGTATGGGTATTCAATATACAACTCTACTTTTCTATTACATTTACAAATATTCATAATAGAATGTTGGGGTTCAGGGAGCAGTTAGCGGCCCAGGGATGTCCAGCCTGGCATAGACCCTCCCTGGAGCCTGGGCCGACTCTCCCTGACAGTTCTGAAGCTGCAGTGGAGTTCATCTGTTCTCACTAAGGGCAGGATGCTCTTGCTGGCACCCAGCAGCCAGGCCTGAGACTCAGCAGGGGCCCAGCAAAGGTTTGTTGGAGAAATGCGTCCTCTCTCCCCATGTGAGTCCTATGAGCCTTATTAATCCGGAAAACTTGGAGTCACAAGCCCAGCATGTGCAGACAGAAGCCAAGCTTCCTGTGAGCAGTGCAGGCATGCCTCGCCATCTGAGGGGTGTCACCGGTAAAGATGTGAGGTTGAGAATTGCTTGGTGAGAACTTGCCTTGGAGTCAGGGAGTGGCTCCTCTTGTCAGCACTTTAGCCCTCAGTGAGGCCTTACTGAAAGGTATGAGCTTTGTCCTGGGCCACTGAGGAGCCATGGAAAGTCCCTAGGAGGGGTCATGGGGTCTTTTGTGTTTTACAAGTCTCCGGTGGACTACAGGGCAAGAACAAGGCAGTGGAGTGGTGGGGGAGCCTCCAAGGTGTGGAGTCAGAAGGAAGGTTTGGATGGAGATCAAGCCTGCAATGCTGGCCAGGGCTGGGGTTCTGGAGTTGTAGGTGCCTGAGGTGATGAGTGAAGAGCATCTCTTAGGCCAGACATTAGAGCTATGGGAAGTAATGGTCCCTGCAGGGACGCCTTAGCTACAGAGCCTTGCTGGCTGCCTGCCCACCCTACTCCACTCAAGAATGACACAGCCATCTGTTTAACTGTATTTTCTGGGTTTATTCCCCCTTGTTCCAAGCTCTAAGCCTCAACCTGTTTTACTCCACCTCCATAGCCTGCACAGTTTCCTCCACTAGCTCCAGGGTTAGTGGCTTCACGGTTTGGGTCAGGACAGCTGTGGTTCCAGGCACAAAGTGGTAGCGGCCAGACCTGGGAGAGAGGAGGGACGGCCTCTGAACATGGGCCTGTCATGTGGCCCATCCCCTTCTTGCAGCCCTCTATCTCCCCTGCTACAGCCCCAGACATCCCTGTGGTACCCCATCTCCAGCACTCACCTCTTCACGGGCTCTGTGGGCGAGCTCAGTGTCCGCAGCAGCTTGGCACCGGTCTTCGTGATTACACATGCGTCCACATTGCCCCCGGAGCCCAGGTCACCCAAGATTCCGGCGGTGATGGCTTCCACCAGCAGCCCCTGAGCAGCCTCTAGCTGCGGTGATGAGTGTGTGAGGCTTGATGGGCCCTCTGCTGTTAACTTAGGCTACAGCCTGGGGACTTGCTTGTCCACTCACCCAATCTGGTCTTGCACCCTAAACCCCCACTGTGTTTCTCCCTCTGAGCCTTAGCCACCTCTGAGGCAATATCACCTGCTTCCATCCCACCCCAAACAAAATCTAGGCTCCAGACGTTGATATAAGTGGGACCCTACTGGTCCTTCCCTCCGCCCTCGGCTCCAAAAGGTCCTCTGTGAGCTTCGACTTCTCCCAACCGTCCAGGCTTTGGTATTGGACGGTGTTGTGCCAGGACCGCACTTCTCTGCCCTTACTCCACTCACCCTTCAGTGGTCACCTCCTCCAAGCCTTCCCCCACCTCCACACCGGGCCAGGGTCCTGTGCTCCCCCAGCTCCCGGGTGCACATCCCACCAGCGACCACATAGTCGGGGACAGAGGCCGCTCACCGTCATGTTCGGCTGGAACCGGTCTTCTAGCACCGCCAGGGCCTCGCCCTGGCCAGAGCCTGAAGGCAGGAGAACCATCTGAAGTCAACCGCTGCCACCCCTTTTGGAGTACAACCGTGAGGCCAAGGTCACGGGCAGGGTTCGAGGAGAAGGGACAGAAGTGCTCACCCAGGGCTGTGAAGGGCAGACGGCTGTAGGAGCCATGGGGATGCACGCCGTAGAGCTGTGGTCCAGTAAGGTCTACGCCGCCCACGATCAGCGATGCACCCACGTGGCCCCGGTATCTGCTCGAGAATGGGCGGGGTCGGTCACAAGCGGGGGCCTAGGCCCCGCCCCTCTATGCCCCCGCCCTTAGGTGCTATCCCCGCCCCTTCCTGTGATCTGGCGCCCGATGACTGACATAGCCTTTTCCGATAGCCCAGCTTCTCTTGGGCCGGCCTCTTCCGGTCACGTCGCGGCCCCGCCCCTTTTCTGTCCCGCCTTCCATTGGCCCTGCCCCCGCACCGACCCCTCCCGGGATCCTGTTGGCCCCGCCCCCGCACCGGAAGAGCGTCTGGCACAGGACACGAGTGACCGTGGCCACGCGGGGCTCTCGGCCCGTGGATAGCGCGTGTAGCTCCATCTTGGACGCCACCATCCTTGTAGTCATCTCGGCGTCAGCGGCTACTCCAGCCCCACAGCAGCTGAGGGAAAAGGGAGGATCGGTGTGGGCAGGGCTGGCACGTGCCGGGACCGGAGTGGGAACGAGGGGGCTGTTCTCTTTTGCATGAGGGAACTGGGCTGGGGAGTCTCACTAGATTTTGGGGGCGATGAAGTGGATCTTCTCACAGCTCTTGTCCGCCACAACCGAATCGTTAGTAGCTCGCGTGTCGGCGCCCAGAATGACTCCGTCCTGAGGAGAGGGAGGGACCGCAGCCTCAGTGCCTGCTCGATAGTCCGGGCTCCCCTCCAGCTCCCCTGTCCCTCTCCGCTGCTCACTTGGAACACAAGGCCCGCGATGGTTGTCCCGGTCTTGCGTGCATGAGGGACCTTGAGCCCCGGGAGGACGCGTTCCAAGGATGCATTTCTAGAAACGGAGGAGGGCGCCCAGGATTCGGCTCTGCTTCCAGTACCCCTGTTGCTTCCCCTAACTTGATCCCCGTCTCCTTCATCTTCTGGGGTAAGCCTGGAACCCAAGTCGCCCAACACACCCTCCCCCACCCCCAGCCAGAAAAAAAGGCCACGACCAAGCAGAGGTGACTCAGGAGTGCTCGTCCCCTCCCCAGCCCCGCTTCACCTTTGGCAGTTCTCGAAGGAGAAGCCCCCTCGGGGCTCCAGGGCTGGCTTCAGCATCTTGGGGCAGGCAGAGCGGATTAGGGGTCGCGGGTGGATGGGTCGGTCAGACAAGTGGGGCCAGTGAGGAACTATAAAGTCCTCTGCTAGGCTCCACGTCTGTCCTTCCTGCTTTCGCTTTCGCCTTTACCCTTCAAAGGCCCGTGGCGGTTTTCTGCATCTTGTCTTTCACTTTCGGCTTCACTTGTGGCTCTGAACATTTGGGGAACGGGGGGATGTCCCTTGCTGTGCCCTCTGTGCTGCTCACAGGGTCCTCTGTTGGATAGAGGTTCAAATCTCTTCCCTTCTGGACATTGTTCAGGTCCTCCTCCCCCTCCATCTGAGCCCCCTGCTCTTACCCTAGCCCTAACTCTGACCTCCAGTCCCAGCATAATAAAGCTCTCAGAGCCTTGGCCAAGTCTGCATTGTTGCTGGCCACCCAGTAGCATCAGGCATGGCTGACTTTTGTTCCTTGTCACCTTTCTTCCAACTCTTGCCTCTTTTGTTGCCTTCATTCCTCTGCGAAACCTCAAACACAGGCTCAGTCCTCAGCCACAGGGACCTTGGTCTTTCCATCTTCCGTCTCAGGTGACATCTTCCCCCTCTAAAGAGGGGCACCATGGGTGCTGGGTTCCACTCATGGCCAAGCCTTGTTATTTCACCTCTTCAGTGACCTCTTGTCTGCACACATCTTTCTCCTAGCACTTCTCGTCTCAGCTAGCAACCTCTCCCACGTGGACATTGCACTGGCCTCCCTGATTACCTTGCGATTCTTGCCCCCTACCTCAGGCTACACCTTACCCTGCAGAGAGCGGGTCTTTTTGAATTGGAAATCTGGTCACACTCTTTCTCTGGTTTAAACCCTTCAGCAATCTGGGCCTGGTGGCTCACACCTGTAATCCCAGCACTTTGGAAGCCTGGGAGTTCGAGGCTGCAGTGAGTATGGATCATGCCATTGCCCTCCAGCCTGGGTAACAGACCCCATCTCAAAAGGGGGAAAAAAAAGACTTGGGTTTGAGGCTAAGAGCAGCACGCAGCTGCCAAAGGGTTTATTTATTTATTTATTTTTTTGAGACGGGGTCTTACTCTGTTGCCCAGGCTGGAGTACAGTGGTGCAATCTCAGTTCACTGGAACCTCTGCCTCCCAGGCATAAGCACTCTTCCACCTCAGCCTCCTGAATAGCTGGGAC
>NW_012123265.1:1969520-1983075 GCF_000951035.1 Colobus angolensis palliatus | reverse complement strand
TCTCAAACTTCCGACCTCAAGTGATCCGCCCGCCTTGGCCTCCCAAAGTGCTGGGATTACAGGCGTGAGCCACCACGCCCGGCCTAATTTTTAAAATTTTTGTAGAGATGAGGGCTCACTATATTGCCCAGGCTGGTCTCGCACTCCTGGGCTCAATCAAGTCAAACCCAAGTCTTTCCAGTGGCCCATTACTCTTCTTGTCCCTCTGACTTCAGTATAGGCACTGCCTCCTCTGGGAGGCCTTTGCTGACCCGAAAGACTCAGCCTCTTGTGCTCCCTAAGCTTTCCTCAGAGCATTTAGCTTCATTAGTAATTAAACTTTCATTAGTGAAATGATCTGATTAATGGTTGTCATTCCCAGATTCAAATTCTAAATTTTCTTTTTTTTTTTTGAGACCCAGTCTCTTTTGTTTCTGAGAGTCTCACTCTGTCGCCCAGTCTGGAGTGCAATGACATGATCTCGGCTCACAGTGACCTCCACCGCCCAGGTTCAAATGACTCTCATGCCGCAGCTTCCAGAGTAGCTGGGACGACAGGCGTGCGCCACCACACCTGGCAAATGTTTTGTATTTTAGTAGAGATGGGGTTTCTACCGTGTTGGCCAGGCTGGTCTCAAACTCCTGAGATCAGGTGACCCGCCTGCCTTGGTCTCCCAAAGTGCTGGGATTACAGGCGTGAGCCACTGTGCCTGGCTTCTAAACTCTTGTGGCCCTGTCATTCACCCAGCACTCAAAAGGCTGTCTCACTTGCCCTTTTGGGAGCTGGGAGGGACAGCTCAAATCATCCCCTCCCTGTACTCCTCTGACAGGGTTGGTGGGTGCAGCCAGCTCCAGTCCCCACACCCAGCACTGAGGCAGGCATGGTGCACGCTGCCTCAACAGCTCGACCAGGAGAGTGGACAGCTGCACATCTAGGGTGCCCACCTCAGTCCCAGGCCTCAGCAGAGCCCATCTTGCCCCACTCCGCACAGCACTGAGCCTGTGGCTGGTGATGAGTGAAAGCTGGTGTGGGACTCTAGTGCCTCCCTTTAACCTGCAACATACACGTCAGGGCTTACGGCAGCGAAGGAAGGTCTTTATTCAGGAGGCGGGGGCTCTGGGCTGGCAGTCGGGGATGCAGGGGGACCCTGGCGGTAGGCACCCAGCAGGATAGCATTGATGTGCTCCAGGGTCTGGTTGCTGAAGACCATGTTGAGATGTTGTATCCCACGCAGGGGCAGCAGGTGCACGGGCTGTGGCTGGCGGCCCTGCCAGAGGCCACAGAGCTCAGTGCTGCGCGTGGCCACTGTGTCGTCACCGTCCTCATAGAGCACATCCACAGGGTCCGTGTAGGGGAAGCCGTGGTCATAGATGTAGGTGCGGGCCGTGGGCAAGCCCACGCCATAAAGACAGTATACTTCCACACCAGGCGCTGGGAGTCCTGCCAGGAGGTCACGTGACTGCAGCCACATGTACCAGCCTTCCTCAAAGTGCAGGTCTGCAAAGAAGCGCTGGAAGTCACGGCCTGTGTAATTGAAGCTGGGGGTGGAAATGAACACATGGTCCTCAGGCCAAGCCATGCGAGAGGGAAACATCCAGGGGGAGGTAGTCGTTATGCGCTGCTCCTCTTTCAGCTTGATGCTGGACATGATGGGGATGCCCTGGTTGTCGCCTGTGGATAGGGAGCAAGGTGGGACAGGGAGCCAGGCCTGGCTACCCCTGGCCCACAACCTGCTGAGTGTAGGCTCAGCCAGATGCTCAATCTTGCCCCCTGCCCAATCTAGACACAGACTCTAAGCCACAGGCTTGAGAAGGCCTGATATTCAATGATGCTCAGTGTCGGCTTACTCAGTGAGGAGCTGTTGGGTGGAGCTGTACGGCTTCAAAAGAAGGGCAGGGGCAGGCACCATGGCTCACTCCTGTAATCCCAACACTTTGGGAGGCTGAGGCAGGAGGATCACTTGAGGCCAGGAGTCCAAGACCAGCCTAGGCAATGCAGTGAGACCCTGTCTCTACAAAAAAAAAAAAAAAAAAAAAAAATCAGCTGGGCATACTGGAGTGCACCTCTAGTCCTTAGCTACTCAAAAGGCAAAGGCAGGAAGGTTGCTTGACTCTAGGAATTTAAGGTTACAGTGAACTATGATCATGCCACTGCACTGTAGCCTGGGTGACAGAACGAGATCCCAGCCTAAAAATAAATAGGGCCGGGTATGTTGGCTCATGCCTGTAATCCCAGCACTTTGGGAGGCCGAGGCAGGCAGATGACTTGAGGTCAGGAGTTCGAGACCAGCCTGGCCAACATGGGGAAGCCCAGTCTCTACTAAAAATACAAAAATTAGCCAGGCATGGTGGCACATGCCTGTGATCCTAGCTACTAGGGAGGCTGAGGCAAGATAATCACTTGAACCTGGGAGGCGGAGGTTACAGTGAGCGGAGATTGCACTACTGCATTCCAGCCTGGGAAACAGAGCGAGACTCCGTCTCAAAATAAATAAACAAACAAGTATTTTGTAAAAGGCCCAGCACAGTGGCTCACGCCTGTAATCCCAGCACTTTGGGAGGCTGAGGCAGGAAATTACTTAAGCTCAGGAGTTTAAGACCAGCCTGGGCAACATAACAAGACTTCGTTTCTACTAAAAAATAAAAATAAATTAGGTGTGGTGGTGCGTGCCTATAGTCTCAGCTACCCAGGAGGCTGAGGCAGGAGAGTTGCTTGGGCCAGGGAGATTGAGGCTGTGGCTATGATCGTGCCATTGCACTCCAGCCTGGGCAACAGAGTGAGACCCTGTAAAAAAAAAAAAAAAAAAATGTAGGCGGGGCTTCCTGAGGACCGGGGTGTGTGGGGATGGTGGGTGAGGCCCCGGATGTGTGGGGATGGCGGGGGCGGTGCTGGCTGTCTTCCCTTGGGCATGTGTCTCTCTGTTCCTTGTGTGGCTTGTGCTGCACTGGGGGCCACAGAGTTGTGCTCCAGAAAGGGGGAAACAAGATGGTGTCTGTTTGACATTTATTGATGGTGTCTGATGAGTGTTTCTCTCTCCAGACCAGCTCCCAGGGTACAGGGGGTGGGGAGTAGGTGGTAGCTGTGTCAGTGCTGGGCCCTGGTGCCACTCCCTAGGGAAGGGCAGGCAGGGCCCCGGGGGGTCTGGCCCTAGCTCTGGCAGACCCGTCCTCAGTGAAGCACATCCCTCGGCAGAGGCGCTCCTGCGAGCAAGCGGAAGGCGGGCAAGGGTTGGGTAGGCAGGCTCTGGGGCTACAAGGAACAAACCTGGAGGCAGATAGCTGGGGTTCACTTTCTATTTTCACTGCCCCTTTGCCATCACTGACACACACTCTGGAAGGAGCCACCCTAATTGCTCAGGCCAGGGTCACTGCTCTGGAGGCCAGTGACAGCGAGCATGCCTGCCCAGGGGTGGTAGATGGCACCCCCAGAGGCCACTGTGAGCAGGAGCCGCAGTGAAGGCAGGCCCAGGATCAACTTCGTCTCACCCATCGCTGGGCCTCAGTGGTCGAGGCCTTCTCACCTGAGGCCAAGACCAGCATGGGTTTGATGGAGCCGCCCCAGGGAGCCCCAAGAGAGATGAAGCCATCGATGAAGCGGTCCTTCCAGGCCTGGGGCTGGCGCAGCAGGAAATAGAGCAAGTGTAGACAGCCAAGGCTGTGGCCAATGAGGAAGACAGGCTTCCCATAGGCAGCGTGCATCTCCTCCACCAGCCCTGCGAGCTTGCGGTAGTACTCCTCCTGCTGGCCTGCAGTGGGTGGAAGGGGTCAGGGCAGTTGGGGTCCGGGGCACCTGCCCCACCCCAAGCTGGTCATCCGTAGAGACACTCACCGGGCTCCAGCCGCCAGTCATAGGGGGCGGCACGCACAGTCTCGTCCCGCATGTAGCCGTTGTTGACCAGGTTCTGCACCAGTGTGTGCAGGTACCCTGTCGGGGGAGCAGCAGCACAGGGGGCTGGGCCATGCCTGCTGTGGGCCAGCACCCCAGCCTGGAGCCCCAGCCCTGCCCTCTGACACAAACCTGCCAGCTTGCTGCTGTCCAGGTACTCCACAGAGTAGGTCTTGCCAAAGCCGGGGACGCGGATCTGGACACCAGGGGCATTGGACACAAGCCCAGAGCTCCGGTTGTAGACAACCCTGCAGGGCGGGGTGCCACTTAGCAGCCAATAGCCAAGGGGCAGTGTGTCGGGGCTGGGGCAGAGCACATGGCTGTACCTGGTGTTATCGATCCAGCAGTCTACCCCGAGGGGTAGGAACATGTTGAGATCCAGCCAGATGGTGAAGAAGTCCTCTGTCTTGCGGTAGCACATCCAGTTCACCACATCTGGTTTGTCCAGCTTGGCTTCTAGCTGATTCCCCAGGCAGCCGGGCACTGTGAGCAGCGGCCCTCACTCTGGACTCTGGATTCCCCCCGTGACCCTTACCCCAGTCACCCCAGATGCTGCAGTGACCAGACCCACCCCCAGCCTCCCACACCCTCAACCCTAGGTACAAAGCACATTTACCCTCCCCTGCTCACACCCCCTCTCCCCGCTATCCCCCCAGTAGCCAAAGCCCAGGCTTCCCTGAGGAAGGGAAGGTGCTGAGGTGCTGAGGCCAAGGCCGCTGACCCCTGCCTCTGCAGAGCAAACACCCAGTCTGGCGCTCCTTTACTGCCAAAGTCCAGGGTGGGAACAGGTAGGTCTAGGGGCAGGGGGACTGGGCTTAATAGGGGCTGGGCAGGGATGGGCCTCTCCTGCTCACCGGTCCTGGGCTGGGCATCTTGTCCTTGGTGGGTGGGGGCCAAAGAAGGAGTGGTGGGGCTTGGCCCAGAGTCTGGTGTGGCTGTGGCTGACCACAGCTTGTGATGCCCCAGCCAAGACCTCAGGCACATCCTGTCCCCTACTCTGCCTGCCACTCTGCCAACCCCGGGGTAGGCAACTGAGAGACAGTGTCGGGCGGCGGGGAGAAGGGAGGTCATTCCTCTATGGGACAAGCTTTTGGCCCCTCCCCACACCAAGGCAGGTACTTACACCGAGGCTTATGCAGGGCAAAAGGGTTTTGGCCGGGTCAGCTGCCAGGGGCTGGGGCCCAGGCTCCCCAGGGTATGGCGTTTTGCATCAGGGGCCTGACGGGGGCTTACCGAGGATGACGGGCCGTGTGTGGTTACTGAGCTCAGCCTTGGGCGTGGTGTGCGGGGGGAAGAGCACATTGAGGAGCCAGAAGGGGGCGGCAGGAGGGAGCAGCAGCCCCAGCAGCAGCGGCACCCACTGCCATGGGGAGCCGGGCGGCCCCATTCCAGCCCTGGTGCCTACTGCCAGAGGAAGCGGCACTGGGCTGGCCTTATCTGGTGTGGGAGTGGGAGGGGCCCTAGGGTCAGTGGGAGGGACGGCCTGGCCAGTGGGGGTTGTGGCCAGAGATTGCCGGAAAGGGGCACAGCCTCAGGGAGCCAGCTCTGGGCCTAGGTTCAGTTCCGCCTTCTTCTCTTGGCGCCAGGGGAAACAGAGCCGGGGCAGCAGGAGGCCCAGAAGTACACAATGTTTTATTGAAAAAGTCAGGCCTCAGCTCGGCTGGCTCCATTCGGCTCAGCTTGGTGGGGGGCCCTGCCCATAGCTGACTGAGCCAGATCTTCCTGCAGGCAGCTGGGCTGGACTCCCTCCCTGGCTACTCTTCCCTTCGTCTCTGATGGTGACATCCAAATAATAAATATGCAATAAATAGTGCTCCTGGACTGGGCTGGGCCAGCTGCCTTCGAATCCCACTCAGCCCCAACCAGTCTTCTCTGGCCAGGACAGGCCTACTGGGGGGCTAGACAGTAAAGTCCCCAAGCCTCCCACGGTCCCACGAGACCCAGGACCCATCTCCAGTTTGAGGCCCAGGCCTGGTTTCCAAGGAGACCTAGCAAAGCTGGGTCCAGGACAGGGCCAGGCAAGCAGGGCTGGCAAGTGGGTGCTGGGAAGAGGCTGTTACCCCAGACCACAGCTTGTGATGTCCTGGCCAAGACCTCGACTCCAGGCCACAAGATGACACTGGGCTCAGGAGTAGATGGTGATGACTTCACGGCCACCACCGCGCACCAACAGCACCCGCTCAAGGCCTTCGGTCAGTACCTCGAGGAACTCCATGTCTGCAGGGCCTCGAGTCAAGGAGGCAGCGACAGAATCCATGGGTAACCAGGGCCACCTGGGCCACACCCACCCGGGGGCCCGGGAGAGGAGCCGCTGGCCTGACCTCCCACGCTGCCCACCTCCCAGTTGCTGCCCCTCCACAAAGGGATCCAGTTTTCGTCGCCCTCACTGTTCTTGGGTGGGCCAGGCATGTTTAGGAGAACCAGGCGGGCGTCGTGGGAGCGCGTGACAATGACTTCATTGAGCTTCACAGCGGTGTGCATGCGTCGCACATTGGACTGGTCCCTACACATAGTGTAGCCAATCACAGGTCACCATGAGCCATCCTGCAAGGAGGGTCCCCACCCCTGGTCCACCTAACACCATTTGTCTGCCCCACCCCACCTCCACCCCTAGATTCCAGCGCCACTGGGTCTGTTTTTGCTGCACTCACGGCTTAATATGCACCAACTCCCGGAAATTGTCAGGGGCCTGGCTGGGGTCCCAGGTCTCAGTCATGTACTTGTCCCTGGTCCATGTCATCTGGATCTTGTCAGCCCCCACTGCAGACTCATCTTCCTCGTCCGAGTACAGGCTCTCCAGCCGCAGGGCTGAGTGCCGATCCTTGACCAGCTGGGCCTGGGGACAATCGCAGGAGGTAGCCTTGGTCCCATAGGAAAAGGGGGACGGGGCCTGTCTGGCCCAACGTGACCACCCTGCCTCCGGGAAATGAGCACTGGCTTGGGTAGGGCTGCGGTGAGTCGTTCTGATTCCTCCACACCCACCGACGCGGTCTCCAAAGGCCAGACCCTGCCGCCCGCCCTGGCCTGAACCACAAAGGGCACTGACTTCTCGCTCCCGCTCAGTCTTGGTTAGTCTCATCTGCCGCAGCATCTGCGACCGCTGCTCCATCATCAGTGTCCGCTCGTAGGTGTATGCAGAGATGTCACTGTTATGCTGGGGAGAGGGTAGGCCGTGAGGACCCAGCTGCATGGGACATGGTATCCACGGGGCCAGGGCAGGACAGGGGGCTCACCATCTCCACCACCTCCACCTCGGCCTCAAGGCGCAGATGGTACAGGAAGACGGCCAGGTCCTTCTTCATCTGGATGCTATTATCATCCATCTGGGCCACTGTGAAGATGCGCATCCGGCACTTCCTCCAGACCTGAGGCAAGGGACCGGGTGGGCCATTTGGTCACAGCCGCTCCTCCGAGGGCCCAGCCCCTCTCACCTGCACCCACCACCCGGCCCACCTTATGCTGGCGCAGCAGGAAGGGCAGAAGCATAAGCATGCCACCGTCGTGCACGATCCACCACACGTCTATGTGGCCCTCCAGGTAGCGCTCGTGGTTGCTGGGGTAGAAGGCGATGTTCTTGGGCACGAGCAGGGCCAGGTGGGCAGCCGTAGTGCAGCGCACGGTGTCTGGGGAGGAGGAGCATGGCTGACCACCAGCCTGTGGCCCTCCGGCCGCTGCCACCTCACTTCACCCCTGCCCACCAGGTTCAGCCCAGGCCCCAGGCCCTCACACACCAATGAAGGTCTTCCAGGCACGGGGGTCCTCGCTCTGTCGCCAGCCGTAGGGCCAGCCCAGCACCACGGAGTTATGCCGCATGCCGCCCAGGCCACAGGACTGGATGAGGTGGGCCAGCCCCTCCCGCACCTTGCTGGCCACCACCACCTGGCAGAAACCCTTCACCTTCTCAATCTCCATCATGTTCTTGATGGTCTGTGGGGAACACACCCAGGGCCAACGGGAAGCCATCAGCTTCCCACCTCTGGGCTCCCTCCCAAGGCCCCTTGGGAACAAAACGACTTTGGGGTGGAGGAGGGCCTGGGGGCAACAAGCTGCCTATCCGGAGGCCAAGTTTTCAAGATGGGACTGCTGGCCCCCCCTTGTGCCAGCTGTCAGGTGGCAGCAGTGCTGGCTGCCTGGCTGGTCACGCTCGCCAAGACTGGGCCCTTCCCCTCCGTCAGCTGCAGCCCAGACTCCTGTAGTCTGGCTCAGCTCTCACCCCTGAAGCAGGTACCTGCTCGGCGGCCTGGGCCTCGCCATAGCTCTCCAAGAAGCTTCCCTGGATGACAGAACCAACAATGGTCAGGCCCTTGCCGGCCTTGAGCTGGGAGGCGAAGGTGAGGAGCCGTGGGTACTTCACGTGCAGGTCCTCGTCCAGCTTCAGCAGCACCAGCAGCTGTGGCCTGCAGTGGCCGGGTGGGGGAGCCTGAGACCAGGGCCGGCCGTTCCAGGGAGCCCCTCCTCTTCTTCCCTTCTTGGGTGATGGTCCCTGCGGGTTTGGGTAGCATGGCCCAGGAGGGTGCCCCTGGCAGCCCCAGGATGGGGAGCTGACACCTCTCGACGCTCTGACCCCGACAGCGACCCCTGAGAACCTCTGTGCCCTGGCCAGGGTCTGGTGGGAACTCACCGCCAGTTCTTGGTATGAGGAGGCCCCTCCTCCAGCCGCAACAGCGCGTAGCGGGCGGCGCTCAGGGACAGGCCTCGGATCCCGTCACCCCACTCCTTCTCAGCCCTGCAGATTCCACCACAGCTGGTGAGCCCCTGGTGCTGCCCAGGGGGTTCTGTCTATGTGGATGCGAGGTGGAGGGGTTCTGCCCCTAAGACCACCCCGGGTTCTGAGTTACAGTCCCCAGTCTTGGCACCCACGGTGGCCCAGCTCCCCGCCCACCCCAACGTCAGACCACCCTGCCTGTTCGGCCGGGCCCCCTCAGGGCTGTGCAGGCTGCCGGCAGAGGCCAGGTGGCAGCGCTCACTCACCCTTGGTACTCGATGTATTTGTAGATCATGCCGGCGATGAGCATGGCCACCAGGGCATAGTACCAGGAGGAGACAAACATAAGGGCCAGGCAGAGGCTCATGCCCAGGAAGGACAGCGCCCTGGGCCAGAGAGGAGGACAGAGTCAGGGCAGGACCAGGAGGGCCCCCGGCCACAGCCTGGCCCATGCCTTGGCGGCCCTGTCAGGTCCCAGGTGGGAGGTCCCAGGTGGGTGGTCAGGTCACTGGGTGGGAGACCCAGGTCCAGTTCCTCCCCAGCCCCATAATCTCCCTCCCCACAGTGTTTCATCAAGACCTACCTACCTACCCGGGAAGCCCAGGCCTCATCCAGAATGAAGCTCCTGGCCTCCCCAGGCCCTCCCGTGTCAGCGGCGTGGCTCACCAGTGATAGTACTTGAACCGGGGCCGCCAGTTGGGGGTCCTCAGGAGTGTCTGCACTGCACAGGCCAGGTTCACGAACAGGTAGCACATCAGAAAGAACCTGTGGCACAGGGGACAGTTGGTGAAGAGCGGCCTCCTCGGCAGCCGGGGGCCTGACATCAGGCTGGGACTGGCCCTGCCCTGCATGGCGTGGCCAGGTCTTCTCAACCTCATTGCTGTCACTTTCATGGCCTGAGGTGATGAGACTGCTGTGGAGGAGTCCTCGGAGACTGCAGAGGATGGGCAAGGGTTCGCCAGCGGAGGAGGTAGGAAAGGGAGTAACGGGGCAGAGCTGGAGGGTGGTACAGGGGCAGTAGGAAGAGCTCAGTGCCTGGAGACTCTAGGCCACATTCAGGCCTCTGGCCTGGGTGACCAGCTGGATGAGGGGCTGCCATGCATGAAGGGGAGGATGCAAGATGAGCCGGACCATTTGAATGCACCCAGTCAGAGACACTTAAGAGTCACTGTGGTGGGTGTGGGAGTCCCAGGCATGGGCAGGGCTGGCTGCATCAGCCCTCCGGGAAGGCAGCCGAGGACGGGAGCACAGGAAGGAAGGAGGCAGGTGGATCATCTGATGTCAGGAATTCGACACCAGCCTGGTCAAGATGGTAAAACCTCATCTCTACTAAAAATACAAAAAATTAGCTGGGCGTGGTGGTGCATGTCTGTAATCCCAGCTACTCAGGAGGCTGAGGCAGGAGAATCGCTTGAACCCAGGAGGCGGAGGTTGCAGTGAGCCAAGATCACGCCATTGCACTCCAGCCTGGGTGACAGAGTGAGACTCCGTCTCAAAACAAAACAAAACAAGACAAAAAAACAACAACAGATGGAAGGGGCAGCAGTGGCTTCAGGGAGGCATGAGGGACGTGGTGGTTGCCCTGTCCAGGGGAGAGGTCTGCCGGCCACCTGCTTTGGGGGCTCTCTCAGGGAGGTGTGGACCTGTTGGTCACTTTATAGCTTTGGCCTAGGTGCCAGGCTTGCTTCTAAATGCAGGGGTGGGCTGAGCCCTGCCAGGCCACATCTCCCCATGCAGCCTGCCACATCTCCCAGCTGCGCCCCCAACACCAGACACAGCCACGGGGAGGTGCTGGGGTTCAGGGACCCTTTCCCAGAACATCCCCCTGCCCTGCCCAGCCCCAGCTCACATGGATAGAATGGGGGCCACCATGTCGAGGGAGGCGATGAGGATGCCCAGCTCGGCGATGAGTGCTGTCAGGAGGAGTGCCCATGTGGGTTCACCATTCACCTTCCCGTGGCCAAATACCTGTGTGCACCAGGAAGGAAGCTGGTCCTGTCACCCCCATTCCATACCTTGGGCCGCAGACCCCAGCCTGGCCTCCCTCATCCCCAGGGCCCTCCTTGGGTGCTCAGGCTGCCTCTGTGCCTATCCCTGTGGGTGCCACCAGTCTCCTTGACTCTACCTCGCCAGGCCTCTCTCCTTTGGATGAGCCCTAAACAGGCCATGAAGATTCTGGGTCCAGGCAGCTCCAGGCCCAGGGCAGTGTCAGCCCAGGGCAATTCTCAGTAGCTCCTCATGGATGGCCGCCTGGCCCCGGGGCTACTGAGGACAGGATACACTTCATCTGTGTTCCCTATCTCTCTCCCTAGCTGGGCGAGGGCCTGGGAGCAGCCAGGCCATGGGGGAGTGCAGAAGGGCTCACCCGGAGGAAGGGGATGATGTTGTCCTTGGCAATGGCCTGCAATAGGCGCGGTGCCCCCGTGAGGCTCTGGAGGCCAGCACCGCATGTTGAAAAGAAGGAGCCGATGACGATGACCCAGGGTGAAGGCCAGGCCAGTGTGCCCACCACCAAGTTCCTGCTGACGCCATCGCCATACCTGCAGGGGCCACCAGAGTGAGGGATGTCAGGGGTCCGGAAGGACGACACGACCACCAAAGGTAGCCAGCAGCCTGAGGACCACCCACAGGGTTGGGGGCTGGTGTGAAGGCCGGCCAAAGCCCAGCCGCTGCTACAGAGAGGGGCCCAGCTCACTCACTTGTCCCGGAGAACCACACCCTCGATGCAGGCGCCAAAGAGAACCACACTGCTGAAGTCTGTGGTGGCGTCAAGGAAAACTCGGCCTCCGCCACCCCACTGTCCCTGAACAGGACCATGTGCCCCCACCCCAGCCAGACCGCAAGGACTGGGAGTATCATGATGTGTGTGTGTGTGTGTGTGCATGAGAAGGGGAGCTATATATGAGTGTGTGGGGTGTATGTGCATGTGAGCTGGTGACGTGCACAGGCCAAGCGCCTCCCGTCCTCTGCCCAACCTGCCCCAGGCCTGGGAAAGGATACACACGAGGGAAGTTGTAATGATGGCCAGAATGGTCCCCACAGGGATGGACTTCTGGGCATCACGGAGGTCCCCAGAGCGGTTTGAGCCAGCCATGATGCCTCCAAAAACAGATGAGACTCCCTCAGGGGCTCCCCGGGATTGGGGACAGGGATGGGTGGGTAGGCAGGCGGGGCTCACCTGTCACAGAAGGGAAGAAGATGCCGACCAGCACGGTGAATGATGTGGCGATGTCGGCCACCACGTACAGGGGCAGGCTCTCTTTCAGGCTCGGGGCATCTGCAGAGGGCAGCCCATGCTTCTCCACGATGTCACCCTTCTCCAGGTAGGCGCTCCACAGGTTTTCTGCAGGGGTAGCTGTGTCACCACCACAGCCGCCCCCCACTACCCCGGGCAGTTTGGGGCAGCCTAGGCAGAGGCTGCAGATGCAGGGCAGTTTTGGGACTCAAGAGACAGCTTCAGCGCAGTGACTGCAGTGTCAGCCACAGGGGTGCCCTGACCACGGGGAAGGAGCTGCCCAGCTAGAAGTCAACAGACAAAGGTGGCTGAACCACCATCACCCAGAGCCCCCCACTGCCTGCCTCACACAAAGGCCTTTATGGATCCTGTGGGAACATCCCCAGGCAGTGTCAGGGGCTGGTGGCTAGGGAAGACAGGCTGCTGCAGGCCTTGGACGCTGGCCAGACAGGCTTCACTCACTCCAAACTCGGCTGCCAGGAGCCAGGCTGGGAGGACACTGCTGGGCTGGGAAGGCGGCCAGTCCTGCCCCCATTCCCAAGCTGGCCGCACAAGGACAGCTCTGTGCTCTGCACCCCTGCTCAGCCTGTGGGTTCAAGAGCAGGAGGATGGGAGGGAGGACCCACCCTGGAGCACACCAGCAGCTGCCCCGGGGATGCCAGGGATCTCGGTCACATTGTTGAGCAGGAAGTAGGGGTCGCAGGAGTCGGTGGTAAGGTTGGGGCTGTGGCAGAAGAAACTCCATAGCCGGGTGGCCACTGTCTCATTGTCCACTACAGCTGTCTTGGCACAGATGTCAAACTGGTCCCGGGACAGGGTCCTGTTGCCCAGCATGCATACCCTGTGAGGGACAGAAGCATTGGCACCTGCTCAGCCCGAGGCCCCTGCTTGTGCTCACCTTGCAGTCTCTGGGATCTAGGGCATCAAAGGCTGGCTACATGAGAGGGATGTCCATGCAATGCCCAGATAAATTCCTGGGTTACTTACGGAAACACGGGAGGGTCAAATATAGACTTGATGCCCCCAGCATAGATGGAGAGGATGGAGATGATCACACAGGCCAGGAAGAGCGAGGCAAATTTGTTCACATACTTGACCCCCACAAACACCACTAGGGTCATAAAGGTCAGGAAAATGGTCCCATACACACGCATATTGTTCAAAGTGGCATTCGACGTGTCATGAGCGCCCAATGGGTAAAAAATGGCAGCTGGTGGGGCAATGTAGGTCTGAAACAAGAATATGGATAAGGAGGGTTTTATCTTCTTATTTGGAAAGTGAAACTTGTCATTTTGGTTTTCTTTTTAAGAGTACCTAAAAGAGGCTGGGCGCAGTGGCTCAGGCCTGTAATCCCAGCACTTTGAGAGGCCGAGGTAGGGGGATCACTTGAGGTCAGGAGTTCATGACTAGTCTGGCTAACATGGGGAAACCCCATCTCTACTAAAAATACAAAAATTAGTCGGGCGTGGTGGCACATGCCTGTAATCCCAGCTACTGGAGGCTGAGGCAGGAGAATCGCCTGAATCCAGGAAGCAGAGGCTGCAGTGAGCAGAGATCGCACCATTGCACTCCAGCCTGGGTGACAGAGGGAGACTCCATCTCAAAAAAATAAAAACTAGGCCAGGCGCGGTGGCTCAAGCCTGTAATCCCAGTACTTTGGGAGGCCGAGACAGGCGGATCACGAGGTCAGGAGATCGAGACCATCCTGGCTAACACAGTGAAACCCTGTCTCTACTAAAAAATGCAAAAAA
>NW_012123265.1:1966690-1968955 GCF_000951035.1 Colobus angolensis palliatus | reverse complement strand
TGCCTGAACTCAAGAGTTCAAGACAATCCCAGGCAACTTGGTGAAACCTCATCTCTACTAAAACGCAAAACATTAGCTGGGCATGGTGGCGTGAGCCTGTAATCCCAGCTACTCGGGAGGCTGAGGCAGGAGAATCGCTTGAACCCAGGTGGTGGAAATTGCAGTGAGCTGTGATCACGCCACTGCGCTCCAGCTTAAGCGACAGAGTGAGACTCTGTCTCAAAATTAATTAATTAATTAATTAATTTAAAAAATAAAAAATAAGAGTACCTAAAAGAAGCCAGTCACAAAAGGCCACATATTGTATGATTCTGTTTATATGAAATGTCCAGAATAAGCAAATCCTGAAGCAGAAAGCAGATTCCTGGTTGCCAGTGCTGGCGGGGAATGGAGAGTAACTGCTAAGGGGGTTTCTGGGGATGATGAAAATGTTCTAGAATTGACTGTGCAACTCTGTGAATATACTATAAAACACTGAATTGTACACTTCCAGTGGTATGTAAATTGGCATGGGAATTGCATGGTATGTAAATTATATGTTAATAAAGCTATTATGTAAAAACAAGCAAACAAAAAGGATCCGAACATAGATGCCAACCTGAATCACTAAATAGCCAAAGTGGAACAGTTTGAGCAAGAAAATAAATAATGATAGTATTGGATTACAACCCAAAGAATAAAGTAAATATCCAGAAGTCCATTCAGATATAATGACATGGCTGAATACATAAACAGGAGAAGGGACAAATCCCACATAACAAATGTAGAAAGGATATAAAAAATGAAAACAAACCAAAGCCCCCCCAAAATCAGAAGGTGCAGGGTCCATGCTGCAGGTAGAGGACCTGGAGGCAAAAGCAGCCAGGCAGTCCCTCTAGGTACCTCCTACCCTCTGGATCCCCAGGGGCGGGCACCTGTCACCCCATGCCTCCCACAGCTCCTTGCCTCTTCTCCCACTGCTGCGGCAGTTAATTGGGGAATGAGAAGCGGAGGCTGACAGAGCTCCCATGGGGCTCATGGAGCGGGCACCAACCTCCAGCAGGGTCCTGTGGCTGCTTATCCCGATTGAAGGACAAGCAGAAGGTGGATCTGAAGTGCCCTGGCACAGAGCCCCAGGGGACACAGAGCTAGCCAGAGCCCACACAAGCCCAGAAGGAAGCCTGCATCACCACCAAGATCTGTCACTGAGCTAAATACAACAGTTCCTGGAACCCTTGCCATGGCTGCCATGGTGCCCAGGTGGATGGAACATCCACGGCCGAGGTGAAGGCGGCCAGGCCTCTTTCTTGCCTGACCCAAACTGGCATGGAAGTGAAAGAAAAACCAGGCTGAGCAAAGGTCTTTGTCTCTCAAAGAGGCTTTTCTACTTTATAATGCCCAGGCGGTGGCCAGAGGTGTGGGGATGAACGGCCTGGAACTTCTGTTTGCCTGACTCACCAGCAAGATCTCGATGGCCCCCAGGATGTACATGGCTGCTGCAAATGTCGTTCCCAGGTAGAAGCACAGGCCCACAGCACCTCCAAATTCTGGCCCCAGTGAACGAGAGATCATGAAATAGGAGCCCCCAGCTGCAGCAGAGAAATGAAAATGTGCACAGGTCAAGGCTGGTTCTTCTTCAAGGGGTCTCCCTGTGACAAGCCTGCACAACCGCGCGGAAGGACAGGGACTGCCTTTCCCATTTATGGATGAGTAGAGGGGCTGGGAAACCTGCCCAAGGCTGCATGGTGGGTAAGCATCCAGGCTGGCATTCGATCCTATCCCCATTTGATTTGAATGTCCAGCATGGAACATGGAAATGACTGCTTTGTGGGAGCAGCTCTAGTCTGCAGCAGTGGCTGAGTGGCCACTGTCCTCCAATGTCCTGTGCACAGCCCTCAGCCTCTTCTGGCTGGGTGTGTCCCATCTCAGCCCACCTCACCCTCCTGAGGCCTGTGCCTTTGTTAGTCTGACCCCTCCAGACCAGGACAGGGACTGTGTCTTATCCAGTCTTTTGGCCCTAAGGCCCAGCACAGGGCCTGCCACCAGGTGAGTGTCCAGAGCTCCTGCCCTGAATCTGTGCTTCTACCAAAGTCTAACACCCTTGCAAGACTCAGAGAGTCATGACTAGGCCCCAGGGTGACAAGCACAGGGGGACAAGTCATCTCATGTTGCTGGTTGTATCTGCTGCTGAGACAATGTCTCTTGTGAAAATCTGGAAACAGGGATCAAGAAATTCTTTCAGAGTCAATCTGGCTGGGCGTGGTGGCTCATGCCTGTAATCCCAGC
>NW_012123265.1:1953456-1964692 GCF_000951035.1 Colobus angolensis palliatus | reverse complement strand
ACTCTAAGACCTATATATACCAAAAGGCGAATAGTAATGATCTCGGGATGGTGGGATTATTGGTGCTTTTACTTTTCCATTCTACACTTTTCTGCACTTTTTTATTTATTTTTTTTGAGATGAAGTCTTGGTCTGTCACCCAAGCTGGCGCAATCTTGGCTCACTGCAACCTCTGCTTTCCGGGTTCAAGCAATTCTCTGCCTCAGCCTCCCAAGTAGCTGGGCTTATAGCCACCCACCACCATGCCTGGCTAATTTTGGTATTATTAGTAGAAATGGTATTTCACCATCTTGGCAAGGCTGGTCTTGAACTCCTGACATCGTGATGCACCCGCCTTGGCCTCCCGAAGTGCTGGGATTACAGGCGTGAGCCACCGCACCCGGCCTTTTCTGCACTTTCAAACCTTCTTACAGTAAACATACATTGTCCTTTTTTTTTTGGTATTGCTTTTACATTAACAAAAACCACAATGGCACTCTCCAGCTCTGTCAAGCAGTAAAGCTTCTATGTGGGCACGGTCCTGGCATCAGGGATTGGGAGCCCACTACAGAACTGCTTGGGGCAGGGGTGTGCTATGGGGGTTCCCAGGTAGGTCAAGGCAGATTCTGCGCCCTTTTCTCTTCCACCAGGCCTTGGGTGGCGCTCACCGACCTGGAACAACACCGTTGGTGGCAATGGCGCTCATGGAGATGGCCGTCAGCAGGGTCTGTGGGAAGGAGGGCCTGGGTGAGCAGCTCAGCTGGGTGGGCTCTGTGGTGGCAGCCATGGCCCACACCCAGCCCACCCCTGCCACGCCAGGACACTCACACAGCAGCAGCAGATGAGCACGATGAGGAGAGCCTGTAGCACACCAGCTGTGCCCACCATCCAGGTCAGCCGCAGGAATAGGATAACCCCGAAGATATTCTGCAGGCAGGGCAAGTACACCCCCATGAGGGTGCCCATGCTGGGCGCCTGTACGAACACGAAGGGAGGGGGCAAGTAGAGCATCAGAGGGATGCACCATGGAGGGTCAGCCCTAGTCACTCAGCAGGCCCCCTTCCCCAGTGGGGCCCCGGGGAACACAGCGGGTAGGGGTGACAGCTAGATGTCTCTATTAACTTTCATATAGGAAGACAGTTGAATCTGGGAAGGTGTAAAACCTGATTCTTTTTAAAAACCCACATTGAGCTTTAGAACCTTAACTCTCTCTCAAGGTACTGCCTCCTTCCCTTCCTCTCTCCTGTTAAACTTCTAGAAAGAGGGGTTTGTCTCAGATCTCCACCTTCTCACCCAGCAGGCCGTAAGTCACCCAAGGCAAAGTCCCAGAAGTCATCCCTGGCCCTACCTTTCCTCAACCCCCAACTCCAGTCCTGGTAGACACTAACTCCTACCCAGTCTGTCTCCCTGCTGCCCTGAGATCCGCCTGCCTTGTCCCAGCCTTAGTCCCTTGAACCGCAGGCACCTGGGTGGTATCCTCCTGAGCCTGTCAACCTCTCCACATTCCAGCCCACTCTGCTGCTACAGTAGGTCTCTGAAAGTAAGTCTAATCTCATCACCCATGCTGAAAACCTTCTGTGATGTCTTATAATCCAGTGTGCAGTCCAACTCCTTGGCTTGGGCCACCAGACATGTCCCATCACCTCTCTTGTTAGCCCCAGCCCCTGACCACATGGGTCCCTCAGATTCTCCGAACCTAAGAATGTGCTGGACTCTGCCTGGGAGAGTCGGCCCTGCCTCACGGCCTGGCAAACTCCTCTTCAGTGAAACTGTTACCTCCCCCAGGAAGATGTCCCCAGGTTGCCTTAGGTGGAGCTGGTCCTCCCTCTCACCGTCCTTCGGCATCTGATACTCCCTATCACAGTAGTCACTACAGGTCATGGTAACAGAATGTACTTGTATGTTTTGTGACCATATTAGGGCAGGCTTGGCTTGTTTATGGTTCTGTCACCAGCAGGCCCTGCAGGTACCCAAAAGGTGCTTCTGAACCCAGTGAGTGGTGTTTTGGAAGCCCCTGGGACATCCTGTTGGGAAAATCCTAGAGAGAAAGTGCTCAGGCTTTAGGGCAGGTGAGGAAGATCTAATATGCAAATCCAGGCACGCTTTCTCAATTTAGGGCAGAGTAGGGGCCAGCCAGGAGGCCAGGGCAGAGGCTGAGAGCACAGAGGCTGGCTGACATCTTTTTGAGGCACTGGGCCCCCAAGAGTGCAGCCTCCACAACGTGGCCCTGACAGCTTCCACTGGAACTCCAACAAAGCCTCCTCACTGACCCAAAGGACTGGATTAGTGAACATCATTCAGGAAGAAGGGACAGGGAAGCCCCACGAGAGAGTGCCTGTGCTGCCCAGAAGCTAGGGAGAAGAGAACTCCATGGCCATGATCTTGTCTGGCTGAGTCACCTTCGACAAGTTCCTTAATGTCCCTCCTGAAGGGTCCTGGCCTGGGGCAGGACCTGTGAGCAAACTAAAGGATTTCAGAAAAGTCTCAGCAAAAACAAATGGCTCCTCAAAGTGTCCTGCGTAGAGCAGTGCAGGGGATGGATCCCCCTCATCTGGGCATTGTCTGAGCCCTTCTCAGAGGATGCCACCCACGGAATAGCAACGGCAAGAGCTCCCAGTCCCACCCCCATCCCAAGCTGAGTCACTCTATGAAAAGGGCAGTGTGGGAAAGGGCAGGGCGGGCCGGAAATGCTTTCTGCATCTCCAAATAACCTCTGGCAGCCTCAGAAGGTCATCAGGCCAGAGCTGGAGCTGGAGCTGGACAAGCTGCTGGGGAGAGGCTGCTTTGGGTTTTGGCATGGTCTGGTTGGAGGCCCACCCTTCCTGCTTCAAGCCTTCCTTTTCCGAGGCCCCTGCTTGGGCCTGCCCCGGGTGAGGACCACGACTCAGCAGCCCCAGATCCCTAGCTTCTTACTGACTCCTTAAAGAATTGGCCCGGCTCCTCTTTCTTTTTTTTTTTTGAGACAGAGTCTCGCTCTGTCGCCCAGGCTGGAGTGCAGTGGCGCAATGTCGGCTCATTGCAAGCTCCGCCTCCCAGATTCATGCCATTCTCCTGCCTCAGCCTCCCAAGTAGCTGGGACTACAGGCGCACGCCACGACGCCCGGCTAATTTTTTGTATCTTTAGTAGAGACGGGGTTTCACCACATTAGCCAGGATGGTCTCGATCTCCTGACCTTGAGCTCCACCCGCCTTGGCCTCCCAAAGTGCTGGGATTACAGGCGTGAGCCACTGCGCCCGGCCAATGCTCCTCTTTCTTCCATGGAAAAACTATTGGAGCTAGGACACCCAGCCACCCTCTCCCATCCTTACCCTGGGGCCAGGTAAGCTGGATAGCTAAGCTAAGCATCTTCACGGGTTCTCCACTGGGCCAAGGGATGATGGGTCTTCTCCAGCCCATGCATCCCTCCCACATTCCTGCTGAGATGTGCACTACCTGTTCTCAGGGACCTCTTCACTCCCCGCCATCAGCTCCCTGGCTTGGCCTGAAGGGACAGGGATGAGGCTCTGACCTAAGGATCCTGTCACCACTGTGGGCAGAGTACTCTTAGAGGTTGAGACACTCCTGCAGTGCTGGACAGACATGGCCAGATGCAGTTAGGTTTCTCCACTATCTAGTCCAGAACATGCCAGCAAAATCACACCTGGCTGGACAGGGTCAGGGTCAAGTCTGGGTGGTTTGCCTCTGTGAAGGGCAAGGTGAGAGATGTGCTTCAGTGAGGTCCACCTTCTCTGCTGGCCCCACCCCAGAGAAGCCCAAATCTCACAACCAGGTGTGAGGCTGCAGGCCTGGCTTATCCCAGCCAGGAGCTCCTTCTGCTTGTGCCAACCTCTGAGAATACTACAGCCAGTGCCAGACCTCAGCTCCTCCCAAAACACTGCCGCTTCCCAAACCTCAGGGAGTCAGTATGTAGAGAGGGAGGGTCCCTAGCCTCCAAATGAAAAATGTAGAAAAATCCCCAGCCCTCAGCTACACTGAGCCCCAATGACACAGAGGAGCTAGGCAAAGAGGTAACAGTCACCCCAAAGAGAGGAGGGCTGAAGGGCCAGAGAACTGGATTAGTGACCAAAAAGTGGGACAGGGAAGCCCCATACGGCAGCATCAGGCTCCGATCACATACACATGTCCCCCGACCCTGGCACTCAAGGAACCCAGGGGGTTGTTGGAGGGTTCTACCAATGGAGCCTTGGGCAACACTGTGAGCAGCAGGAGGGTTTGTGACTTGCTCTGAATTGCATGACCTCCGAGAGACAACCTGGTTCCTGGCTCCAAGGGCAACACCCTTAGCCACCCTCACACAATGTCACTGATCTGGCATTTTGTGTAGTTACATATTCCACAAATCTGTCTCCCATAAAAATCCACGAATCCATCTCCCAGCATTGCACATTGATCTTGTCTAGCTCAGTCACTTTACACAAGTTCCTTAATGTCCCTGACACTGTTTCCTCATCTGAAACATGGGGAGTATAGCAGCATCTGCCTCTTGGTTTTGTTGAACAGATGACATGTGAGAACCCAGGCCCACTGCCTGGTGTGGTACCTCGCACACAGAGTACAGGCAGCTGTGTCTACCGCCGTCATTCCTGAGGGCCTCCCTGGCCCTCTGTCCCTGGGGAGATTCTCATTAGCTCACTTCTTAAAGCCTCCTGAGCCAAGGCACTCAGTGCCCATCCTTCCTGCTCACCATGCTTAGCACCCACTTCCCCTGGTGTGCTCACCACCATGTGGGGAAACAGCCAATTCCATGGTGCTGTGTCTGTCTTCCCAGGTGTGGCCCCTCTGCTGCCCCAGTCAGCTCACCTCGGCTGCCCTCCGGCGGGTGCCCTCCCCACTCTCAGCCTCCTCATGCTCCTTGGCGCCCTGGGTGAGGTTGGTGTAGCTGACGAGCTTGCCCAGAAGAGACGATACCTTTGGGCGGATGTCCAGCTCTTCCTGTAAACAGAGCCACAGGGCAAGATGGCATTGGGCCAGGTGGGTACCAGCTGTGTGAAGCCAGCTGCCTGATCCCTGGCCCTGTTCCAAGCCCTGAGACAGGCCTGGGCCTGATCCCAGTTCCTGCCTGGGGAAGCCCAAGCCATCCAACTGGACAGGGGTGGACACCACACCCCAGGACGTGGCACTCAAAAGGCCCAGCCCCGCGGCTGCTTTTCTCTACCCCACCTTGGCTACAATCACTGCCAGCCCATTTGTGAAAACCACCTGCCTCAGGGGAGACACGGCAGGGAAGAACACGTCTGGCAGGCGGACAATGGCACACTTCATCCTGCCTGCTCTGTGCAGCCACCTCCCAGCTATGGCTGCACCTCTAGGACTCACGCCTACCCTCCCCACAAAAAGTCACCCTAGTCACCTCAGGGAACAAAAGAGGGCAAAAGAGTGATGTCTGGGACAAGTGAAGTCTCTCTTGTCTGCCCAAACCCTGATCTCCCTGGATGGTCTTCCCTTGACCCCTGTCCTGCGAGTACCCACATCAATCGCAGAGATGGGATCCTGACCCTCCAGCCCATCCTCAGGCGGGGCTGGGCCAAGGCCTTCACTGCAGAACCTTGCTGCTTTCCCAGGTCAGGAGGCCTCCCAGAGCTCAGGCTCCCCAGCCCCACCGGGGTCTAGGCGATGATCCCTGCTCCTGCAGCCTTCTCAATGCTGTGCCTCCACCTGCCTCCTGCCCACATTTAGCTTTTCCCTCTCTGTCAGCTCCCTTCTGATCAACACACAGGGAGATGTTGCTTTGGTGTGAGAGGGGAAGACGAGGGCCCTTGGGGGCATGTGGAGATTGAGGAGCCTCGGCCGGATGCGGTGGCTGACAGTGGTAATTCCAGCACTTTGGGAGGCCGAGCAGGAGGATCACTAGAGGTCAGGAGTTCAAGACAAGCCTGGCCAACAGGGTGAAACCTCGTCTCTAAAAATACAAAAATTACCCAGGCGTGGTGGCAGGCACCTGTAATCCCGGCTACTCGGGAGGCTGAGACAGAAGAATCACTGAGCTTGGGAGGCAGAGGTTGCAATGAGCCAAGATCGCATCACTGCACTCCAGCCTGGGGCAACAGAGTGAGATTCCATCTCAAAACGAAAAAAGAAAAAAAAGAGAGATTAAGGAGTCTCCATTATTCAGCCATGCAATGGCTGAACGCGTGGGTCAGAGTTTAGGAGCTTAAACTACATTTTAAATCCAGATCTCACTGCTCAGCTTGAGTCTGAAGAAGATAAAACTCAAGTACAGAGGCAGATATTTGGGAATCTTTCCAGAGAGGTATCCCCTAAAGCGGAAAACGGACCAGTCCTCAGGGAACTGGAGGGAGACAGAGCTAGAAGAGCCAACCAGGAAGGACAAGGAAGAATCCTTGGGAGAGCGAAGAACCATGGACTCGGAGAAGAACCAGGAGCGGAGAGAAGAGGAGAAATCCTGAGTTGGGAAATCCTAAGCAGGCGTTTCCTTGCTGAGGGGTTGTAAGGAAGTCAGAGGTGAACAGTCCTGGAGGTAGCAATGGGGGTGGGGTTGTGAGTGGCCTCCGGGAAGGCAGTTTCAGTTGAAAGGGCCAAGGGAACTGCAGCCCGGCTGCCATGAGAGCCAGGAAGACCAGAGGAGATGAGAGGAAGAGCCAAACAGAGGAGGCCCACGTGTCCAGCCTGACTGCTTAGCTAAAGCCTCTGTCTGCCAAACCTGTGACCCAAAATGGCTCCTCAGCTACCTCAAACAGTGCCAGGTTCCTGTCATAGTAGTCACTTCCTCTGGAAGCCTCCAAGGGGGAAAGAAAAGGGCTGCTCTCTCTGTGGTTGCCATGTCCTGTGAAGAAAGAGAGACAATCAGGGACTGCTTCCTGAACCCCCCAGCCTGTGCCCCTTCCCAGAAAGCCAGTCCCCAAAACATCGTTTCTGTGGAGCACTTTGGAGCTGCAGTGTCACCAGGTTGAAACTCAGTTTCCACATCGCACCGTGCCAATGCCCTTGAAGGGCCAGAGATAGCTAGAGAGTGGCCAGTGACCAAAACCTGGGACATCATTCCCTCCAGTGAAGGGAGTCCAGGTGAGCACAAGCACCCTAGCACCCTAGCACAAGCACATGTGGACACCGAGGGGCGGGGCCTGCGGGTGGGCGGGGCTAGCCTTTGACCCGCCCCCAGATCCCCTCCCCGCCCCAGTCCCTTTCCCAGCCTTTCCGGAGTACCCAATGTGCAGGGTGCCAAGGGCTCGGTGTCCTCAGGGACCGCCCAGGCAGTGCCCTCCAGATACACGAAGCCGCACAGAGCACCTTCGGCTGCCATGGCCCGAACGAAGGTGGCTGGCTGGCTACCCCACTATGCACTGCGCGGGGGCATCCTGCAGGGCAGCCCAGGGCATGCTGGGAGGCGGGGCAAGCCCCAGGCCGTGGAGAGCGGAAGTGGATGCCAGGAGCCTTCTAGGGTCGCCTAAGAAAGTCGGACCGGTGGGTGTCAGACTGAGCAGGGAGAAAAATGGGAGCCAGGACTACTGGCAGGGGCAGAACAATGCCCCCCTTGCCCCAGACTAACCTCTGCCTACAACCCTAGGCTGGTGAGCCAGTGCCCCAACTCCGAGAAATCTCGCCAAAAGGAGTGAAATTCTCCTTTTTTATAAGCCTGCATCAACTCCTAAAGCTCAACTGTTTTTTCTGGCCTCCCATCATTCACTCTTCCCTGTTTTCCAACTCTTGTCCCTTATGAGTCTCAGTGGGTGCCATTCCCAGCTTCCCACCAAGAAGGACGCCAAGCACTCATTTTCTAGGTGCTGAGTGTTCCCTCCACTCCAGTTACCCTCGCAGCCCCGGCCCTGGCTCAAGGCCTCACAGCAAATGGAAAGCACACATCTTGGTGTTGGATGGCAGTAGTATGCAGTTTTGACGTTACAAGGACTGGCATGGTGTTCAGTGATGGAGGTGGCAACAGAACTGTCACCACCAGCCCAGGCTAGTGGTGTGATTGGGCTCTGCACTGGCCATGCCCGCCAACCTTTTCTGTTTACATAGGCCACAATTCATTTCTCTTGTCTGCAGCTGAGAATGCTGATTGAGGCATCCTCCTACATCTGATACATCTCTTGCTATCAGCATGAGGCTTCACTTGCTTTCTTTGAGCCAACAACCACTCAGCAGGTGCTGTGCTGTGGATTCTTTATCCCCCAAGGAAACTAACAGATCAAGTGTGCCCATCACAGTTTCTGGGGCAAAGTCAGTTCTTCCTTCCCACAGCATGTGAAAGTGGCACACCTGCTGCACCCAGCAACCTGGGCTAGCTAAGTGAGCCAAGCAGCTCAGTCCCACATTCACATAGGTCAATGCCAATGGTACAGTGGACAAAGGCAGCCAGAGGTCAAGGTAGTCCACCATGTCATGTTAAAGCCAGGTGAGGTCATGTAGCTCTTCGGACACTCTATGATATCTGCTGTGCCCTCCATGCTTGTTCAGGATCAGGAGTCCCAAGAAATATCTGAAAACCCAGTAACGCTCTGCCCCTTACATTAATGACATGAATGGCCCTTCAGTGAAAAGCCTTTGAAAATTACTCTTGGATTTTTGTGACAAAAAAAGTGTCTCCTTTTGATAAATCAGATGCTTCATTTTGTCAGAAAATGGCAGCTATACAGCTCTTCTTACTTCTCTTTCTGCTTTGGCTGCCAGGAATCTCCAAGTTAAATTTACTCTTTAGATAAAGTCACCACCTGTCTCATCTCAGAGTCCTTGCCCCCTTCCTCTGCATGGTTTTCGATCTTCCTGAGAGTAACAATCACTTGGGGAGACTCTTTTGTTGGCTATTGCTTCTGATCCTTTTGTGGAAGTTGGCTGGAAATCAATTATAATTGATTCTAAACTCACGTACTGCAGCCTGCCCCATCACTGTTGCCTAGTCTTTCTGGGGAGACTGTATTGCTATCCAGAAAACATATAGCTGAGCACACAGCAGCTCCCCCACAAATGCCTGTAAATGGTCCTCTAAGACCTAGCCTATCCCTTGTCCCTTCAGCCATCACTCTAGGATGGCTCGAGGCCCTTCCAAAAGTTGTCTCTAGTTCTCACAGCAACACTCCAGTAGAGAGCATTTACTCCCTTTTAGGGACGAGAGTGAAGTTCAGAGATGTTCAGAGGCAAGGCCACCCAGGGAGAAGGCCACATCTGGGTCCCAGGGTCCATCAGAGCCAGGTGGGGGCTGAGCTGCAGGTTCCGTTACTACTACAGACTCCAGTCCATCTATGCAGCACAATCTTTAAACATAGAGAAGAGTGCTGCAATTTGGCCAGGGTATGTATACCAGGCCTCTGTGCGTTCAGACTGCGGCAGACTGGCTTGGATTCCTGGCCCTTCCCCCGTGTGACCCAGGGAAACCTGGTTATTCCCTGTGCAGCCTTGGTTTCCTCTTCTATGAGGTGGAGATCGTTAACACTTGTTTTTCCAACTGCCCAGATGCACTAGAAAAGGGACAGTTAGCGCCAGACACCCAGCGGGCACTCCTCGGGGTTCCCCCAAAGCTCCCAAGGGCTTGTGGGAATGTAAGGGTCTAAGCAGTGCCTGGATGTCTGTACTGCCCTCAGCTTCAGACCTCCCATTCTGCCCTCAGCCATTTCAAAAATTCCAGGGCAGGTCTGGACACGCCTGCCAGGCCGAAGCTGCTTAGACACCACTTGAGATCCCCAGTAAATCTGAGTATGGCCTAGGCCTAGGGACTGCCTGTGAGCTACACAACTGTGTTTCCACCAGCAACTGTGACTGCACCAGTGGCAGGTGGGGATCCAGGTGACCCTCCTGATTCCTGTGCACATGGATATCTGCCTGAGGTACCCCCTCCAGGACCTCCCTACCCCCTGCCCACAGGCCAAGATGGGCTGGATGAGCAAGCCCATCTAGACCTCCCAGAGCAGAGGTGTGGGCACCGAGCTGGGGAAGGGGCAGGAGATGGATCTGAGGCTCACTGTGCTTTGTGCCCTCTGACCCTTTGCAGTCCCCACCAAGGATCAAAATCACTCACCGGGGCTCAGGGTGTCCCTCATCCTGCAGACAGCCAAGGTCTGGCTGAAAAGGAGTAACAGGAGGAGAAAGAGGAAGGGAGGTAGTGGGAGGAGCTGGCCTAGCTTGCGGGGATCTAGCAGGACTCAGCCAATGTAGCTCCAGGTCCCTCCAGTCACCCTGTAGGGGCCAAGGCGTGGCCAAGACGGGGCCAGCAGCTAGGCTCAGCTCTCTGCCTGCCCACTGGTCCAGGCTGATCCTGGGGATGCAGCCCAGTCCACTCTCTGGGGAGAGAAGTCCTCCCAGGGTTAGGGAAGCAGGGATGCTGGCTTTTGCTTTGACCACTTGAATCAAGCTAGGGGCAGACAAGGGCATGGAGGCTGGGGCACTCACACAGCTGTCAAGCCTGTAAAACCTCTGCAATGTCCAGCAGCCCATGCCACTGTCCTGTGCTACCTCTGCACATGACAGTCAAGTGATACACACACATAGCCATCATTTACATCAGGCATGGATCACCTCAGTTATCATCACAGACAGATCAGAGGTCCAGATCACGTCACGTGGCAAGTGTCAACCACACACTTCCTACATATCTCCATCATGATTGGTCACACAGGTATTTGTCATCAGTCAAATCACCATCCTCATCACTGTCAACCCTGCAGGAAACAGGGGCTGTGAGAGTTAAGGTGCTGGAATCTCACACCCAGGCTTGACTGCCCCTGGGCAAGTTACATAACCGCCATCCCTCCCTTCACTGCTTCCTAATTGGGAGTAACAGTACTTATCCCACGGGTGATGCTGGAGGATTAAACGTTCGTCTCCGTGTTGAGCGCTTCACAGAGGCCCACTGTCCCTACAGATCTACACTGGCGCACTCACAGGCAGTTACCCATAGACCCCCAGTGGGTACACTCTGGCCAGAGTGCAGGTTGGCGCAGAGAGGCACACGGAGGGGTTTGGGTAGTTGGGGAGAGGGTCGTCTCACAGGCAAAGACGCTGAATCTCAAGTGGGGAACTGAGGCGAGAAGAGGATGTGGGATTCACCGAAGGTGAAGGGCCGGGAAGGGCCTGAGATGGGGTCTCGCCCCTGTTCCCAAGCTGGGCGGCCCGGCCGGCTGGCTTTCCTCGGCGGCCACGTCTGCATCCCCCGCCCGCGGCCCACAGGGGAGGAGCTGGGGTGGAGAAAGTGGCCCGGGGCGGGCGCCGGGGGCCGAGGAAAATCGTGTCTGCGCGCGCGGGGCGACGAGCCAGTGGCTGCGGCGTGGACCAAAGAAAGTTGAGTCCACACCGACGTGTGCG
>NW_012123265.1:1952128-1952906 GCF_000951035.1 Colobus angolensis palliatus | reverse complement strand
GGCGGAGAGCGGGAGGGGCTCGTGCCGGCTCCTCCCAGAGCGGGGGCCCTGGTGGCGGGAAGACCCCTAGGCGGGGGCACTCCTACTGGCTCCACGGCCTGGGGGCGGGCCAGATTCCTGTGTGACGTCGGGTGAGAGGCCGCCCTCTCTGAGCCCCAGATGCGATATTTGTAAAATGGGGGAAACACACTTCCACCTAGGGGTTATTTTAGGGCTCCGTGAGATGGGTCGTGGGGTGTCCTTGCTCTGCGCCCTGGACCGGGCAGGGCAGGCCGGACCGGCCCAGGACTGCAGAAGCCGCCTGCCCAGGGCCTCCTGCCATCCCCGGATACCTCCTTCCCATTTCAAGCGTCTGCATCCAACTTCTCCGCGACCCTGGAAACCGGACCCCCGCGAAGGTCCCGTCCCAGCCCTGGGCCCTCTAGCCGCAGCCTCTCCTGTTGGGAGGCAGCTGGGGATTCTCGGTCCTTCCCCAGGGGCTGCTACGTCCTCGGCAGGAAGAACACCCACACCCATCCTCCCCCGCCGCGCCTGCCCTGCTTGCCTTTTTGGGCCTGTACACTGGGTGCTTTAGCCAAGTCTCTTCATTTTAAGTTACTCTGACTATCTCACCTCCTGGGTGTTCCTCTACGCAAGCCGTTTACTTGTTTGCTCCTAACGTTTCTTTCACTTTCTTCTCCACTGCTTCAGATTACTTATCTAGTTGGCTTTACTATTTTTTTGTCTATCAGAAAACCCCAGAGCCCATCTTACTTGTCTATCTCCACTCTTCTCCCTC
>NW_012123265.1:1941600-1951403 GCF_000951035.1 Colobus angolensis palliatus | reverse complement strand
AGTTCCAGCTACTTGGGAGGCTGAGGCCTGAGAATGGCGAGAACCCGGGAGGTGGAGCTTGCAGTGAGCCAAGATTGCGCCACTGCACTCCAGCCTGGGCGACAGAGCAAGACTCCCTCTCAAGAAAAAAAAAAAAAATAGCCGGGTGTTGTGGCGTGTGCCTGTAATCCCAGCTACTCGGGAGGCTGAGGCCGGAGAATCACTTGAACCAGGGAGGCAGAGGTTGCAGTGAGCCAAGATAGCGCCATTGCACTCCAGACTGGGCAACAGAGCAAAACTCCATCTCAAAAACAAACAAAAAACCTCCTGATCCAGGAGGTCTTGGTGGGGAGCACCACCTCCCCCCAGATTTATCAGACACACGCCCTGAATCCCCACCCCACCCCCCACCTGGAGTGGGCTGCCCTGAGCCTTTCCCTTCATAGTTTCCATTGCAGATGGAAATGGGTTGGTGGAAATCATTGATTAATATTCTGTCTACACTGTGGACTTCGCAAGGGCAGGACCCTGTGGGTCTTGTCACTCTGGTATCCTCAAAATCTGGCCGGCCCCAACACTTTTTTTTTTTTTTTTAAAGATCTTAGAGGTGTTTGTTTTAATTTAGAGACAGGGTCTTGCTGTGTCACTTTGAGCTGGAGTGCAGTGGTGCAATCATAGCTCACTGCAGCCTCAAACTCCTCAAACGATCCTTTCCCCTCAGCCTCCCAAGTAGCTAAGATGCCACCATGCCTGGCTAATTTTATTTATTCATTTCTCATAGAGACAGGGTCTCACTATGCTGCACAGGCTGGTCTCAAACTCCTGGGCTCAAGCGATCCTCCCACCTTGACCTCTCCTAAAGTACTAGGATTACAGTACTTAGCCACTACTCCCAGTCCCAACACATTTTTCAAATAAAGAATGAACAGGTGCCCTCTTAGTCTACCTCTTTGCTCTGCAAAGTTTCCCTATAGCTCCCACCCTGGCACTGCACACTCTGCAGCCTCAGGGGTAGTGTAGGGTGGGGTGCTGTGCCAGGGAGATAGGCCATTACAACCCAACCAACAATCACAGAGGGGACGATGGGGAACTCCAAGGCCAGCACACAACTTCTCCCATTTCACAGCCATCACAGGAAAAATAACCTCACAGACCAAACTCAAAAGACATTTGAGGAGCACAGACACTTAAAAACACACACACATACACACACAACTCAGGAAAATTATTAGAATATCTAGATCGAAAATTCAAAATTCAGCCATGCCTGGTGGCTCCCACCTCTAATCCCAGCACTTTGGGAGGCCGAGGCAGGCAAATCACCTGAGGTCAGGAGTTCAAGACCAGCCTGGTCAACATGGTGAAACCCCATCTCTACTAGAAACACAAAAATTATACGGGTGTGATGGCAAGTACCTGTAATCCCAGCTACTCAGGAGGCTGAGGTGGGACACTTAAACCCAGGAGGTGGAGGATGTAGTGAACTGAGATGATACCACTGCACTCCAGCCTGGGCAACAGTGCAAGTTGCCTGGGCAACTGCACTCCAGCCTGGGCAACAGAACAACGCTCCATCTCAAAATAATAATAATAAAAATAAATAAATAAAAATAAAACAATTAGCCTGGCGTGGTGGCATGTGCCTGTAGTCCCAACTATCTGGGAGGCTGGGACAGGAGAATCACTTGAACCCAGGAGACAGAGGTTGCAGTGAGCCAAGATCACACCACTGCACTCCAGCCTGGACGACAGAGCCAGATTCTGTATGACAAAAAAAAAATTAGCCAGGTGTGGTGGCACATGTCTGTAATCCCAGCTACTCCGGAGGCTGAGGCACAAGAATTGCTTAAACCTGGGGGGCGGAGGTTGAAGCGAGCTGAGATGCTGAGATCACGCCACTGCACTCCAGCCTGGGCGACAGAGCAGGACTCTCTCTCCAAAAAAAAAAAAAAAAAAAAAAAAAAAGATTTGGTGATTCTGCACCCCCACATTTAAAAATAAGCTTTTTAAAAAATCAGAGGACCTAATCTGAGAAATCTTTTACAAAGGTACTCTCCAGATAATTCCAAACAAGTTATTCTTTTTCGGGGGGGTCGGCAGGAATGGAGTCTCACTCTTTTGCCCAGGTTGGAGTGCAGTGACGCAATCTCGGCTCACTGCAACCTGCCTTCTGGGTTCAAGCGATTCTCCTGCCTCAGCCTCCCGAGTAGCTGGGACCACAGGCATGTGCCACCACGCCCGACTAATTTTTTGTATTTTTAGTAGAGATGGGGTTTCACTGTGTTAGCCAGAATAGTCTTGATCTCCTGAACTCATGATCTGCCCGCCTCCACCTCCCAAATTCTGGGATTACAGGTGTGAGACACCGCGCCCGGCCAAGTTCTTTATTCTATAAATAGTATCAGCTTCTAAAAAAAACAAACACATTTAACCTCTTGGAGAGAAACTGGGAAGCACCCCACTGTCACACTCCACGAAGGGACTGAAACTGAACTCACTTCCTTTGTGTTCTTCTGTGGGCTCAAGCTTTTAGCTTAAGAATTTCATAAGATGCCTCTGGCCTTCCTGAGAGAGCCAAAGCTGGAGGTGAGTGGGAAGCACCCACCTTGAGCAGCTGTGGCTAGACCACAAGATCACTCACTGACCAAGAGCCCACCTGCCCCCACTCCCGCTAGGGAGAAGGAAGGACATGTGCACCTGGCTCCATGTGTAAAATGTTTATTCTCAGCATGTGCTTATGAATGAACTAGGATGGGGGACTTTGTGAGACTTTGCCACAGTGACTTCTGGGGGGACCAGCCGTGTCAGCAAAGCCACTGGATGACAGTTGGGAAGGTGGCAGCAGCCACCAGGCCTGCAAGAAGGTATGGGGAGGCATCTGAGGACCTCCAGGGGACCCGACTGGTTGGCCACTTGGTCACCTCCAGATGCGTAGCCTGGTGTCCATTCTGAGGCATGAGGTGGGAGTGGCAGGATGTGCTCAGTTGCCCATATGGAAACTCAGCCTCCACGGGGCTCTGCGCCCTGCTCTCCTCTCTCACCTGGCAGAGGAAGTCTGTAGTCAGAGGCTCCCACAGCAATCCCCTCCCTTGCTCAAACCACTGAACCATCCTGTCCAGCAGCCCAGCTTACCTTTTCCACTTGTCTGAAGACCCGCAGCAGGTTTCCACGAAGGACACCTTGAAGTTCTTTCTCACTCCAGCTACGACTCAGCAACTCCTCTATCAGGACTGGGTATGTGGACACGTCCTCCAGCCCCTGAGGGAACCTGTGTGGCCACCCACCAGCCAGCTATGGGACCTCCTGGGTTAGGGCCTGCTACCCACCAGCCCTAGTCACACAGGGGAAACTGAAGGCCAAGTTCTTCAGGCTAGTGAATGCAACCGTGGAGGCTCCTGGAGGACTGGGCTTCTGTAGCCTCCACCTGCGAGCAGATGGTCAGCCCACAGCTGGTCTGCAGGGCTGGGAGCTGAGCTTATCTTGGACAGATGAGCCCTGCCTGGGGAGGGGAGTATTTAGCAAGTATGACAACTAGGAGTAGGGCCACTGAGCCACTGAAGGGACAGGAAGAACCTAGGAAACAGGCCCTGAGAGTGGGGAGTGTCAGGTGGGCTACGAGACCAGAGCCTGTGGCTGAGACCTGGATAAGAGGATGTCAGGATGGGAACGAAGACTAAAGGACTCCCTGCGGCACCCCAGCCTAAGAGAAACCTCAGGGAAGCACTCACCGGCCAACCCCGTCGTAATTTCCACCAATCCCGATGAACTCAGATCCAATGACTGCCCTGATGTGGTCAAAGTGATCTAAGGTAGAGGTGAGTGTGGGCAGCACTAGGCTGGAGTTAGACCCTGGCACCAGCCCTGTCCCTAGCACTCCAGGCTGTGGCAGTTGGCTCCACAGAGCTAGCTCATGGCCAGTCATGAGTCCTGAAGCAGCTACACGCTGGTCCATGGACCTAGAGTGGGGACCTTGGAGCCACCCCTTTGGGCCTTTTCCTGCCCGGGAGCCACCCTGCCTCTGGGTTCCTTGAGAGCCTGGTGGGGCTCAGCCTGTTCTGCCCAGACATGTGGGGAATGAGAGAATTCAAGGATTGGAAGCAAAACCAAGAGGTATCAAACCCATCAGCGCACCGACTCTGTGGCTGCAGGTCTGGGTGGCACTGAAGAGCTGTGTCTGCTGCCTCTGGGTCATTGGGAGGTCTGCCCATTGCCCAAGAGGTGCACTAGACTGCTAGAGTCGTCCTGAGAGCCCTGGCAGCCACAGCCCAAGCCGGCGCTGCACAAAGCTGAGGAGGGACTCACCTGCCACTGTGGATACGTTAGCCAGCAGGTTGCACTGCAGCACCCCCATGGACAGTGTCACCATCACGATGCCACCATTCTTCTTCTAAAGGGATAAAGGGACACTCAGCCCTTCTGGCCTGAAAGCATGCCTCCTGTGCTGTGGGGGCCCTGGTAGGACTGTGCTCCATCCTGGCTTCAGGGGTTGGAAGAGGCTTCACCTCTCTGGGCTTGTGGGTCCCTGGGTGGAAATGACTTGGCCTTGAGTTTCAGGGATGGAGGAGGATTAACCAGCCTGTGGTCCAAGGGTGTGTGAAACCCTGCCTGGTGGCTTTCTCTGCTCAGGGTCAAGAACCTTTGGATAACACATGCCTAGCCCTAGGTTTGAGCTAGGATGGCCACCCACCAGAAGCTGCAGGATGTCATCGGGAACATTCAACAAATTGTCACACACAGCTCTGGCGGCTGAGTGGGAGAAGATCACAGGAGCCCGAGACACTTCCAGGACCCTTCTCATCAAGGTGTCCGATGCATAGGACAAATCTATCATCATGCCCAGGCGGTTCAATTCCTCTACCACTTTCTGCAGAAAAAATTAGTTTTTTTGTGGGGGAGGGTGTTAGGATGCAAAGGTGTATACACATATCCATAGGGAGCAGGTGGGGTGGGGTACAAAACAGGAGTCCTCACCTCACCAAAGCTTGTCAACCCGCTGACATTGGTGTACATGTGGTGTGTGAACTTGGTGGAACTCTCTGCCCTGCAAGACAGCCATGGAAGGGCAATTTAGCTGATCACACCTTGGGCCATCAGGTCCTGGGAGCCCTGGGTCTATCCATCCATCCCACTTCCAGAACAGGTGCAGGACCAGCTGCTCTCTGGGACTGTGAGGGACCCACTGGGTGTCCAGCCTCCCTCTGCAGACCCCTTTATCCTCAACGGCCTGGTCACACCCATGCCACGGATGGGGCAGTTTCCACACCATGCCATCTAGCATCCTGGCCAGGTGCTGTGCTCACCATGGTGTATTGCAGGTGAAGGTGAGTGTCAGGTAGCGCACTCCCAGTACATAGAAACTGCGCAGCACAGACAGGCTGCTGTCCAGTGAGTGACCACCCTCCACGCCAATGAGGCAGGCCAGCTTTTGAGAGCTGTTCAGACCTAGAAGGAGGTAGAGAGTCAAGTGGTTAGATCCCAGGAACAGAATCTCCAGAGTGACATCCTGACTATCCTCTCATCTGCGGGCCCACCTTCAGCTGAGGTCACAAGCTCAAGTTCAGAGTAGGAGGCACACATGCGGCGAATGAGGTCAATCTGCTCCAGGGCGAGGCGCACGGCAGTCTGGTCCTGGGTCTGGCATGAGACAGATGCTGACCAGAACTGAGGGTAGGTCAAGGGGTCCAGAATGAGGCCAGGGTGGTCTTCATCCCCTAGGCCTGCCCCTCTTACCTCAGACCCCATAATACCCATTTGGGTCAGTGGCCCCAAGCGAGGCACTACATGACTCCATGGTACCTCGATGACTTTTTTAAAATTTATTTTTTATATATTTTATTTTAAAATTTGAGACAAGGTCTTGCTCTGTGATCACCCAGGGTAGAGTGCAGTGGTGTGATCATGACTCATTGCAGCCTTGACCCCCCAGGCTCAAACAATCCTCCTGTCTCAGCCTCCCAAAGTATTGGCATTATAGATGTGAACCACCAAGCCTGGCTCCTTGATGACTGCTGCCAGCAGTCAAATGATGGGCTCACAACACATCATAAATTACTGTTATGGCCAGACCCAGGGGCTCATGCCTGTAATTCCCACACTGTGGGAGGCCGAGGAGGGCAGATCACCTGAGGTCAGGAGTTTGAGACCAGTCTGGACAACATGGTAAAACCTTGTCTCTACTAAAACTACAAAAATTAGCCAGACATGGTGGTGAGTGCCTGTAATCGCAGCTACTCAGGAGGCTGAGGCAGGGAGAATTGCTTGAACCTGGGAGGCAGAGGTTGCAGCGAACCGAGATCGTGCCACTGCACTCCAGCCTGGGCTACAGAAGGAGACGCTGTCTTAAAAATACAAACAAACAAGCAAAAAACTGCTGTTAGTCCATGTGCTACGTGAAAGCCCCAAGGCCAATCCACCATTTCCTTTGTGGTTACAGCAGGCGGACCCCACACCAGGGATTTTCTGGTCATTTTCTGCATGTTTCCACAGAACCTGGGCATCCATGCAGCTAGCCTGTCTTGGCCTCCAAGGCCCCACTCTCCTTAGAAGCCACATGATGGCACACTGCATGCCCCATTGTATTTAGTCACCCAGAGGCTGGCCGACCCAGGTTTCTGTGACCCCAACATCCCCCAGCAGCCATGCTGTAGCACCCTGTGTGTCCCTGTGGTACCTGGGCACCCACGAGGCCGTCTCTAAGCCTGTCCAGGCTGGTCTGACCGTGGCTGAAATTTCGCAGGTTAACATCCTGAAGCACATTCTTGTAACGCTGTCTCAGGACTTGGGGCAGGTCATTGTGGCTGGGGGCGTGAAGGTCAGATGGAAACAAGGCCTCCAGATCAGTCAGGATATACCAGGTGCTTGGGTCTACCCTCCCCCACCCCACCAGGCACCTCCGCACACAGACCATATAGAGACCTCCTGAAGTCAGGTTGGAGGGAGGGGGTTAGGTTCCACCAGGAATGCGGTAATGGGGGGAAGGGCACCCATGGGTGATGGAGGAGAGAGGGCATCCAGGGGTGGTGTGAGGGAGCCTCCTTGATAGCCCTGCATGCTCTGAACCTCCTCTCCTGCCCAAGGGTGTGTTCACCCCGCATTGCCCAAACGCTGCACCTACATACCCGTCCACGAGGGGGAAATTCCTCATCAGGGCCTGCGCGCGACTCCGAAGGTCCAGAGTTTTGGGGGTGCCTGGCGTAGTGAGGCCTGGCGTAGTGAGGGCGCTGGGGACGCCCGGCGTGGTGAAGGGACTGGGGGAGCCCAGCGTGAAGAGGGCTCTGGGGGCGCCCGTCGTGGTCTCCCCGCGGGTTACGGGCTGCCGCAGCAGCAGCAGCAATAGCAGGAGCAGCAGACGCCGCAGATGCCGCCGCCTGAGCGCGCGGGAACCCTCGTGGCCTGTGGGCTGCATATGGCGCTGGGGTCGGCCGCGGAAGCCTGGGAGGAGCAGGTGACGGGCAGAGGCCGACAATGGGGTCCGGACCATGACGACCCAGCCTCGTGGCTTCGCGAAGAGGGGATTGAAGTCACGCGACTCCGCGACCGAAGAGCCACGCAAGGGGGCGCCACGGCTTTTCCGTCTCCAGGTAGGAGAGCGCCCCCATGGGCCGGAACCGCCGCTGCAGCGTCGAGGACCCCTAGCCCTTCCACCCCCAGCGCTGGCTCCGTAGACCCCTAAGACAAGTAGGGGAGCAGGCCAGGCGGGGAACTAGTAGGGGCCCAGGGATCTTCCTGATCTCACCTCCTACCCAGGCCCACGTGGGGGTTAGCTGCCGGCTTGTGCCCAGCTCCGAGGCAGGTAAAATACTCTTAAGCTGAGACTCAGAAGAGTTAATTCGATCTGTTTTGACTGACAGAAAAAGATTCCCTATAGATATTTCATTTCATTTCATTTCATTTCATTTCATTATTTCATGTTTTGAGACAGAGTTTTGGCTCTTGTTGCCCAGCCTGGAGTGCAATGGTGCAGTCTCAGCTCACTGCAATCTCCACCTCGTGGGTTCAAGCCATTCTCCTTCCTTAGCCTCCCAAGTAGCTGGGATTACAGGCGCCCGCCATCATGCCTGGATAATTTTTGTATTTTCAGTAGAGATGGGGTTTCACCATGTTGGCCAGGCTGTCTTGAGCTGCTGACCTCAAGTGATTTGCCTGCCTCGACCTCCCAAAGTGCTGGGATTACAGGCATGAGCCACTGTGCCCAGCCCCGAAAATGAAATTTAAGAACAATTTTTATGGGGGATCATTATTTTAGCTTTTTTCCTTGGAGTTGCAGTGGGGTGATCATAGCTCGCTGCAGCCTTGAACTCCTGAGCTCAAGCGATCTGCCCACCTAGGTCTCCCAAAGTGCTGGGATTATAGGCATGAGCCACCACATCCAGCCTTAGTTCTTTTTTAGAGATAGGGTCTTTCTGTGTTGTCCAGGCTGGTCTCAAACTCCTGGCCTCATGTTATCCTCCCACCTTGGCCTCCCAAAGTGTTCCAGTTGCAGGCATGGGCCACTGCATCTGGACCTGTTTTAGCATTTAGTATTGAATATTTTTTCTCTATATATGTTAATATACACAAACAAAAAGACCCAGAAGAGTCTACACATCCAATGTTAGTTAATAGTGGCCCTCTCAGCAAGAGATCTACCTACACCCTGATCAGTTTGCATCTCATTTCTTTCTGTATTATGGTGATACTGGCTAAGGGAATTCATGGGTAGTGCTGGTGAGGGCTAATCAGGGTCATAGGGGGTTGGTGAAACCACCACAGCAGTAGCTGAACCTTGCTTGAAAGGATGGGGTCTGGATCAGGCAGGAGGAGTGGAGAGGGGATCCAGTGTTGGCTAACAGCCCAGCAGAGATCTAGTTTGGGCATTACAACAACTGTTGTGGAGGAGGCACAGGTGGAGCCTCTAAGGCATGGAGTTGTGGGACAAGATCAGACTAGGGCTCTTGATCCTGAGAGCATGAGGGGGCTTGCTCTGACACATTATTTCACCTGGGGCAGAAATCCTCCTTCAAGACAACACAAGGCAGCTTCCAGCAGCCCCTCATCATTTCCTGCTGAGAAAACCCTGGTGCAGGGGAAATGGATGTCAAAACTGCATCTTGGGCCGGGTGCAGTGGCTCATGCCTGTAATCCCAGCAGTTTGTGAGGCTGAGGTGGGCAGATTGCTTGAGTCTAGGAATTTGAGACCAGCCTGGCCAACACAGTGAAACCCCATCTCTACTAAAAATACAAAAATTAGCCAGGCATGGTGGCGCCTGCCTGTAATCCTAGCTGCTCAAGAGGCTGAAGCAGGAGAATCACTTGGACCTAGGGGGCGGAGGCTTCAGTGAGCTGAGATTGCACCACTGCACTCCAGCCTGGGCAGCAGAGCGAGACTCCATCTCAAAACAAACAAACAAAACAGCTGCATCTGGGCCAGCGCAGTGGCTCATGTCTGCAATCCTAGCACTTTGGGAAGCCAAGGCAGGTAGATTGCTTGAGTCCAGGAGTTTGAGACCAGCCTAGGCAACATGGTGAAATGCTGTCTTTACTAAAAATACAAAATATTAGCCAGGCGTGGTGGTGCGCACCTGAGGTCCCAGCTACTCCAGAGGCTGAGGTAGGAGAATCACTTGAGGCCAGGAAGTTGAGGCTGCAGTGAGCTGAGATCCTGCCACTGCACTCCATCCTGGGCAATGGCAGTGAGACCCTGTATCAAAAACAAACAAACAAAGGCCGGGCATTGTGGCTCATGCCTGTATTCCCAGCACTTTGGGAGGCCAAGGTGGGTGGATCACCTGAGGTCAGGAGTTGGAAACCAGCCTGGCCAACATAGTGAAACCCTGTCTCTACTA
>NW_012123265.1:1933838-1941484 GCF_000951035.1 Colobus angolensis palliatus | reverse complement strand
GGAGGCTGAGGCAGGAGAATCGCTTGAACCTGGGAGGCAGAGGTTGCAGTGAACCAAGATCGCGCCACTGCACTCCAGCCTGGGCAACAAGAGCAAAATTCCGTCTCAAAAAAAAAAAAAACCTGAATCTGGGTAGCATCTGAACCCCTCGGCCTGAACCAGGTCCTGCTGAGAAAGGCCAGTGACACAAACCGAATCTAAATTATCCTCCCTCTGCATCTGTTTCTGTCTCTTGTTTCTCCACCTGGGCTCCCTGATAAGTGTGCATCCCCTTCTGAGAGGGCACCTCGAGAAGGGCCTTGGCCTCTGGTGACTACTTCCCCTTGTTCGTTGCTGTCTGCTCCTCCTCGTGCCTGGGGATTAATAGCCAAGTGTGACCCAGCTGCTTCTAGCTTTGGTTCTCTCAGGAAGGGCAGAGAAAGGTCATGTTTATTTTGGTCTCCCGTAAACCTCACCGACCTGCCATGAAGGTCTTTATTTAAGTGACTTGTAACAACATGAAGAATGGCAACTTTGCTAATTGTTTAAGAAAAGTGTAGAAGGATTGCATGTACAGCTGTTTTATTATTATTTTAGTTTTGTTTTGTTGTTGTTTTTGGGTTTTTTTTTTTTTTGAGACTGAGTCTGACTCTGTTACCCAGGCTGGAGTTTAGTGGTGTGATCTCGGCTCACTGCAACCTTTGCTTCCTGGGTTCAAGCAATTCTCCTGCCTCAGCCTCCCGAGTAGCTGGGACCACAGGCGCGTGCCACTACAGCCGGCTAATTTTTTGTGTCTTTAGTAGAGATGGGGGGGGGTCACCATGCTAGCCAAGATGGTCTCGATCTTCGACCTCGTGATCCGCCCGCCTTGGCCTCCCAAAGTGCTGGGATTACAGGTGTGAGCAACCGCGCCCAGCCTATTATTTTAAATTGTTTAGGCCGGGCGCAGAGGCTCATGCCTGTAATCCCAGCACTTTGGGAGGGCAAGGTGGGTGGATCACTTGAGTCTGGCAGTTTGAGACCAGCCTGGGCAACATGGTGAAACCTCGTCTCTCCAAAAAATACAAAAATTAGCTGGGCATGGTGGTGCGCAACTATAGCCCCAGCTACTCAGGAAACAGAGGTGGGAGGATCACCTGAGCCCAGGAGGATGAGGCTGCAGTAGGCATCGTGCTACTGCACTCCAGCAGTGACAGAGTGAGACCCTGTCTCAGGAAAAAAAAAAAAAAAAAAAAAAGTATTATTTTAATGGGCAGCCCCCAGAACTGGAAGAGGTTCAGAGGACTCCCTATTTCCTACATTAGACACATGAAAGGAGAGGACATGAAGTTACAATTAATTTTTTAAATATTATCAAAATAATACATAAGCACAGTTTAAAATGTTTGCTTATGGTTGACTAGGTAAATCAAAGTTACCCTACTCCATCCGGGCATGGTGGCTCACTCCTGTAATCCTGGCACTTTGGGAGGCCAAGGTGGGAGGATTGCTTGAGTCTAGGAGTTGGAGACCAGCCTGGGCAACATAGGGAGATCCTTGTCTCTATAAAAAAATTTAAAAAATCTTCCTTCTAAGTGAAGTGATGAAAAAAAGAAAGCTGGCCAGATGCGATGGCTCACTCCTATAATCCCAACACTTTGGGAGGCCAAGGCGGATGGATCACAAGGTCAGGAGTTTGAGACCAGCCTGGCCAATATAGTGAAACTCCATCTCTACCGAAAACAGAAAAATCAGCTGGGCGTGGTGGTGCGTGCTAGTAGTCCTAGCTGCTCAGGATCTGAAGCTGGAGAATCACTTAAAACCGGGAGGCAGGCCGGGCGTGGAGGCTCACGCCTGTAATCCCAGCACTTTGGGAGGCCGAGGCGGGCAGATCACAAGGTCAGGAGATCGAGATCATCCTGGCTAACACGGTGAAACCCCATCTCTACTAAAAATACAAAAATTAGCCAGGCATGGTGGCCGGCGCCTGTAATCCCAGCTACTTGGGAGGCTGAGAGGCAGGAGAATCACTTAAAACCGGGAGGCAGAGGTTGCAGGGAGTGAGCCCAGATTGCGCCACTGTACTCCAGCCTGGGCGACAGAGCAAGACTCCATCTCAAAAAAAGAGCCTTGTAGGCCGGGCGTGGAGGCTCACGCCTGTAATCCCAGCACTTTGGGAGGCCGAGGCGGGCAGATCACCTGAGGTTGGGAGTTCGAGACCAGCCTGACCAACAAGGTGAAACCCCATCTCTACTAAAAATACAAAAATTAGCTGGGCGTGGTGGCGGCACCTCTAGTCCCAGCTGCTCAGGAGGCTGAGACAGGAGAATTGCTTGAAGCCGGGAGGTGGAACTTGCAGTGAGCCCAGATTGCGCCACTGTACTCCAGCCTGGGCGACAGAGCAAGACTCCATCTCAAAAAAAAAAAAAAAAAAAAAAAAAAAAAAAAAAAAAAAAAAAACAAAAAACCGGGAGGCTGAGGTTGCAGTGAGCTGAGATCACGCTACTGCATTCCAGCCTGGGCGACAGAGCAAGACTCCATCTCAAAACAATAATAATAAAAAATAGGCCGGGCGTGGAGGCTCAAGCCTGTAATCCCAGCACTTTGGGAGGCCGAGATGGGCGGATCACGAGGTCAGGAGATCGAGACCATCCTGGCTAACACGGTGAAACCCCGTCTCTACTAAAAATACCAAAAAAAATTAGCTGAGTGTGGTGGTGCATGCCTATAGGCCCAGCTACTTGAGAGGCTGAGGCAGGAGGATCACTTGAGCCCAAGAGTTCAAAGCTGCAGTGAGCTATGATTGTGGCACTGTACTCCAGCCTGGGGGACAAAGTGAGACTCTGCCTCAAAAATAAATAAATAAATAAGTAAAAATAGAAAGTAAGAGATGAGCTACTCAGAAGGAACACGGAATAGGGTCCACCTCCTGCCACCGGATTCACCACTGTTTTCATCCAGTGCTGAGCCCAACCACCTGGGTCACCTCGGGCTCCTGCCAACAGTCTTTCCTTGAACAACTGGTGGCTGAAATGAAGGATTCCCCCACCAACCACCAGCATTGGGAGACTATGCCACCAGACCCCACTGCAGAGAAGGAAACTCATGTCTGGTTCTATGTCCAAAACATTTATTTTCAGGAAATATTTGTGCCTGCACAACAGGGGAAATTTGTGGGGTGTCTGTGGCTTGCTACAGTGACATCTGGCAGGACTAACTGGGTCATCAGAGCCACAGAATAAGGACCAGGAAGGTGACCACAACTGCGAAGACTGGGGCCATGTTGGGGGAGGACTCTGAGGGTGACCACTTGGCTGATAACTTGGGTGTCCAGCGTGTGGGAATCTCAGTGAGTTTCTGGTCTGAAGTCAGACTCTGTCTCTGACGCAGACGTGAGAGGTCAGAGCGGCAGGAACTGCTCAGCTGCTCATCCGGGAACTTGTCTTCCAACGGGCTTCGCCATTCGTTTTCTTCCTGTACCTAGAGGTGGCAGTCGGTGCTCAGCTTCCACAGCTCTCCTCAACACACCTGCTCAGACCCCTCAGCTACTCTCTTGCCCAGCCCAGAGTACCTTTTCCACTCGACTGAAGACCCGCAGCAGGTTTCCGCGAAGGACACCCTGAAGCTCTTCCTCACTCCAGCCACGACTCAGCAACTCCTCTATCAGGACCGGGTACGTGGACACGTCCTCCAGCCCCTGAGGGAATCTATGTGGCCACCAGCCAGTGGGTTTCAGACCTGATTCCCTGATCCTGACTGAGAACCACAGTCCAGGGTCCATGAAACCCCAGCCCTAGTCAGGTATGGGAAGTGGAGACTTGGAGAGAGTAGATAATCCTCCTCTGCTCTTCATCCCTCAGAAGGAGGCCTCAAAACCTCCTTGAATATTTATCAAAACTCATTGAATCATACTATTAAGATCTACGCCTTTTACCGAATGCAAATGATCCCCCCTACCAACCAGAGTTAAAAAGAAGAAAATGGCCAGGTGTGGTGACTCACACTTGTAATCCCAGCACTTTGGGAGGACAAAGTGTGTGGATCATTTGAGGTCAGGAGTTCGAGACCAGCCTGGCCAACATGGTGAAACCCAGTCTCTACTAAGAATACAAAAAAGAGGCCAGGCGCGGTGACTCACGCCTGTAATCCCAGCACTTTGGGAGGCCGCGGCAGGAGGATCACGAGGTCAGGAGATCGAGACCATCCTGGCTAACATGGTGAAACCCCGTCTCTACTAAAAATACACAAAAATTAGCCGGGCGTGGTGGCAGGCGCCTGTAGTCCCAGCTACTCAGGAGGCTGAGGCAGGAGAATGGCTGAACCCGGGAGGCGGAGCTTACAGTGAGCCCAGATCACGCTACTGCACTCCAGCCTGGGCAATAGAGTGAGACTCCGTCTCCAAAGAAAGAAAGAAAATTAGCTGGGCATTGTGGTGCACACCTATAATCCCAACTACTTGGGAAGCTAAGGCAGGAGATTCACTTGAACCCAGGAAACAGAGGTTGCAGTGAGCTGAGACTGCGCCACTGCACTCCAGGCTGGGCAACAGAGTGAGACTCCATCTCAGAAAAAAAAAAAGAAGAAGAAGAAGAAAAGGCCCAGTGAGGTGTCTCAGGCCTGTAATCCCAGCATTTTAGGAGGCCAAGGCAGGAGGACCATTTGAGTCCAGTAGTTCAAGACCAGCCTGGGCAACATAGTGAGAACCCATCTCTGCAAAAAATAAAATTATCTGGGCATGATGGCACATGCCCGTAGCCATAGCTACTTGCAGGCTGAGATGGCAGGATCACTTGAGCCCAGAAAGTCAAGGCTGTAGTGAGCCAAGATTGCGCCACTGCACCCTAGCCTGGCCAATGGAGCAATACCCTGAGAAGAAAAGAAGAACAAGGAGAAGAAGAAGAAGAAAAGGAAGAAAGAAGAAGAAAGAAGGAGGAGGAGGAGATGAAGAAGAAAAAGGAGGAGGAGGAGGAAGAGAAGGAGAAGGAAAAGGAGAAGGAGAGGAAGAGCTTCTTCAGAAAACAGTGGTTGCAAACACAGCAACTGTGCACAGGGCAGAGAAGATGGTGAGCACACACCAGACCTTGCTGACGGTCTGTTCAGAGAGAGTGGGTCTACTGGGGCTGGAGGATGAGCTCTGTCTGGTAGTTTAGCCAAGTATAACATCCAAAGTGGGGTCACTGGGATGAAGACAAACAGGAGAACCCAAGGAACTGATCCTGGGAGTAGGGAGATGCCAGGTGGTCAAAGCCTAAAGGACATGATGGCTATGGTGGCCGTGAAGGCCCCACTGCTGTACAGCTAGCTCCAGACAAGCTACAGGGAAGCACTCACTTGCCGGCCCCATCATAATCTCCACCAATCCCAATGAACTTGGATCCGATGACTGCCTTGATGTGGTCGAAGTGATCTGGGGAGGGGGCAAGTGGAGAGTCGGCTGCGTAGGGCTTCCAGGGCAGGGATGCCACTGGGGCTGGACAGCTGTGAGTCTCCTTGCAGCCTGTAGGCCAGGCAGGCTAATTCCTTCATGGCCTGCCACATAGCTTGGTAACCTGAGAACCCTGAGGTTTGACCTGAATGGATTCAGCTGGTTCTGGCCTGGACTTCAGGTTTGGAGTGGATCCACAGAGCCACCTGTCGGGGCCATTTCCCACCTAGGATTAAACCTGCCTCTCGTCTCTTTAGAATCTGGTAGGAACTCTTTTCTTTTCCTTTTTTTTCAGAGACAGTGTCTCGCTCTGTTGCCCAGGTTGGAGTGCGGTGGCGCAATCTTGGCTCACTGCAAGCTCCGCCTCCTGGGTTCACTCCATTCTCCTGCCTCAGCCTCCCGAGTAGCTGGGACTGCAGGCGCCCGCCACCATGCCCGGCTAATTTTTTGTATTTTTAGTAGAGACAGGGTTTCACCGTGTTAGCCAGGATGGTCTCGATCTCCTGACCTCGTGATCCACCCGCCTCAGCCTCCCAAAGTGCTGGGATTACAGGCGTGAGCCACTGCGCCTGGCCGGTAGGAACTCTTTTCTATGGTTGTGGGAGATGACAGAGGGACAAAGAGTACAATCGACAAAGACCCCAGAGACCTAAGGGGCCTTCCAGTCTCTTGGCCAGAGGCCGAGGCAGGGTGCTTTTGTGACCCCCTGCAGAGGCGCAGACAGTTAGCACTCAGGTTCTATGTGTAGCTTCCTCCCTTATACCCATCAGGACTGCAGTGTTGACTCTGTGGCTGCAGCTCCACATGACCAAGGTGCTGTGTACTGTCTATCATTGCATTTTTTTCAGTGAAACCACTGGGACAGTACTGAGGCCCTCCCAAGTCTTCAGGTGCAAATCAGAAGTGCTCAGAGAGCCCAGGAGTAGGGGTTACCTGCCACAGTGGACACATTGGCTGACGGGTTGCACTGTATTACTCCCATGGACAGAGACACCATCACGATGCCACCATTCTTCTTCTGCAGGGGAGGGCAAGTGGACACTCAGCCTGGCCCCTCAGCAAACTGCATTCCCACCCTGCCACCCTCTGGATCCCTGGAGGGGGTGTTCAGTCCTGGCTTCAGGAGTCAGAGGAAATTTTACTTCTCTGGTTTTGTGTGAATGGAGGCGTCTAGGCCCTGGTCTGTCACAGGTGTCTTGGCACTTACTTTGAGGAGTAAAGGAATATACGTATTTACCATCTAGAACCTCCCACTCCTGGATGTGGACTGTGGGGTTGTGGGGCAAAAGGTGTTCAGCCTGAAGTCAGAGGCGGTGGGGGGAGCAGGGCCTCAGGCTTGAGGGCTCCTGTTTTTTGTCTTTGTCTTTTTTTCCATGGCAGGGTCCCGCTCTGTCCCCCAGGCTGGCGTGCTGTGCTGCGATCTCGGCTCACTGCAACCTCCGCCTCCCAGGTTCCAGAGATTCTCCTGCCTCAGCCTCCCAGGTAGCCGGGATTATAGGAATATGCCACCACACCCGGCTAATTTTTGTATTTTTAGTTGAGACGGCATTTCCCCATGTTGGCCAGGCTGGTCTTGAACTCCTGACCTGAAGTGATCCACCCACCTTGGCCTCCCAAAGTGCTGGGATTACAGGCGTGACCCACCATGCCTGACCAAAGGGCTCCTGGTTTGCTTGAGGTTCCTGTGCTGGGCAGTTTCTCACCAGAAGCTGCAGGATGTCATCAGGAACATTCCGAGCACTGTTGCACACACCCCGAGCAGCCGAGTGGGAGAAGATCACAGGTGCCTGTGATACTTCCAGGGCTCGCCGTGCCACAGCATCTGAGACGTGGGACAAGTCTACCATCATGCCCAGGCGGTTCATTTCTGCCACCACCTTCTGCAGGGACATGTTGGGAGAAGGGTATCAGGGATTCCCATGGGTGTACAGTTATCTGTAAGAAACAGCTGGGGTGTACACATTTGTGTGGGGTGGAGTTGTGAACCAGGGTCCTCACCTCACCAAAGCCAGTCAGCCCGCTGATGTTGTTGTAGAAGGAGTGGACGCCCTTAGCTGAGCTCTCTGCCCTGCAGGTAGCCAGGAAGCAGTCTAACTGGTAGCTGTTCCTTGGCCTCAAGAGCCTAGAGGCCCTACCCCCCCTCCATCCCTGCAACCCCCTGAAACAAGAACAGGTATCCAAAATGGGCCGTATAAATGGGCCATGCCTGGCAGCAGGAGGGCCCTGCTGAGTCCAGTCTTTTTTTTTCCCCTTTTCTTTTTTT
>NW_012123265.1:1929881-1933773 GCF_000951035.1 Colobus angolensis palliatus | reverse complement strand
GGCTCACTGCAACTTGCACCTCCTGGGTTCAAGAGATTTTCGTGCCTCAGCCTCCCGAGTATCTGGGATTACAGGCATGCACCACCATGCATGGCTAATTTTTGTATTTTCCGTCAAGATAGGGTTTCACCATCTTGGCCAGCCTGGTCTCGAACTCCTGGCCTTTAGTCATCTGTCCGCCTCAGCCTCCCAAAGTGTTGCGATTACAGGTGTGAGCCACCGCGTCTGGCCAGGGGTCCAGTCATATTCTGAAAACCAGAATCCCAGCTTCCCTCCCCACTCCAGAGTCAGTGCCAGACCCCATGGGTAAAGCTTGTTCTGGGACCACAGTGACCTCAGGCACATCTCTGCCCCTGCCGCAGCGGTCCCACACCATCTGTACTAGGCTCACCAGGGTGTGTTGCAGGTGTGGGTGAGCGTCAGGTAGCGCACTCCCAGCATGTAGAAGGTACGTAAGATGGAGAGGCTATTGTCCAGCGAGTGGCCACCCTCCACACCGATGAGGCAGGCCAATTTCTGGGTGTCATTCAGAGCTGGGGGCAGGTAGGTCAGGTTATTACTTTCGAGGGCTGGAGTAGCTCAATCAAGTTCCTAACACTTCCCATCAACTCGCCTACCTTTAGCCGAGGTCACAAGCTCCAGCTCAGAATAGGAGGCACACATGCGGCGAATGAGGTCAATCTGCTCCAGGGTGAGGCGCAGGGCATCCCGGTCCTGGGTCTGGCATGGAACGTAGGCTGACCAGAACTGGGGGGAAAGCCAGGAGTTGGCTTGGACAGGGGCTGCTTTGGAGCACCCTGGACTGCTCACAGCCTCCACAGCTGACACAGCACCCAGTGGGCCAGGAGGTCACATGTAATGCACTGCTTCTTCCATAGGGTCTTCCTGGCCACCAAGCTGGTTCACTGTAGCCTCTGCAGCCCCCAGCATCCATATCATGACCCTTTTTGGGTCACTATGGTAACTGAGTTCTCATGTGACTAACTTGTGATCTCTGGGGTCCCCACTCTCTCCAACATCCCCCAGCAGCCATGCTGTGGCACCTCATGTATCCCTGTGGTACCTGGGCGCCCACGAGGCCATCTCTAAGCCTGTCCAGGCTGGTCTGGCCGTAGCTGAAATTGCGCAGGTTAACATCCTGTAGCCCTTTCTGGTAAACCTGCCTCAGGACCAGGGGCAGGTCGTTGTGGCTGCAGGGATGTCAAGGCAGGGTCAGGTGAAGAACAGACAGATGGGCCTCTTAGCCCTCCAGTTCAGGAAGGACACATCTGGGGATCCCCATCCCACATTGTCACATGACTATACTGAGACCCCCTGAGGCCCGGGCTAGGAGTGCCCACCCAAGAGGGGGTGACAGAGGGGAAAGACTATCCATGCATGACGGGAGAGGGCATCCAAGTGAGATGTGAGGGAGCCTCCTCCACAGCCCTGCATACTCTGGGACCCTCCCTTGCGCAGGAGTGCGCTCAGTCCCATAGCCCCCTTGCAGCAATTACGCACCCGTCCACGAGCGGGAAGTCCCGCATCAGGGCCCGTGCCTGCTCTCGCAGGCCCTGGGTGCTGGGACTACCGAGTGTGGTCGAGGGAGCGTAGATGCCTGGCATGGTGGGGGCTCTGGGGACGCCCAGTGTGGTGAGGGCTCTGGGGGCGCCCGGCGTGGTGTAGGCGCAGGTTACAGGCTGGAGCAGCAGCAGCAGGAGCAGGAGCAGCGGACTCAGCAGAGGCCACCGACCAAATGTGCCGGGACCCTCAAGGCCCGCGGGCTGCATGTTGTGCAGGGCCGGGCAGGCGGGCAGGGGTGGCGGTCAGAGAGCCTGAGAGGGGCGGGAGAGGGGCAGAGCGCGACGATGGAGTCCTGACCCTCGATTCAGGCCACCCAGCGGAGTGGCCTCACGAAGTCACAGGGCCCCGTAAAGGATGTGCGGGGAGCGGCGGCACCGCATAGTATGGCCACCAGGGGGCGCCCAGCTCTCCCGCCGTCATCCCCAAGGGCGCTCCTGCTGGTTGGGCGGATCCCTGTCCTGGGCACCCACTCGCGGCCTGTCTCAGGCCCCTCCACTCTCCCCTTTACCTCTCCCACTGTCCCCAGGGGTCCGACCCAGGTGGCTCCTCTGCTGCCCCTAGGTTCCCTCTCTAAGAGAGAGGGAGCCTAGGGTGCTTCTCCCAAACAGTGGCCCTCTGCCCTGCCCTGGGAGATCTGCAGACCCCATCATGTCCCCAGCCGCCTGCAACGTGTCCCGGCCACACCCAGGGCCACATGTGTCCCTGTGACCACAGTGCTCTGGGCTCTGGATTTCCTGGTGCTGGGTTGTGTGGGTGGGGGTGGGGGAGGAGATAGGCTCTGGAAATGAGGGGTTAACCCTGTGGACTGGATTCAGGAAGGGGCCCCCTGGCCCTGGCCTTCTGTCTCCCGTGATTTAGGCCCTCAAGTCTATACCTAGGGCCTCAAGTCTATACCCTAGGGACTCTCCCAGCTACTGGGACCTGTCAGGAGCACCCCTCTGTCCCTCCCTACCCCACGTTCTCCAATCAGCCTGAGGAAAGAGCTCCTTCCTAAGGATCTGCCACACCTCCCCAGGACCCCAGTGGAGGGATGAGGGCAGAGCAAGCATCTGGCCACTGCCGGGGAACATTCACTCAACAGAGCAGGAACCCACCCAGCCATCTGCATGGAAGGAAATGAAATCATGTCTAGGGCAGCAGAGTCCCCGACCATAGCACCTTCCTCCTAGAGCTTCTGGCTGCGCTGCTGGCCAGGATACCTCCTACCTCCGTGAGGAAGCCCCAGCCTCGTCCAGGTCAGGAGTAAGGGGCCTGAGGAAAGGCCTGCCACCTGGGTTCTGCAGCCACACTCTTCTTATCTTGTGGCTCCTGTGACTGGAGCTCTCACGGAAACCTCCAGGGCCGAGTTATCTTCCTTGACGACAGGCCCCACCCCATTCCCAGCCTGGGGCCCTCAACCTAGGTGCCTCCTCCAGGAAGGACCCCCAACCACACAAGCACACAAGCACACAATCACACATGCATAAGGGATGTGCCTGTTCACAGAAGCCCCACCACCTGAGAGCTTCAGGGACTGTGGCCAAACCCCTTCATCCTCAGAGACCTTTGCCTCCTCCTGCCCCTCAGGCTCTCAAGACTCTGCTCTGAACCTTGGCACCCACTGGAGCTGCTCCATCTTTGGAGTCTCCCCCACGTGGCAGGGCTGATCAGTGCATAGGTAGTGTGACCTAAACCTGATGACTAGAGATGCAAGAAGGCCTCCTAAAAAGAAAATGAGCCAACTCTTCCAAAGGGACTGGAGGTCCCAAGCTACCCAGGAGGGGAAGTGATCCTAGCTTTCATGTATTTTAGGGACTGCACGTTTGATGTTGCCCAGTGTCTGCTGTCCAGGAGGAAGGCAGATTGATGACCAAGTGCTCAAGGTGGGTTAACTCTCACGTCTACTGCTGCCGATGGGGACCTTTTCTTTTGTTTGTTTGTTTTAAGACAGAGTCTCACTTTGTTGCCCAGGCTAGAGTGTAGTGGCACAATCTTGGCTCACTGCAATCTCCACCTCCTGGGTTCAAGCGGTTCTTGTGCTTTAACCTCCTGAGTAGCTGGGACTACAGATGTGCGCCACCAAGCCTGGCTAAATTTTGTATGTTTAGTAGAGATGGGGTTTTGCCATGTTGCCCAGGCTGGTCTCAAACTCCTGGTCTCAAGCAATCTGTCTGCCTCAGCCTCCCAAAATGCTGGGATTACTGGGGTGAACTACCACACCGGGCTTTTTTTTTTTTTGAGACGGAGTCTTGCTTTGTCGCCCAGGCTAGAGTGCAGTGGCCTGATCTCAGCTTACTGCAAGCTCCACCTCCCAGGTTTACGCCATTCTCCTGCCTCAGCCTCCCGAGTA
>NW_012123265.1:1926798-1929502 GCF_000951035.1 Colobus angolensis palliatus | reverse complement strand
TCTCCTGACCTCGTGATCCGCCCGTCTCGGCCTCCCAGAGTGCTGGAATTACAGGCTTGAGCCACCACGCCCAGCCCAAATTTTTTAAAATGAAAGAAATAGGTATGGTTTCTCTATAGGGAATGGGCTGGAGGTCAGGAGATCAAGAGGGGATAAGGAATGAAGGGGCCTGTACGGGGGAGAAGCCGTGGGAACAGGAAAGACACATACCTGGGAGATGTTTGGAGGTTGAACCCACAGGATTTGGAGATGCTTTGAAGCAGGGTTGGTGAGAGACAGTAAGGAGGTATCAGCGGTGACACTTAGGGTCGGCTCTGGAGTCAGGCCCTGAGTTTCCCTGCCTCTGCCTCGTTTCCATTCTGCCCACTGCCAGCATCTAGCTAACTTAGATTATAGCCTCTGACCCCAAATTATTCCTGTTCTCAGGTCTGTGTCACTAATATTGGCAGATCCTAAGACAAGACTTCACTAGTGTGTGCTGTTTTCCCTGCAAGGGGGAGAGCACAGAGATGGCTTTGGGTGAGGTTATGGGGAGGATAGGCCACCTTGTTGGCTAACACTTGTTTACCTCTGGGGCATGAGTGTTCATGTGAGCCACCATGCCTGGCCTGTTCCTCTTTTAACAAAATCTGGTAGGACATGGTGGCTCATGCCTTTAATCCCAGTAATTTGGGAGGTCGAGGTAAGAGGATCTCTTGAAACCAGAGGTTTGAGAACAGTCTAGGTGACATAGTGAGAACTCTCTCTAAGAAAAAAAAAAAAGGTGGTGCATGCCTGTGGTCCCAGGTACTTAGGAGGCTGAGGTGGGAGGTTCGCCTGAGCCCAGGAGTTTAAGTTTGCAGTGAGTTATGATTGCACCACTGCTCCCTAGCCTGGGCAACAGAGTGAGACTTCATCTCTAACAAAACAAAAACAAAAGCCAATGCATCCTCCTGCCTGAAGCTCTTCTGTGGCTTCTCGTTGCAGAAATCTACCAAATTTCTTTCTTTGACTTTCAACTCCTGGAGAGTCTGCTCCCACCAGCCTCTCCAGTCTCAGCAAATAGAACTAACCTTCCTGTCCTCCAAAATCTGGCCACATCAGTGATGCTACGTCCCACCACAGGGCCTTGGCACAACCTCAGCCTCCAACTGGTAGGGCTGTTGAGGCAAGGCCAGGATAGGAAATCTTACTACAAGGAAGGAGTAGGTGGGTGAGCAGCTTTTCCCTCTACTTCCTCTTCTATGCAGTATTTGCATAGATCAAGACCTGCAGAGGAGGCAGCGGTAGAAACAGTTTGCTCCAAGGACCAAACTTACTCTGTTGTGCAGCTTACCCGCCCCTACTCATCTCCAGTGTATTTCAAGAGTATGCAGAGAAGGAAAAAGTCAGGCTGAGTTATAGGTGCACAGGCTGTCTCCCATGCTCAGAGTGCAGGGGTGGGGTGCAGGTGGGGCTTAGTCAGTATCCAGCAGTGCCCAGGTGATGATCACCTGCATCCAAGCCCCCCGGTCCTGGAGACTCATCCTTCCCTTTGATGTTGCCCTGGATCTGCTCCCATGATGTCTGATACAGACAATTCCCAAGAAACAATAGTCTTCCCCAAGCCAGAAAACAGCCTGGCCACTGTAGACAAACATCCTCCAATCACCAGGCTGAAGCCACCCTTCCTCAAATGGCAAATAGCTAACATAATATTTTTCTACCTCAAAAGGCAGTCAATGTTTATCTTTCTAGGAGAAGTGCAATAACCCCAAATGCATCTTTTATTTGCTGAATCTCCTGAATGCATCTCGAACCTTCTCCTCAACCCCTACCAACCCCTACCCTGCCAGCCTCTCTGTCCAACATTCCTGGGGTGTTTTTTTTGTTTGTTTGTTTGTTTTGGAGACAGAGATTTGAGTTTTGTTCTTGTTGTTCTTGTTGCCCAGGCTGGAGTGCAGTGGCACGATCTCGGCTCACTGCAACCTCCACCTCCCAGGTTCAGGCAATTCTCCTGCCTCAGCCTCCCAAGTAGCTGGGATTACAGGCATGCACCACCATGCCTGGCTAATTTATATATATATTTTTTTAGTAGAGATGGGATTTCACCATGTTGATCAGGCTGGATGGTCTTGAACTTCTGACCTCGAGTGACCTACCAGCCTCGGCCTCCGAAAGTGCTGGGATTACAGGCATGAGACACTGCACCCAGCCTTTTTTTTTTTTTTGTTGCCCAGGCTGGAGTGCAGTGGTGCTATCTTGGCTCACTGCAACCTCTGCCTCCCAGGTTCAAGCAATCCTCCCACCCCAACCTCCCTAGTAGCTGGAGCTACAGGCATGCACCACCATACCCAGCTAATTTTTGTATATTTAGTAGAGACGGAATTTCACCACATTGGCCGTGAACTCCTGGCCTCAGATGATCCACCCACCTTGGACTCCCAAAGTGCTGGGATTACAGGACTGAGCCACCGCGCCTGGTCATGGGTTGCTTTTTGATGGAGATGATTGATGACTTCGGTCCCATGTGCGCCACTGAGTTCCTCTTGCAGCTGGGCTCTGCCTGATTTCAGGCAGTACAGTGGATCTGGGACACATGCTATCCCATGTCCTTGAGGTAGTGCCATCAGCCGAGGGTGGGGAGGGGACTGGAGGGCCCTGGGGTGCAAGAGCTGGATCCAGCAAGGCCTTCAAAAGTGTCTCAGGGAAATTAGCCGGGCACAGTGTCAGGCGCCTGTAGTCC
>NW_012123265.1:1924350-1926238 GCF_000951035.1 Colobus angolensis palliatus | reverse complement strand
GGCTAATTTTTTGTATTTTTAGTAGAGATGGAGTTTCACCGTGTTAGCCAGGATGGTCTCGGTCTCCTGACCTCATGATCTGCCCGCCTCGGCCTCCCAAAGTGCTGGGATTACAGGCTTGAGCCATTGTGCCTGGTCAATCAGTCTCATTCTTACCATTATACTTGAAATTTCCTCCAGTAATGCTCTCCCTTCGACTCCTGACATGACTCCCTCACATCTCAGCCACAGTGTCATCATCTCAGAGAAGCCTTCCCTGACCACCTTGTGTAACACAGCACACCTCATCACTGTATTCGCTTATCCAGCTTCATTTTTCTTTATAGCAGTTACAGTTATCTAAAATTATATTGTTTGGGGAGGCTGAGGCGGGAGAATGGTGTGAACCCGGGAGGCGGAGCTGGCAGTGAGCCAAGATGGCGCCACTCCACCCTGGGCGACAGAGTGAGACTCCATCTCAAACAACACCAACAACAACAAAGCATGATATTGTTTGTTTGTCTCTATAAACAAATTATATTGTCTGTGGGTGCCTTGAGGGGAGGGGTTTCTCATTCACCAGTATATCTCAAGCAACCAGCACAGTGGCTGGTATGTAAGAGGTGCTCAATAGGCTGGGTGTGGTGGTCATGTCTGTAATCCCAGCACTTTGGGAGGCTGAGGCCGAGGAGGATGGATCGCCTGAGGTTAGGAGTTTGAGACCAGCTTGACCGATATGGTGAAACCCCATCTCTACTAAAAATACAAAAATTAGCTGGGCTTAGTGGCATGCCTCTGTAGTCCCTGCTACTCAGGAGGCTGAGGCAGGAGAATCGCTTGAACCCAGGAGGTGGAGGTTGCAGTGAGCTGAGATTGTGCCACTGCACTCCAGCCTGGGCAACTAGAACGAAACTCTGTCTCAAAAAAAAAAAAAAATTTCCTTTTAGAGACAGGATCTCACTGTGTTGTTCCCTGAAACTTCAAACTCCTGGGCTCAGGCAGTCCTCCTGCCTCAGCCTTCCGAGTTGCTAGTGGAGTCTGTGAGAAACATGGTGACCCGGTCAATACCCATGCCCCAGGCAGCTGTGGGGGACAGCCTGTATTCCATGGCGGCACAGAAGTTTTCATCTATGAACATGGCCTCATCATCACCTGCGACCTGTTCTTCAAAAAGCTGCTGCTGCTGCATAGGATCATTTAGATCAGTGTAGGCACTGCTTATTGCTTTCTTTACCACAAATAGCTTAAAGCGCTGGGTCAGACCTTCTATAGAGTGGTGCCATTTAGCTAAAGGGCTCATTATCTGGGGGTGATCACAGATGAATGTAGAACTGATGCAAATCACTTCCAGGAACTCACCCACAAGCTCGTCAAGGAGCCTGGCTGTGGTCCTAGGTGGAGGGCATGCAATAGCGTTGAACACAGATATCATCAAGAATTTTGCCAGTTGCTTCAGTTTCAAAGAGGTTACTTTCTGCAGCTTCACCCCCAGGGCTTTCTCAAGCTCTTCTATCATGCTGATCCTCTGGAAGAGTAGGGTGAAGTCAATATTGCAGGCTTATCCCTCTGGGACATCTGGATAGTAGGTGACCTTGTAACTACCTGTATTATGCTTCACCATCCCTGGAACCATCTTCCCTGTGATTTACATGAGATTACGATAGTCTGCATAGGCCATGCAGAACCCAGGGGTGCTGAACTCAGGATTTTACGTCAAATCAATTCCTTCATTCCAGAACTGGAATGCAATTTCATAAACCTGGTCAATGCCACCACCCACTAGCATCTTATGGTAGAGTTCTGGAGCAGTTCATGTCCAGCTTGTTGTGATAAGTGATGAAAGGCTTGGTCATAGCTCCCCCGGGATGATGTTCATTCATGGGAGTTTCAATCTCTAGGAATCCCAGCT
>NW_012123265.1:1922461-1924064 GCF_000951035.1 Colobus angolensis palliatus | reverse complement strand
GAGTCTCACTCTGTCGCCCAGGCTGGAGTGCAGTGGCGTAATCTCGGCTCACTGCAACCTTCGCCTCCCAGGTTCAAGCGATTCTCCTGCCTCAGGTTCCTGAGTAGCTGGGATTACAAGCGCCCACCACCATGCTCCGTAATTTTTTTTTTTGAGACAGAGTCTCACTCTGTCGCCCAGGCTGGAGTGCAGTGGTGCTGTCTCGGCACAGGGGCCATAATGGGCAGGAAATAAAGGAACACATGAGCTTCAGGGGGCATGTTACTCAACTTCCTCCATATTGCTCTTGATGTAGGTGGCAGGTCTCCCTAGGTCTCTTTCTTCTACCTCCTGAGACGCCCAGCAGGAGCCTTTCTCCTGCTGTGACTAGCCATGGGTTGTTTCTTCCAGTTTCAGCAAGTCCTGGCCCTCCTGGTTTGTGCTGGTAGTTGATGGCAGTGACTCAAAGCAAAAGCCCATCTGGTAGACCAGGCCCCTGCTAGGCTATGCCACACCCTCTTTCTGCAGTTGACTCCTTGGCTAGCAGAGTACAGATTTTTCTTTCTTCTGCCCAAAAAGGGACTCTGGAGAGATGAATAGAGGAACATCAGGTTTTCTTCCAGGCCAGCTTCAGTGTTGGGATGTTCAAAGCAACCTCTCATTTTAAACCACAGTTTCTGAGGCTCCTTGCCCATGGGTAGTTAGCATGGAAGGGGCCTTCTGGATGAAGAAGGCTTGGGTAGAATGACTCAGGCTCTATCTGCAGTGGTGGGCAGGGGAGGTCACTGCAGAAGAGGCATTAGCTGTCTCAGACAGCTAAACATTTGTCCTTTCTCCCAAATGGCTCATCTAGCAAGCTTCTGTGGGGTCAGTCTCCTGCCACTAAACTCCAAGCGCTGAATTTTGGGGCTAGAGCAACCAAGGTCTTTATCTGACTCTGTTGTAGCTTGACGTCTCTTGGGAGCACGGCTGGGGGCCGGCTTCTCTGCTTCAGCCTTTGTTGAGGTGGCCAAAGGGGTATCCCCATAGGCCCGGTAGCCACCAACCAGGCAGTACGTCTCCCCATGCCAGCCTACCTGAGTTTCTCCACACCCTCGGTAGAGAACATGGTAGTGCCCAGGTGTGGGAGGAGAAGTGGCAGGCACTGCAGCTGGAAAGAAAACCAGAATTAGTCACTTTTACATTATACACTGTGCTGCCTCCCGTCTCTCATGTCTCTTCCTAGGAAGTCCTTTCATCTTCTTCGCATCCCAGACACAGCCTTGGCCTGTCACCTCTGTGTGTCCCCTAAGACAGGATGCTGGCTGTGAAAGCAGTTATGTGGAGCCTGTGGCAGCAGCAGGAGACCAGGAGATCCTCCTTATCCCTTCCAAAAAATACATTTCTTAAGGTCTGTCACATCTCAGGCTTTAATGGAAATTATTTTCAAGTTTTGTAAAAAATGACCTACTGTTGGCCAGGTGTGGTGGTTCATGCTTGTAATCCCAGCACTTTGAGAAGCTGAGGAGGGAGGATCACTTGAGTCCAGGAGCACCAGCCTGGCCAACATGGTGAAACCCCATCTCTACTAAACATACAAAAAATTAGTTAGGCGTGGTGGCGGGCACCTGTAGTCCCAGCTACT
>NW_012123265.1:1919178-1921886 GCF_000951035.1 Colobus angolensis palliatus | reverse complement strand
GAGGCAGGAGAATGGCGTAAACCCGGGAGGCGGAGCTTGCAGTGAGCTGAGATCTGGCCACTGCACTCCAGCCTGGGCGACAGAGTGAGACTCCATCGCAAAAAACAAACAAACAAAAAGGATCTAATATCGTGCCACTGCACTCCAGCCTGGGTGACAGAGCAAGAGTAAAATAAAAATATCTAATACTAATTGGTGGGCCAGGCACAGTGCCTCACGCCCGTAATCCTAGCATTTTGGGAGGCTGAAGTGGGCGATCGCTTGAGCTCAGGAGTTCAAGACCAGCCTAGGCAACATGGCGAAACCCTGTCACTACTAAAAATAGAAAAAATTAGCTGGGTGTGGTGGCGCATCCCTGTAGTCCCAGCTACTAGGGAGACTGAGTTGGGAGAATCCCCTGAGCCCAGGAAGTTGAGGTTTCAGTGAGCTGTGATTATGCCAGTGTACTCCAACCTGGACGACAGAGACCCTGTCTCAAACCAAACCAAAACAAACCAAAACAAAAAATTCACACCAGCCCCGGCAACATAGCAAGACCCCATCTCAATAAAAAAAAAAAAAAAAAAAAGGATGAGAACCTGTCTGAACACCTGCTCAGATGACATTTCACTTGCCCTTAGCAGTGAGCAGGAAGACTGTGGGTCCCTGAGTGGCCACGCCCTCGATATTACTTATGGCTAGGAAAGCTCTGAGGTGTGGTGGGCCAGCCCAAAAGGAACATGTCAGCCAGGTGAAGCTGTGGGTACAGCAACGCCTCCTGTATAGATGCCCCCTGTATGCCTACCTGCTGCGCTGCCCTCCCAGGGGACAGAGGACATGTTAGAGAGAATATAGAGGATCCGGTCAGACATTGTCTCTCAGCCAACCAAACAGATTGGTATCTCACAGAGAAATGGTAGGGAGGTTTCCCTAGGACACAGGTGTGTAGTCACGCTGCCATGGAAACTGTGAAAGCTTTGTGAGGTCATCACTACCCAGTGAAGTCACATAAGGAATCTGTGACCTAAGGGGCAGGCTTTGGGCCTTCAGGGTTTTGTGGAGGAGAGCAGGGCAGAGATAGAGAGGAATCCTGCCTGGGCCCTCCCATCCAGCCCTCCCTACAAATGCCTAGTAGCCACTCTGTGGGGCACATCTGTTGGCTGGTGCAAGTCCCAGTGACCACAGGAGGGCAAGAGAAATCTAAATTCTGAGATGAACTGGAGAGGCAAGATTAATCTAAGAGATAGATAGGTAGCCACGCACCGGTGCTAAACAATCAACAGCAGGAGAGGCAGAGATTGGGGCGGACAAAGGGATCATGGAAGGCTCCTTCCAGCTGGACTTGAAGGACAAGTGAGATGTGGACACACGCAAAGTGTAACTGCCCTACGGGTTCCCTTTGCCACTGCCTAGACAAAGCTGATTTATCAAGACAGGGAAATTGCAATAGAGAAAGAGTAATTCACACAGAGCGAGCTGTGCAGGAGACTGAGTTTTATTATTACTCAAATCAGTCTCCCTAAACATTCAGGGATCAGAGTTTTGAAAGATAATTTGGTGGGTGGTGGGCAGTGAGTCGGGAAAGCTGATTGGCTGGGTCAGAGATGAAATCATAGGGAGTTGACTTGGGCGTAGCAGCTCATGCTTGTAATCCCAGCACTCTGGGAGGCTGACCAGCCTGGCCAACATGGCAAAATCCTATCTGTACTGAAAAAACAAAAATTAGGCTTGATGCGGTAGCTCATGCCTGTAATCCCAGCACTTTTGGAGGCCAAGGTGGGCGGATCACGAGGTCAAGAGATTGAGACCATCCTGGCCAATATGGTGAAACCCCGTCTCTACTAAAAATACAAAAATTAGCTGGGTGTGGTAGCATGCGCCTGTAGTCCCAGCTACTTGGGAGGCTGAGGCAGGAGAATCCTGAACCCAGGAGGTGGAGGTTGCAGTGAGCTGAGATCCAGCCATTGCATTCCAGCCTTATGACAGAGTGAGATGAGACTCTGTCTCAAAAACAACAACAACAACAAAAACAAAAGTTAGCCAGGCATGGTGGTGCCCATCTGTAATCCCAGCTAGCTACTTGGGAGGCTGAAGCACTAAAATCACTGAAGCCCAGGAAGCAGAGACTGCAGTGAGCCAAAATTGTGCCACGGCACTCCAGCCTACGTGACAGAGTGAGACTCCGTCTTAAAGAGAAAAAAAAAATCATAGGTAGTCGAAGGTATCCTCTTGCCCTGAGTCAGTTCCTGGGCTGGGGAGCCACAAGATTGACCAGGGTGGTGTCAGCTGATCCATGAAGTGCAAGGTCTTTTTTATTTATTTATATTTTTTGAGACAGAGTCTCACTCTGTTGCCCAGGCTGGAGTGCAGTGGCGCAATGATCTTGACTCACTGCAAGCTCCCCAAGGGATTCTCCTGTTTCAGCATCCTGAGAAGCTGGGACTACAGGCCACCACACCCAGCTAATTTTTGTAACTTTAGTAGAGACGGGATTTTGTCACGTTGGCCAGGCTGCTCTCAAAATCCCCCCTCAAGGGATCCACCTGCCTTGGCCTCCCAAAGTGCTGGGATTACAGGTTTGAGCCACTGTGCCCAGCCAATCAAGCGTAGGCTCTGCAGAATATCTCAAGCACTGATATTATGTTGTATATATAATATATATATGACACATATGTATGTATATATGTATGCACACACACACACACATTTTTTTTTTTTTTTTTTTTTTT
>NW_012123265.1:1917466-1918839 GCF_000951035.1 Colobus angolensis palliatus | reverse complement strand
CGATCTCGGCTCACTGCAACCTCCACCTCCCAGGTTCAAGTGATTCTCCTGCCTCAGCCTCCTGAGTAGCTGGGATTACAGGCACCCTCTACCACGCTGGCTAATGTTTGTATTTTTAGTAGAGATGAGGTTTCACCATGTTGGTCAGGCTGATCTTCAACTCCTGACCTCAAGTGATCCACCTGCCTTGGCCTCCCAAAGTTCCGAGATTACAAGTGTGAGCCACCACACCTGGCCTATGTATATAATTTTAAAAAATTAAAACATTAACAAATATGGAACGCTTCATGGATTTGCATGTCATCCTTGCACAAGGGGCCGTGCTAATCTTCTCTATAGTTCCAATTTTATTATATGTATTGCTGAAGTGAGCATGATCTTAGGTTTTATATAGTGATGTTATCCCCAAGAACAATTTGGGGAATGGTCAGAATCTTGTAGCCTCGGCTAGGCGCAGTGGCTCACGCCTATAATCCCAGCACTTTGGGAGGCCGAGGTGGGTGGATCACCTGAGGTCAAGAGTTCAAGAGCAGCCTGGCCAACATGGTGAAACCCATCTCTACTAAAAATACAAAAAATTAGCTGGGTGTGGTGGCGGATGCCTGTAATCCCAGTCACTCAGGAGGCTGAGGCAGAAGAATTGCTTGAACCCGGGAGGCGGAGGTTGCAGTGAGTCGAGATAGCGCCTTTGCACTCCAACATGGGCAACAAGAGTGAGACTCCATCTCAAAAAAAGAAAAAAAGAAAAAGAGAAAAGAACTCTGTATCTTCTAGCTGCATGACTCCTAAACCATAATTTCTAATCTTTTGGTTGTGTTAGTCCTACAAAGGCAGTCTAGTCCCCAGGCAAAAAGGGGGTTTCTTTTGGGAAAGGGCTGTTATCTTCTTTGTTTTAAACTATAAACTAAGTTCCTCCCAAAGTTAGTTCAGCCTATGGTCAGGAATGAACAAGGACAGCTTGGAGGTTACAAGCAAGATGGGGGTTAGATCAACTCTCTTTCACTGTCTCGGTTGTAATTTTGCAATGGCGGTTTCAATAGGAGAGGGAATACATTCCAATTAAGAAGACTGAAAACATACAGGCTCTTCTTGACTTTGTTCTGCCCCAAATGTAAATTCATAGCACCCTCACATTTTTACCACCTAAGACTCAAGAAAGCCAAGAGGTTAGGGGTCTATCCAAGGTCATACAGGTAGCAGAGAGGCATTCTGTCAGCAGGGCTTCGTTTGGGGCTCCAGATTTGTAGCTATTAAGAATGTGAGGACAAGCTCATTACATTTAAAGGTGGTGTGGCCGGGTGCGGTGGCTCACGCCTGTAATCCCAGCACTTTGGGAGGCCGAGGTGGGTGGATCACGAGGTCAGGAGATCGAG
>NW_012123265.1:1915788-1917271 GCF_000951035.1 Colobus angolensis palliatus | reverse complement strand
GAGATTGCGCCACTGCACTCCAGCCTGGGCGACAGAGCAAGACTCCGTCTCAAAAAAAAAAAAAAAGGTGATGTACACTGGGAGGTATGTTAAATGTGCTCTAAGGCAAAATGAGGCTCCCAAATGACTGTATGAAGTGCGCATGATGGTTCTATTTTAAAAATTTACTCTTTTCTCAGAAACAGGGTCTCACTTTGTCATCCAGGCTAGAGTACAGTGGCACCATCATAGCTCACTGTAACCTGGAACTCCTGGCCTCAAGTGATCCTCCTGCCTTGGCCTCCCAAAGTGCTGGGATTATAGATATGAAATGCCATGTCTACAGGTGAACCTATTTTACCATAAAATTCAAACAAATTCATGACAAGATAAGAATCCCAAATGACTGGTGAGGTGCCTTGGCTCACGCCTGTAATCCCAGCACTTTGGGAGGCTGAGGCAGGTGGGTCACTTGAGGCCAGGAGTTCACAGCCAGCCTGGCTAACATGGCAAAACCCTGTCTCTACTAAAAATATAAAAACTAGCTGCGCATATTGATGTGCACCTGTAATCCCAGCTACTCAGGAGGCTGAGGCCCAAGAATCGCTTGAACCTGGGAGGTGGCGGTTGCAATGAGCCGAGATTGTGCCACCGTACTCCAGCCTGGGTGACAGAGTAAGACTCTGTCTCAAAAAAAAAAAAAAAAAAGTAACAGTACAAAATCATAACCTTATCATTACACTGCCCTCTCTTTAAATAGGCAAACAATGACAGTCTCATCACTATGAAAGGATGAGGTTTAGCCCCCAGCAGCAGCCCAGGTCAGCACTGTAAAGAGGTACCAAAAGGTCATTTGGGCCAGGCATGGTGACTCACGCCTGTCATACTAGCACTTTGGAAAGCGGAGGCAGGAGTATCTCTTGAGCCCAGCAGTTTGAGACCAGCCTGGGTAACATAGCTAGACCTTGTGTCAATTTTTTTTTACATATAAAAAAGGTGATTTGGTCCTACTCAAAGAAACATGCAACTCTGCCCTTAGCCTGATTAGGACCATACTAGGAGCAGCCTTTGGTTCAGTGTCGCCAAGAACTTCCTCCCAAAGAGAGATGACCTTTAGGAGAGGTCTCCCTGTTACTGGCCTTGAAAAAACAAACATGGGACATTTATTTAGTGGGGTTATTGCAGAGGGGATATGCCCAGGAGGTAGAGACGGCCTGATCTTTGGAGACTAGGTCACCCTGGTTGAGAATCACAGCACCTTCTCTCATATGTTGCTTTAGTGTGGTGCTAATTACAGCAGACGGCCTGCAGGGAGTGGTAGGAGGTAAAATATCAAGGGTATGGTTCCTGGGAAGTTTGTTCCAGCGGGAGGGCTAGATTCTCCAACGCTCTGGAGGGAGTACTTGTCCGGAAGCATCCCTCTGGTCTTGTGGGGGTACACAGCCTTACAGGAATTTGCTGGGACTCTGGGAAAGGCAGTACAGCATAGACAAATGGTTCATCG
>NW_012123265.1:1904830-1914477 GCF_000951035.1 Colobus angolensis palliatus | reverse complement strand
GGTTAATTTTTGTATTTTTTTGGTATATATATATATTTAAAAAACGCTATATGGTTATCTTGCCAGTTTTGTAAAACAGTTTAATTATCTCTCCTCTTTCTCGGCCACCGAGTTGGGATAGAAGTACAAGCAAAACTTCTGTGTTAGTCTACCCTTTACTTTCCTGCCGGTACCTTCCAGAGAGATTTCGCCCAGATGCCCATTTGTCTTGGGCGCTGTTAGTGAAGAACTCTGTCTACTGCTGGTCACATTTCCTTTCCTTTCCCTGGGGGCTTAATGAATACCTTTTTGGGGACAGGAAATAAAAACTCAATGTTTATCAATTAAAACATCAACTGAAAGAGCCTTTGTCCTAGATGTGGCAGTCTGGGGTATGAATCCTCAGAAACTACTGAATTCCGCCCCGGTGCTAAATATTCTTAGGGGAGGCACATAAAAACATCATTTATTGTTAGAAATCATGACATGATACAAAGTCAAAACCCACTTGTGTCTTGTTAAAGACTACAGAGAGCCATGCTCAGCAGCTTCTTCTCCAATGCTGGCTAGCATCTTACCTTTCCAAGTCACATGGCAGTTCATCCCACCCTCAAGGAGCTGAGGGCAGCCCAGAGCCTCCCACTCACAAGTGTGGTCACCCACCCAAGATACTGGGAAAGATCCCTGTTCTAGCATCACATTTTAATCAGATTTGTCAAAATCAGGTTGCTGCGGCAAAGGCTCTTTCATCGAGGATACTAGTCCTGGAAGACTTCTCCTTCGGCGAGCCGCCAGCTCAATCTTCTGAACCAGGCTCACATCCCAGGGATGGGTCACAAAACTGATGACGGTGCCTGGAACCTCGCTCCCCACACGGCCCACTCTCCCTGCTCTGTGGATGTAATCTTGCAGCGTTGGGGGGAAATCATAATTGACAACCAGCTCCACACCAGTGCTGTCCAGGCCCCGAGAGGCTATGTCTGTGCAGAGAAGTATGTCTCGGGAGCTCTTCTGGAAGGACTGGAAGATTCCTGCCCTCATTAAGGCTGGCATTTGCCCCTGCAACCTTAGGTGTTGGATTTTGTGGTCATCCAGAATATATCCCAGCCAGTTCACAGTGCTGGAGCTATTACAGAACACCAGAACAGTTCCTGAGGGGCCAGTCCTTTCTGCTCTGTTATGATGCTTGAGAATGTGCACCAGCTCGGCTACCTTATCTGCTCCCTTCAGTCTCACAAATGTCTGTTTCACATGAGGCATGATACAGTGGAGCTTGGAGCTGGTGATGGTGGTGACAGCATCTGGGCTGGCGACTTTATTCAGCAACTGGCCTACACCTTCGGGAAATGTGGCTCCTACCAGCACTAACTGAGCTTTGGGATTGAAGCAGTCTTCCAAGTCAGCTGGGCCGTTTGCTATGTGGCTCTTCTCTAAGATGTAGTCCACCAGTTCCAGGAAGCTTTCATCCAGCAGTGTGTCAGCCTCATCCAACACCAAGAACGAGAGTTGCTCCAGACTAATCAGTCGACTTTTCAGGGCCTTCCACAGAGCCCCTGGAGTGGCCACTAGCACATCTGCTGAAGGTTGTCTGGACAGTTGCATCCTGATCCTACGCATGCCGTGGCCTCCCTCCAGGTCCCGCACCAGCAGGCCCAAGGAGCGGCCCAAGGGTTGGGCCACAGCCCGCACCTGTTGGGCCAGTTCTCGGGAAGGAACAAGGACTAGGCCTCGGGGAGCGGGGATACGAAGGGAGTCCAGGCTTGGATGGCCCACAAGCCGTTGAAATAGCGGCAGGAGGTAGCTGAGAGTCTTGCCACTGCCGGTTTCTGCGGCGCAAAGGACGTGGCGGCCGCGAAGTAGTTGGGGGATGGTGCCAGACTGCACGGTTGTGGGCTGAACGACTTCAGGCGCAACCTCCTGTAGTGCGTGCAGCACACGGGGCTCCAGGCCCAGGTCAGCAAAGTTGCCCTCGGACGAGAGCTTTTGCACAGCTGGCGCCTCCTGTTGCGCGCGCTCGATGGAGAAGTGGTCCCGACGCGCGCGTCGACTCTTCCAGCCTTGAGAGGCTAGCGGCGCGCTCTCCCAACGGCCCAGTGTGAGGCGCGCCGGCTGGTTGAACTCCGGCCGCCGCGCCGAGACCAGCAGCCGTCCAGGTCGAACCAGCACCGGCCTCGGGAGGTTCAGCCGCCTGCTCTGCCGTTGTTCCAACTGCCGCTGTAGAGCCACTGGAATGCGCACCACCGCCAGGGGTTCGTCGGGACTACGGACCGTGAGACCTCGTCGGGGCGCCAGGATCCACCGAGCCACGAGGGAAAAGAGCCTCACTGGCCGCGATAGAGCCATGTTTCCCTTAGTGCGGCAGAAGCGCACACAAGTGACGTCACGGACGCGCCGCGACCTCGCCTACGGTGGCTGACGAGGCTCAGTACATTGTGCGGAGCTGGAGCAGCGTGAGGAAGAAGGGAGGTTCTCTTTTAAGAGTTCAGCTGCGAGGTCTGTAGCTCGGAATGGGGGATGGCGACATCCAGACCCGGCCAGCCTTGGGGAAGGTTGCGTCGTGGAGGCAGGACTGGAGGCTGGCGATACCAGGCGGCAGTGGGGCCTTGACCCAATGGATCATGAGGGCGGAGGGCTTCTGGCGATTGGTTACCTGGTTCCTGGGATTCTCTTTAGTTGTTCCTTATTGCCCAGAGATAGCTTGTCCGGTGCTGGTCTCCAAGGTTGCAGCTGTTTTCCCAGATGTGTTCCCTGCGCAGGGTCTGGTAATCCGTTTTTATTGAGAGTTTGAATGAATGGTCAGGCCTAGGGGCCGAGACAGGGGTGTGAAATCGTAGATCTGTTCTCAACCCCTTCACCCTCTCTGTTTGAGAGCCCAGAGTGCAAGCTGATGGCTTTCAGCTGCTTCTCTCTCTCAAGTGGGAGGTGAGGTCTTCAGGCTTTATTTCAAGCTGGGTCATCTCTTCTTCACAGTTATTTTCCTTACTTTTCAGCCAAGATTCACTCTCTACTGCTTCGTCACCCATCCCAACTTCTCATCCTGAACCCACCCCTCTTGCAGCCCGCTCAGCTCCGCTGGTTTCCTCGTCAGAAACCTAAATTGCCTAAATAGTAGTAAGACGGGTGCTGCGACCCTGCGAAGTGAGCAGGTACGTGGCTTATCATGTAGCCCTGGTCAGGCAGAATATTTTACCTGAATTCAGATATTCGGGTTGTAAAAACAAGAACTATACGAGTCACCTTTTTTTTTTTTTGTCCTGAGACACAGTCTCGTTCTGTCACCCAGGCTGGAGTGCAGTGGCGCGATCTCGGCTCACTGCAACCTCCGCCTCCTGGGTTCAAGCGATTCTCCTGCCTCTGCCTCCCGAGTAGCAGAGACTACGGGCATGCACCACCCACGCCCGGCTAATTTTTTCTATTTTTAGTAGAGGCAGGGTTTCACCATGTTGGTCTCGCTGGTCTGGAACTCCTGGCCTCAAGTGATCTCCCCACCTCGGCCTCCCAAAGTGATGGGATTACAAGCGTGAGCCACCATGCCCAACAGACACTTCTTGAACAGATCTGGAAAATGGGTATCAGATATTTTCTGTAATCTGCAGATTACAGATTGTGTGCCTGGGGTGGGAGATAAGGTAAATGTTTATGGGTTAACTCTCTGGGAGGTTCGTAACATCTGGAGAAAGTGTTTTAGTTTCATCAAATACCACTGAAAAGATAAAAACTTTGCTTTTTTTGGAATAGTATGAGGAAAAACTTTTACAATTTTAAGTACACTCTACCCTTGTGCTACACAATTAGACTTTCTGGAGAGTTGCCAGATAAACCAGAGGAGTAGAGGCTTTTTTTCTCCACAAGAAAACATCTGGAAGTATGAAGAGAAAGTTTTGAGTAGTGATGGGTGAATGAACAGTCATTGGATAAGGTAGTGGTTCTAAAATAAGGGTGATTTTGCTCTTTCCCCCCTTTCCCTCCCACGATATTTGACAATGGCTGGAGACTCTTTTTTTTTGTTTTTTTGAGACAGTCTCACTCTGTTGCCGAGGCTGAAGTGCAGTGGTGCAGTCTTGGCTCACTGCAGCTGTCTGCCTTCTGGGTTCAAGGGATTCTCCTGCCTCAGCCATCTGAGTAGCTGGGATTACAGGCATGCGCTACCACGCCCAGATAACTTTTGTATTTTTAATAGAGACAGAGTTTCACTATGTTGGGCAGGCTGGTCTCAAACTCCTGACCTCATGATTTGCCCGCCTTAGTCTCCCAAAGTGCTGAGATTACAGGCGTGAGCCGCTGTGCCCGGCCGGATTCTATGCTACTTTTATGATTCTACAAATTCAGGGCTCCTCCTTATCCAAATAGTTCCTTGGGGCCAGGCTCACGCCTGTAATCCCAGCTACTCGGGAGGCTGAGGCAGGACAATCATTTGAACCCGGGAGGTGAAGGTTGTTGCGGTGAGCCGAGATCGCACCACTGCACTCCAGCCTGGGTGACAGGGCGAGACTCTGTCTCAAAAAAAAAAAAAAAATGTCCTTTGGATGTTTGTCCCAACAGGTTTCATCCATTTCCATGTGCCACTGTTTTTCAGATATCAAACAAAGAATTACTCTGTACAAAGCCAGAACAAATATATCAAAGTAATCCTGAAGTATCGGAACAAAATAATACGTATGTATGTGCATTTGGGTTTTTGGGTTTTGTTCAAATATCCAGGGTAGGGTAGCTGGTTAATATATAGTTGTTTTCTCATTATGCTTGAGTCCTTACAATATGATTACCTCAAAATTTCACAGGAGTTAGAGCTTGCCTAAGCCTGTCTGTGCCCATGGCCACTAATTTCTTCTTGTCACATCACTAGACACTACCTACCTTTTTTTTTTTTTGAGACAAAGTCACACTCTATCGCCCAGGCTGTAATGCAGTGGCACCATCTCAGCTCACTGCAAGCTCCACCTCCCGAGTTCACGCCATTCTGCTGCCTCAGCCTCCTGAGTAGCTGGGACTACAGGCGCCCGCCACCACGCCCAGCTAATTTTTTGTATTTTTGGTAGAGATGGGGTCTCACCGTGTTAGCCAGAATGGTCTTGATCTTCTGACCTCATGATCCGCCCACCTCGGCCTCCCAAAGTGCTGGGATTACAGGCGTGAGCCACCGCACCCGGCGACACTGCCTACCTTTTTTCCCCCTCACTCACGGTAGACACTGAGTAACTTCTAATTGTTTTCTTGAGATATTTTTATAAGTAGTGCTTTAGAAATAGGAAAAGTGTCCTTATTGTGAAAAAAATCTAAGCTCCTGGGATCAGGAGCTTGGTGTGTTCCTTGGGTCTCAGTTAATAATGGTATATTTATTCATTCATTCATTCAACAAATACTTCCTGGGCACCATGCATGTCCCAGGCACTGACTGTGAGCAAAACAGCCAAAATTCCTGCCCTTGTGGAGTTTACATTCTGATTTAATTGATTTGGAGTAAGGCCTAGACAGAGTCTTACTCTGTCACCCAGGCTAGACTTCAGTGGCACAATCTCGACTCACTGCAGCCTCTGCCTCTCAGGTTCAAGTGATTCTCCTGCCTCAGCCACCCCAGTAGCTGGGATTACAGGTGCGTGCTACCACACCCGGCTAATTCTGTATTTTTAGTAGAGACGAGGTTTTGCCATGTTGACCAGGCTGATCTCGAACTCCTGACCTCAGTTGATCCGCCTGCCTCGGCCTCCCAACATGCTGGGATTACAGATGTGAGCCACTGTGCCCGGCCTAGAAATTGGTATTTTAAAAAACCTCTCCAGATGTAACTAGGCTTGAGAATCACAGTTATAAATGAAGCACTTTGGGAATTGCAAGCATTACAACAATAAAAAGTGCTGTTAATATTCCTTTATTGTTCCTTCATTTTCCCACCTGTAGCAGGACTGTTGCACGGGTAATCATATTTTCAGTCATTGTCACTATAGTATGCCTGGATAAGAACTGTTTCCAAGGCTTTTCTAAAAACCCCAGTAGAGGACAGGAGTGGTAACTCACACCTGCAATCCCAGCACTTTGGGAGGCTCAGGCGGGCGGATCACTTGAGGTCAGGAGTTTGAGACCATCCTGGCCAACATGGTGAAACCCCATCTCTACTGAAAACACAAAAATTAGCTGGGCATGGTGGTTAATTTTTGTCCCAGCTAGTCGGGAGGCTGAGGCAGGAGAATTGCTCGAACCTGGGAGGTGGAGGTTACAGTGAGCCAAGATCACGCCACTGCACTCCAGCCTGGGCGACAGAATGAGACTCCATCTCAAAAAATATATATATAAATAAATAAATGAATAAAAACCCACTAGAAATCCCTTCATGTCTTTCATGAATCACCTGCTTTGCATGGCTTGCATGTTTTGCATGCATATATATATTTCTATGACAAGATTTATCAGTAGACTTTTTTTTTTTTTTTTTTTTTTTTGGAGACAGGGCCTTGCTCTGTCACCCAGGCTGGAGTACAGTTGCACAATCATGGCTCGCTGTTGCATCGAACTCCTGGACTCCAAATGATTCTCCTGCTTAAGCCTCCTGTAGTGGCTGGGACTGCAGGCACCTTCCATCACTCCTGGCTACTTAAAAAATATATATATATATTTTTTTGTAGAGATGGAGTCTTGCTATGTTGCGCAGGCAGGTCTCAAACTCCTGGCCTCAAGTGATCCTCCTGCCTTGGCCTCCCAAAGTGATGGGATAACAGGTGTGAGCCACCTTGCCTGGCATAGACATTTTTTAGGACTATCGTAATTCAGATAAAATGCTCTGGAAAGAATACTTGCCCAGTAATGGCATCTCCACCAATGAACTGAAGACAGCTCTGGCTTTGATCCTCTGGGGAACTCATGAACTTGTTATTTTATTTTATTTTATTTTATTTTTGAGACGGAGTCTCGTTCTGTCACCAGGCTGGAGTGCAGTGATGTGATCTCGGCTCATTGCAACCTCTGCCTCCCAGGTTCAAGTGATTCTCCTGCCTCAGCTTCCCGAGTAGCTGGGACTACAGGTGTGTGCTGCCACTCCCAGCTAATTTTTATATTTGTAGTAGAGACGGAGTTTCACTCATGTTGGCCAGGATGGTCTCGATTTCTTGACCTCGTGATCCGCCTGCCTTGGCTTCCCAAAGTACTAGGGATTACAGGTGTGAGCCACTGTGTCTGACCGTGAACTCTGTTTCTAAGCAACTTATATAAATCTCTCCCTTTCTGCTAATAAAAGCTTCCTTTTCCCCTTCTATCACTATATGTACTTGTGGCTTGCTGCATCCTGGATTATAATCCTTTTCTCCCATTCTCAAATAAACTCAACATGTTTAGAGATATTTTTCTTTAATGTCTTTTTTTTTTTTTTAAGGTTAACAGGATATGATGTCCCTGTAACTGAAGTTAAGGTTACTATTTTTAACTTTTTGAGATGGAGTCTCACTCTGTTGCCCAGGCTAGAGGGCAGTGGTGTGATCTCGGCTAACTGCAACCTCCGCCTCCCTGGTTCGAGTGATTCTTCTGCTTCAGCCTCCTGAGTTGCTGGGGTTACAGGTGCGCACCACCATGCCTGGCTAATTTTTTTATTTTTAGTAGAGACAGGGTTTCACCATGTTGGCCAGGCTGGTCTCGAATTCCTGATCTCAGGTGATTCTCCCGCCTTGGCCTCCCAAAGTGCTGGGATTACAGGCGTGAGCCACTGTGCCCGGCCAAGGTTACTGTCTAAGAAATTGGGAGTAATGGAGGAGACCAGCCCTTAAAAGGAATGGTAGAAGAGATTGGAAATAAGTGACTAAAGTGTGATGTGGGCGTGATCTCAGGGTGGGGTGAGTGGTTGTGACAGTAACTGGGAAAGGCATGGGGGCTGCCTAGTTTTTCTCAGAGGAGCTTCCTTAGAGGCAGGGTGTGTCAGGCACCTCTGACAGAGTGCCAGAGGAAGTTCCCAGACCAACCACCCTACAAGAGGCTGTCCTCGGCTACCACAGTAGTGGGTATTCAGTCATACCTTACAAAGCAGCCTCTAAAGGCCAGGTACGTGGCTCAGTGCTAGAAACCTGGCAGTGAACTAAGCAGCCACACTCCTGTTCTTGTAGAGCTTGTTGTCCTGGTGGTCTCCAGGAGGAGCTGGGCATTGAACAAGAAACGACAGCACTCAGTGTGGACACATAGAGTGTAACTGAGCTGCAGAGAAATGTAGGGTGTTGGGAAAGCATGGGACCAGGGACCTGAATTTTATTTTCTACAGGGACACATCTCCACAAAGGGGGCATTCAAGGGTAAGGGGACCTTAGTATGGGCATGCATGACCGAGTTGGGGAGATGGGGAGAGTATTCCAGACAGAACTGCAAGTGGGCAGGCCCCAGGGCAGCAGACAGTTTGGTATGGGAGACTTTAAAGGAAGGCCAGGGTGGCCGGGCACAGTGGCTCACACCTGTAATCCTAGCTCTTTGGGAGGCCAAAGTGGGCGGATCACCTGAGGTGGGCGTGGTCATGGGTACCTGTAATCCCAGCTACTCGGGAGGCTGAGGCAGGAGGCTGAACCCAGAAGGTGGAGGTTGCAGTGAGCTGAGATTGTGCCACTGCACTCCAGCCTGGGCAACAGAGTGAGACTCCATTTCAAAAAAAAAAAAAGGGAATGCCAGGGTGGCCAGGGCAGAGAGGGAGGGTGAGAGAGACACAGGTGAGGGTGAGGCTGGAGAGGTGGGTAGGGACTGATCATGCAGGGCCTTGTGGGCCATTATAAAGGTTTAGGATTTTTCCTAAAGTCAGTGGGAAGCCATTGAAAGGTATAAATGGGGGGAGTGATATTATCAGAGTTGCCTTTTTAGGATCCCATGCTGGCTATTGTAAATAGATTGGATAGGAAGGGGCAAGTGTAGATTTTTGGAGATCCATTTGGGGGCTATGCTGAAGTCCTGGCAGCAGATGAGCAGAGGGTTTTTGGCGTGCAGTTGTGGCCATTGGGATGTAGTAAAGCGTGTGGGTTAGAGTTATATTTTGAAGGTTATTTGAATAGGAGTTAGTGATGGATTGAATGTGGGGAATGTGGGTTAAGGATGAGTAATTGGGAGACTGGAGATGCTATTAATGAAAGGGGAAAGATTTTCTTTCCACTTATTGGACTGGTTAACACATTCTCTTCCTTTAGTCCTTGGATCAGAGATTATTTCTTTTTAAAATTATTTTTATTTAAAAATAAAAAAAATTTTTTTTTTAAGACAGAGTCTTGCTCTGTCACCCAGGCTGGAGTGCAGTGGTGTGATCATGGCTCACTGTAGCCTCAACCTCCTAGGCCCAAGCGATACTCTGACTTCATCCTCCCAAGTAGCTGAGACTACAGGTGCTATTTTTTTTTTTGTTTGTTTGTTTTTTTCAGATAGAGTCTTGCTTTGTTGCCTAGGCTGGAGTGCAGTGGCGTGATCTCAGCTCGCCACAACTTCTGTCTCCTGGGTTCAAGTGATTCTCTTGCCTCAGCCTCCTGAATAGCTGGGATTACAGGTGCGTGCCACCACGCCTGGCTAATTTTTGTATTTTTAGTAGAGATGGGGTTTCACCGTATTGTCTAGGCTGGTCTTGAATTCCTGACCTCAAGTGATCCACCCGCCTTGGCCTCCCAAAACGTTAGGATTACAGACATGAGCCACCATGCTCAGCCCAATTTTTGTATTTTTTTTTT
>NW_012123265.1:1900319-1904710 GCF_000951035.1 Colobus angolensis palliatus | reverse complement strand
GCTGGGATTACAGGCTTGAGCCACCGCGCCCGGCCAAATTTTTGTATTTTTTGTAGAGATGGGGTTTCACCATGTTGCCCAGGCTGGTCTTGAAATCCTGAGTTCAAGCAATCTGTCCACCTTGGCCTCCCAAAGTGCTGGGACTATAGGCGTGAGGCACCTTGCCTGGCCTAGTTTTATTTTTATTTTTAGACAGGGTCTCACTGTCACCCAGGGTGGAGTGCAGGGGTGTGATCTCAGCTCAGCTCAGCAACCTCTGCCACCCAGGCTCAAGTGATCTCACCTCAGCTTCCTGAGGAGCTGGTACTACAGGCATGCACTGGCTAATTTTTATGTTTCTGTAGAAATGAGGTCTTGCCATGTTACCCAGGCTGATCTCCAACTCCAAGCTGATCTCCACCTCCAACTCAAGCGATCTCCCCACCATGGCCTCCTTAGTGCTGAGATAACTGGCGTGAGCCGTTGCCTGGCTTTTTATTATTTTTATAATAAAAAGGGGGTCTTCACTGATCAAATCTTCTCATAAAAGCCCATGTTGACTTCTCTATTTGAAATTGCAACCCATCCCCAGCACTTTCAATCTCCCTTCTCACTGCTCTAGCATTACCAGTTTTCCAACATACTATATAGTTTACTTATTTGTTATGCTTTTTGTTTTTTTGCCTATATTCTCTGGCTAGAATGAAAACTCTGCTTCAGATACTCCACTGCAGGTATTTGAGTTTAAAAAAAAAAAAGAATGAAAACTGCCAGAGCAGGAATTTTTCTTTTTTCTTTTTTTTTTTTTTTCCTCTAATGTGTCCCAGGAGACTGGGACAGTGACTGGCACAGATTAGGCACTTAATAAATGTTTGTTAGATGAATGAATGTGCATGTATACTAATTTTTATGTTCAGGGAAAAGGAAAACAGGCCAGGCGCAGTGGCTCACGCCTATAATCCCAACACTCTAAGAGGCCGAGGTGGGTGGATCACGTGAGGTCTGGAGTTCAAGACCAGCCTGGCCAATGTGAAACTCCCATTTTTTTTTTTTTTTTTTTTGAGATGGAGTCTTGCTCTTGTTGCCCAGGCTGGGGTACAATAGCACCATCTTGCCTTACTGCAACCTCTGCCTTCTGGATTCAAACGATTCTCCTGCCTCAGCCTCCTATCTGGGATTATAGGTGCCCGCCACCATGCCCAGTTAATTTTTGTATTTTTTAGTAGAGACCAGGTTTCACCATGTTGGCCAGGCTGATCTCAAACTCCTGACCTCAGGTGATCTGCCTGCATTGGCCTCCCAAAGTGCTGGGATTACAGGTGTGAACCATCGTGCCCAGCTGTAAAACTCCATCTTCACTCAAAATACAAAAATTAGCCGGTTGTGGTGGCAGACACCCATAATCCCAGTTACTTGGGAGACTGAGGTGCGAGAATTGCTTGAATCTGGGAGTCGGAGGTTGCCGTGAGCCCTGCACTACATGGCATTCCAGCCTGGGTGACAAAGCAAGACTGTTTCAAAAACAAAAACAAACAAACATAAACAACCAAAAGAAAAGGAAAACAAACTACTGTGTGCTAGAAGCTTGAAGAAGGGAAGCCTGCCCTTGATAACAGAAGAGATTTTCTCCATTTGAATTTCTGACTCTTGTTTCCTTTTTTTTCAGGCTGTAACAGAGGAGGAAATGATTTTGAATAGCCTGTCTCTGTGTTATCATAATAAGCTAATCCTGGCCCCAATGGTTCGGGTAGGGACTCTTCCAATGAGGCTGCTGGCCTTGGATTATGGAGCAGACATTGTTTACTGTGAGGTAAGGGCCTCTGATTTTCTGGGTGGGCTTCTCTACAAGTGCAGACTCCTCTTCATTTGTGTGTGGGAGTGGTCAGGAGTTAGGGGGGACAGAATGGGAATTGATTTTATAGGCGCTCACCAAAGGCTGGAGGAGACGAACATGTGTGACTCTGATGAGTCTTGTGCACCCTGCCAAGGCCCAGGAGCCTGGTAGCACAGAAGCGTTCTGGGATACCTTGGGCCGGGTGAATAGATAAGTCGCATGACATGTCTGGGCAACATAGTGGGACCTCATCTCTATTTTAAAAAATAAAAGAGGCCTGGCACAGTGGCTTATGGCTGTAATGCCAGCACTTTGGGAGGCTAAGGCAGGCAGATCACCTGAGGTTAGGAGTTTGAGACCAGTCTGGATAACATGGTGAAACCTTGTCTCTACTAAAAATACAAAAATTAGCTGGGCATAGTGGTACATGCCTGTAGTCCCAGCTACTCAGGAGGGTGAGGCAGAAGAATTGCTTGAACCTGGGAAGTGGAGGTTGCAGTGAGCCAAGATCATGCCACTGAACTCCAGCCTGGGCAACAGAGCTAGACTCCATCTCAATAATAATAATAATAAAAATAAAAAATAAAAAGAGACTGGGCATGGTAGCTCATGCCATAATACTAGCACTTTGGGAGGCCAAGGCAGGGGGATCACTTGAACCTAGGAGTTTGAGACCAGCCTAGGCAATATAGTGAGACTCCATCTCCTTTTTTCTTTGAGACGGAGTCTCTCTCTGTCACCCAGGCTGGAGTGCAATGGCCTGATCTCAGCTCACTGAAAACTCCACCTCCTGGGTTCACGCCATTCTCCTGACTCAGCCTCCCGAGTAGCTGGGACTACAGGCGCCCGCCACCTTGCCCGGCTAGTTTTTTGTATTTTTTAGTAGAGACGGGGTTTCACCGTGTTAGCCAGGATGGTCTCGATCTCCTGACTTCGTGATCCGCCCGTCTCGGCCTCCCAAAGTGCTGGGATTACTGGCGTGAGGCACCTTGCCTGGCCACTCCATCTCTTTTTAAAAAAGTTTTTATATATTAAAAAAAAATAAGCCTAGTTAATCCCAGCACTTTGGGAGGCTGAGGCAGGAGGATTACTTGAGTCCAGGAGTTTGAGACCAGTCTGGGCAACACAGTGAAACCCTGTCTCTACCAAAAAATAAAAAAATAAAAAAGGTACAAAAGAAAAAGAAAACCACTATGTAGAGAGAATGGAGGACTTAAGAGGAGATTGGGGGAAAACATACTCTTACGTGCTGGGTATGTGTGTTGGCGCATAGGAATCAATGACAGAAGAGGTAAAAGAGTGAGAAAAACAGGCAAATTAAAAAGAGTATAGTGTCAGGGAAGGTAAAAGTCAGGTTTGTTAACCATGTCAAATAATGCAGAGAAATCCAGTTTCAAAAAGACCAAGCAGGTATTTGATTTGAAAATTAGGCTCATGCCTATGGGAGGCTAGGCAGGAGGATTGCTTGAGCCCAGGAGTTCAAAACCGGCCCTGGCAACATAGTGAGACCTTGTTTCTTGAAAAAAAAGCAAGGAAGGAAGGAAGGAGGGAGGGAGGGAGAGAAAAGAAAATTAGACCACTGGAGGACAGCTCTAGCACATAGACGTGAACGCTCATGGAGTTAATGGCTTGAGGAGTGAATAGCAGGTGAGGGAATAGAAGTAGGGCTGCTGACTACCCCTTTGGTTAAGGGAGGTACAGGCAGGTAGCTTGAGGTGGAGGAAGTGGGGTGAAGTGAGTTGTTTCTAGATGACTTGCATGTTTGTAGTATAAGAGGAAGGAAGGCGTTAGAAGGAAGCCTGAAGGTCAGGGCTTGGTGAGGACGGGAATTTTTTTTTTTTTTTAAGTCAGTATCTCACTCTGCCTTCCCAGGCTGGATTGCAGTGGTGCAATCTTGGCTCACTGCAACCTCTGCTTCCCAGGTTCAAGCGATTCTCCTGCCTCAGCCTCCCGAGTAGCTGGGATCACAGGTGCCTGGGCTGCCTTCACGCCCAGCTAATTTTTGTATTTTTGGTAGAGATGGGGTTTTGCCACGTTGGCCAGGCTGGTCTTGAATCCCTGACCTCAGGTGATCCACCTGCCTCGGCCTCCCAAAGTGCTGGGATTATAGCCGTGAGCTGCCGCACCCAGCCTTAGGGTTGTTTTCAAGCCCTTTGGAAGTTTAGGGCCCACGATTTATGTAATTACTTCAGTATGTGACCCTCCTAATTGGGCAAGACTTGGTTTTCCTAGTAAATGTGCCCATTCCTTTCTTCCAGGGTCCTGCTCCTGTATGGAGCAGAGGAAATATGAATTAAAATGTGTTAACATTGTTTGATGTGCTCTTCCCTGATAGAGTCAGTATAGGTTACAAATAAACAAAGGGGTCTCTACCTATTCAGAGACCTAAGCCTTCCACCCAGACCTGTCCCCCATGAGAGCAGACAGGCAGGCAGATCAGCCTGGGTTGTGTAGGTGGCTGGGACTGGGCCCCAGGGCATGGCTGACTGTGGTGTCTGGTGCCCCCTGGTGGCTCCATGGTTGTTCTGCCGGTGAGCTTTGGAGTACCAGTTGCCTGGATGTTCTTTTTTTTTTTTTT
>NW_012123265.1:1898365-1899634 GCF_000951035.1 Colobus angolensis palliatus | reverse complement strand
GGAGGTTGCAGTGAGCTGAGATTGCGCCACTGCACTCCAGCCTGGGCGACAGAGGAAGACTCCCTCTCAAAACAAAACAAAACAAACAACCCACAAAGTCCTCAGCATCTGGAGGATGAGCCAATCTGTAAAAGGCAAGGGAACAGTAGTCTTTGTGCATCAGGGTCTGCCAGGAATTTTTGAGGAGTGATGACAGTTTTTGGGAGGTGCTGCAGAGGCCATGTTCCTGTTTCTTTTTATAAGAATGGTGGGATTTAGTGTTCCAGTCTGTGAAGAGACACTGACCTGTTAGACTTAAACTTCTTAATAAGTAGGATCAAGGGAAAAGGCAGTGTTCTTAAGAGGCCCAGAGTCCCACAGTCCAGAGGCCCACAAATGGTTGATTTAGGCCATGCACTGTAGCTCATGCCTGTAATCCCAGCATTTTGGGAGACCGATGCGGGCGGATCACCTGAGGTCAGGAGTTCAAGACTAGCCTGGCCAACATGGTGAAACCCTGTCTCTACTAAAACTACAAATTTAGCCGAGCATGATGGTGCATGCCTGTAATCCCAGCTACTTGGGAGGTTAAGGCAGGAGAATCGCTTGAACCCGCGAGGCAGAGGTTGCAGTGTGCCCAGTGCACCATTGCACTCCAGCCTGGGCGACAAGAGCGAAACTCTGTGTCAAAAAACAAAAAAAGAGAAATGAGTGATTTTTTTAAAAGTTTTTTTTTCTTATTGTGACGAAAAACATTTAAGATTTACTGTCTTAACCATTTGTAAGTGTACTGTTCAGTAGTGTTATGTATATTCACATTGTTGTGAAACAGATCTCCGGAACTTTTTCATCTTGTGAAACGGAAACCCTGTACCCATCAAACAGCAATTCCCCCATTCTCCCTTTCCCAGCCACTGGTAACTGTCATTCTACTTTCTGTTTCTATGAATTTGATGTCTTTAGATGCCTTATGTAAGTGGAATCATGTAGTATTCATTGTTTGTGACTGGCTTATTTCCCTTAGCATAATGTCGTCAAGGATGACCTATGTTATGTTATAGCATGTGACAAGATGATTTCCTTCCTTTTTTTTTTTTGAGACGGAATCTTGCATTGTTGCCCAGGCTGGAGTGCAGTGGCATGATCTCGGCTCACTGCAAGCTCCACCTCCCGGGTTCACACCATTCTCCTGCCTCAGCCTCCCGAGTAGCTGGGACTACAGACGACCGGCTAAGTTTTTTTTGTATTTTTAGTAGAGACGGGGTTTCACCGTGTTAGCCAGGATGGTCT
>NW_012123265.1:1895412-1896545 GCF_000951035.1 Colobus angolensis palliatus | reverse complement strand
GCAATGGCGTGATCTCGGTCACTGCAACCTCTGCCTCCCAGGTTCTAGAGATTCTCCTGCTTCAGCCTCCTGAGTAACCGGGATTACAGGCATGCGCAACCACACCCAGCTAATTTTGTATTTTTTTAGTAGAGACGGGGTTTCTCCATGTTGGTCAGCCTGGTCTCGAACTCCCGACCTCAGGTGATCCGTCCGCCTTGGCCTCAAAAGGTGCTGGGATTACAGGTGTGAGCCACCGTGCCTGGCCCACTTTCTGTTTTTCCGATGGTAGCCATCCTAATGGGTATGAGGTGATACTTCATTGTGGTTTATTTCTCTGATTAGTGATGGTTAGTGATGGTGAATATCTTTTTATATGGTTTTTTGGCCATTTGTATGTCATATTCACCCAGAATAGGTAATTTTTAAAAAACAAAAAAATTAAAAATTATTTATTTACAAAGAAATAATTTCTTTCCTTTTTTTTTGAAACAGTCTTTCTCTATTGCCTGGGCAGGAGTGCAGTGGCATCATCTCAGCTCACTGCAACCTCCACCTCCCGGGTTCAAGCGATTTTCCTGCCTTGGCCTCCCAAGGAGCTGGGACCCCACGCCTGCTTAATTTAGGTATTTTTGGTAGAGACAGGGTTTTGGCATGTTGGCCGGACTTGTATTGCACTCCTGGCCTCAAGTGATCCTCCTGCCTTGGCCTCCCAAACTGCTGGGATTACAGGCTTGAGCCATTGCACCGGGTCTGTGGTCTTGTAAAAAATCAATTAATCATAGATGTTTTGATTTTTATCTGGACTCTCATTTCTGTTATGCTGGTCTGTATGTCTACCTGTATGCCAGTACCACAGCCTTTTTTTTTTCTTTCTTCTTCCTGGTGAATTGAGGACACAACACAGTCTTGATTATTGTAGCTTGGTAGATTTTAAGATTGGTAAGTATACATTCTCCAACTTTGTTCTTCTCTTTCAAGATTGTTTTGTCTAATCTGGGTTTTTTGCATTGCTATATGAATTTTAGGATCAGCTGGTCAATTTCTGCCAGAAAGGCAGCTGGGATTTTGATAGAGTTTGCATTGAGTCTGTAGATTAGTTTAGGGATTATTGCTGTCATAACAATGTTTAGTATTCTTTTTTTTTTTTTTTT
>NW_012123265.1:1894506-1895362 GCF_000951035.1 Colobus angolensis palliatus | reverse complement strand
ATGGTCTCGATCTCCTGACCTCGTGATCCACCCATCTCAGCCTCCCAAAGTGCTGGGATTACAGGCTTGAGCCACCGTGCCCGGCCGTTTAGTATTCTAATCCATGAACATGAGATGTCTTTATTTAGGTATTCTTTAATTAATTAATTTTTTTTTTTTTTTTGAGATGAGGTCTCACTCTGTTACCCAGACTGAAGTACAGTGGCATGATCTCAGCTCACTGCAACCTCTGCCTCCTGGGCTCAAGCCATCCTCCTGCCTCAGCCTCCTGAGTAGATGGGAGTACAGCCATGCACCATCCCACATGGCTAATTTTTGTATTTTTTTGTAGAACTGGGGTTTCACCATGTTGCCCATGCTGGTCTCGAACTCCTGATCTCAAAGTGATCTGCCTGCCTAGGCCTCCCAAAGTGCTGGGATTAAAAGCATGAGCCATTGGGCTGGGTCAGGTCTTCTTCAATTTCTTTCAACAGTGTTTCATAGTTTTCAGTATGTGAGTCTTATACTTCTTTTTTTGAATTATTTCTTATGTGTTTTATTTTTATTTATTTTTTATTTTTTGAGACAGAGTCCCACTCAGTTGCTCAGGTTGGAGTGCAGTGGCGCAATCTTGGCTCACCGCAACCTGTGCCTCCGGGGCTCAGGCCATTCTCCTGCCTCAGCCTCCCGAGTAGCTGGGATTACAGGTGCCCGCCACCATGCCCGGGTAATATTTATATTTTTAATAGAAACAGGGCTTCACCATGTTGGCCAGGCTGGTCTTAAACTCCTGACCTCAGGCAGTCTGCCCACCTTGGCCTCCCAAAGTGCTGGGAATACAGGTGTGAGCCACTGTGCCTGGCCGTTTTATTCTTTT
>NW_012123265.1:1891198-1894026 GCF_000951035.1 Colobus angolensis palliatus | reverse complement strand
GGCCATTTTTTGTATTTTTTACTAGAGACGGGGTTTCACCATGTTAGCCAGGATGGTCTCCATCTCCTGACCTCGTGATCCGCCCGCCTAGGCCTCCCAAAGTGCTGGGATTACAGGCTTGAGCCACGGCGCCGGGCCCCGGCCGTTTTATTCTTTTAGCTGTTATTACAAATGGAATTTCTTAATTTCAGTTTTGGATTGGTCATTATATAAAATATAATTGATTTTTGTGTATTGATCTTGTGTCCTTGACCTTGCTGAACTTGTTTATTAGCATGTATGTTCTCTTTCTGTCTCTGTGTGTCTCCAGTGTGTGTATGGGTGGGGGAAACTTCCATAGGCTTTCTATATACAAGATCACATCGGCCCGGCGTGGTGGCTCACACCTGTAATCCCAGCACTTTGGGAAGCTGAGGCGGGTGGATCACCTGTGGTTGGGAGTTTGAGAACAGCCTGGCCAACATGATGAAACCCCGTCTCTACTAAAAAAAAATACAAAAAATTAGCCAGGCATGGTGGTGGACGCCTGTAATCCCAGCTACTAGGGAGGCTGAGGCAGGAGAATCACTTGAACCCAGGAGGCAGAGGTTGCAGTGAACCGAGATCGTGCCACTGCACTCCAGCCTAGGCAACAGGAGTGAAACTCCGTCTTTAAGAAAAAAAAAAAGCAAGAAAAAGATCACATCATCTGCAAATATAGTTTTACTTTTTCCTTTCTAATATGGATGCCTTTTATTTTATTTTATTTTTCTGCTTAATTGTCCTGGCTGGAACTTTCTTTTCTTTTTTTTTTTTTGAGATGGAGTTTTGCTCTTGTTGCCCAGGCCGTGGAGTGGAGTGCAATGGCATGATCTCGGCTCACTGCAACCTCCGCCTCCTGGGTTCAAGTGATTCTCCTGCCTCAGATTCCCGAGTAGCTGGGATTACAGGCATGCACCACCATGCTCTGCTAATTTTTGTATTTTTAGTAGATATGGGTTTTCACCATGTTAGTCAGGCTGGTCTTGAACTCCTGAGCTCAGGTGATCCACTGCCTTGGCCTCTCAAAGTGCTGGGATTACAGGCGTGAACCACTGTGCCCGGCCTGGAACTTTCAATATAATGTAGATTATAAGTGACAAGAGTAGATATACTTGTTTAGTTCCTGTTCTTAGGGGGAAAGCTTTGTTTTTCATCATTTAATATGTTGTTAGCTGTGGGTTTTTCATAGATGCCTTTAGCAAGTAAAGAAAGTTTTTTTCTATTCCTAGTTTGTTGAGTGTTTTTTATCATGAAAGGGTGTTGGATTTTGTCAGAAAATTTTTGTGTTTATTGAGAACATCATGTGGTTTTTGCTTTTTATTCCATTGACATGGTGCATTTGTATCAGTTGATTTTTGGGTTTTACACCAACCAGGGATAAATCCTACTTGGTCATGGTATAGAATCTTTTTATGTGTTGCTGGACTTGGCTTGCTAGTATTTTGTTATGGATTTTTTGTTTTTGGTCTTTATGAGAAATATTGATTATTATCTTTCTTTTCTTGTGATGCCTTTGGTTTTGGTACCAGGGAAATGTTGGCGTCAATTAATGAATTTGAAAGTGTCAGCTGGGTGCAGTGGCTCACACCTGTAATCCCAGCACTTTGGGAGGCCGAAGTGGGTGGATCACGAGGTCAGGAATTTGAGAACAGCCTGGCCAACATGGTGAAACCCTAACTGTACTAAAAATACAAGAAAAGATTAGCTGGGCATGGTAGTGTACACCTGTAATCCCAGATACTTCGGAGGCTGCGGCAGGATAATTTTTTGATTCTGGGAGGCAGAGACTGCAGTGAGCTGAGATTGAGCCACTGCACCCCAGCCTGGGTGACAGAGTGAGACTCTGTCTCAAAAAAAAGAAAGTGTTACCTCTTTTTCTGTTATTTGGAAGAGTTTGTGAAGGATTGGTCCTTTAAACATTTGGTAGAATTTACCAGTAAGGCATTTGGTCCTGAGCTTTTCTTTGTGGGAAGCTTTTTTTTTTTAATTTTTTTTGAGATGGAGTCTCGCTTTGTTGCTCAGCAGGCTGGAGTTCAGTGGTGTGATCTCGTCTCACTGCAACCTCCGCCTCCCAAGTTCATTTGATTTTCCTGCCTCAGCCTCCTGAGTAGCTGGGATTACAGGTGCCCACCACCACACCTGGCTGATTTTTGTATTTTTAGTAGAGACGGGGTGTCATCATGTGGGCCAGGCTCTTCTTGAACTCCTGACCTCAGGTGATCCGCCCTCCTTGGCCTCCCGAAGTGCTAGGATTATAGGTGTCAGCCACGGTCCCTGGCCTGGGAAACTTTTTAATTTTAAAATTTACTCTTATTTGCAAAATTTTAGATTCAGGGGTGTATATGAGGATTTGTTACAAGGGCACCATGTGTGATGCTGAAGCTTTGCGCTTCTATTGATCCTGTCACCCAGATAGTGAACATAATACCCAATAGGATGTTTTTCATTGCTTGCCCCCTCTCTGCTTCCTGCCTTCCGAAGTATCCAGTATCTGTTGTTCCCATCTTTATGTTTGTGTGTACCCAATGCTTAGCTCCCGCTTATAAGTGAGAACATATGTTATTTGGGTTTGTTTCTGTATTAATTTGCTTAGGATAATGGTCGCCAGCTGCATCTATATTGCTGTAAAGTACATGATTTCATTCATTTTTTTTGAAACGGAGTCTCCCTCTGTTGCCCAGGCTGGAGTGCGGTGGCATGATTTCAGCTCACTGTAGCCTCCGCCTCCCAGGTTCAAGCAATTCTGCTGTCTCAGCCTCCCCAGTAGCTGGGATTACAGGCCCATGCCACCACGCTCGGCTAATTTT
>NW_012123265.1:1881020-1890198 GCF_000951035.1 Colobus angolensis palliatus | reverse complement strand
AGACAGGGTTTCACCGTGTTGGCCAGGATGGTCTCAATCTCCTGACCTCGTGATCTGCCCGTCTCGGCCTCCCAAAGTGCTGGGATTACAGGCGTGCACCACCGCGCCCGGGCTGAGCCACCGTGCCCGGCCTCTAATTTTTATATTTTAGTAGAGATGGGGTTTCACCATGTTGGCCAGGATGGTCTTGAACTCCTGACCTCAAGTGAGCTGCCTGCCTCGGCCTCCCAGAGTGCTGGGATTAGACATGAGCCACCGTGCCCAGTGTGTTTTTTTTTTAAGACAGGTGTCACTCTGTTGGCCAGGGTGGTATGTAGTGGCACAGTGACAGCTCACTGCAACCTTGACCATTTGGGCTTAAGCCATTCTCCTGCCTCAGCATCCCATGTAGCTGGGACCACAGGCACATGCCACCATGCCCAGCTAAGTTTTAAAAATTTTTTGTAGAGACAAGGTCTCACTTTGTTGCCCAGGCTGGTCTTGAACTCCTGAGCGCAAGCGATCCTCCCACTTCAGTTTTCTAAAGTGTAGGGATTACAGACGTGAGCCATCATATCTGGCCAGAGTTTGTTGTTGTTTGTTTGCTTAGTGACTATTCTGAACTAATTTTGTAAGGCCTGTGTTCTTTGCCATGTGTGGCCTATAAAGTTCTCCTGGGTTAGCTTAATTGTTAGCTAATGTTTGGACAGAGATTTCTGTAAATACTTGGAACCAATAAACTTCCCAATCTTTGATGTGATACATGTCTTACTTTTTCCTGTTCCATTCCCTACCAAAGCCCAGTTTGGCTACTGAATTTCTTTTTAAAAGCACAGGCCATTCAGTCCTTCCTACCTGTCCACTTGCCTTGTTGCCTGTCCCTGCAACTAGGATCACTGGCTACCGGGGCTCTGAGTTGGGCTCTGCCCATCCCTTGGGATGCCACACTGATTCTTGGGGATTGGATGTCAACCGTGTCCGAACTGCTTGGTTGTGGTGATTTGTTTGTTCAGGCCTAGTGGGCATCAGATATTTGATGACCTGAATACTGCATGGAGAGAATGGCCACAGAAACACCTAGAGCATTTCTTAACCTGATGGTGGGTATGCTGGGGTAGGTCCCATGGGTACTGTGGGGATTCTTTCGCCGTTGTCCCTAGGTACTCCGATGAGTGAGTAGGAGGTCATTGTGCCCACCTGGCTGGGGTTATGACTTGTTGGGGCTCACAGGGAGTCAGTGTGGGGGTTAGTACCAGGAGTGAGTGCCTATTCTTTTCTTTTCTGGACCCCCAGAATCCATGGGCATGAACTTCTGGGCAGTGTGACAGGTGTCTGCTGAGATTATGATGGAGCAAAGCAGAACAGTCTTGTCTCCAACTAAGAATTAGAGAATGTCAGTCCTCCGGCAGATAGGAGATTTTCCTCCATTTTTGTGATGTGATTTTGAAGAAACTCCCCTTTTTCTTTCTTTCCTGAGTCTGTTTGAGTATCTCCAGAGTTGGGCACCTCACCCTTTTCATTTCCACATAGTGTGACCCATGTTGGATAGAGGTTTTAGACTTTTCTTTCCTGTGTTCGTCTCAGATCTTCCTCCCTTTGCTTCTGTTCACTGGTTCCAGTTTTGTTCTTGGATGTTTCTTAGGAGCCCTTCATTGCCTGCCCTTTGCTTAGGGATAGGTGGGATATTCTTTGATGGGGTGAACTTCTGCTGAGACCAGTAGGTGAGAAAAATTTCCAAGTGACCACATCCTGGATGATTATCGTCTTTCTGGCTAAGTGGTTCATTCATTCTAGGCCCCAAACATCTCCAAGTTTCCTGGGAAGAGCAGCTAATTTAGGGTAGCTCACTCTGGCTCCCGCTTGCCATACTTGGGTGGGGAGGATAGCACTACATGTCCCATAAGCTGTGGTTTATTGTTGGTAGTAGGGCGACTGGCCAAGCGATCCTCATTGGGTGTGTGATGAAAATCCTTCATGCCCAGAGCCTACATGTTCAGGACTGACAAGCGTCCTCTGATTCCTCTGCAGGAGCTGATCGACCTCAAGATGATTCAGTGCAAGAGAGTTGTCAATGGTGAGTACAGATCTGGCTTCAGACTTATGCATGTGCCCTACTGGGCTCAAGCAGCGCTACCACTGCCCTTGCCTGGGGTGAAAGTGTCTTGCCTGGCTTCATCGAGTAATTTTGTAGACCAGATGCTCCCTTGAGAGCAGTCACTGATCTCCAGAGGCCATGACAAAAAGCCTGATGTGAAACGGGCTAAGAGTGCCTTTCACTCACAGGCTTGCTGGCATAGAAATCACCATGTATCCTAGCATAGGAGGAACTCTAGGAGCTTTGGAGTCAGGATGGCTTTAGCGTTGGCCCTGGCTTGGCCACTTGCTAGGTGTGTGACCTTGGGCAGGCCATATGACCTCTGTCTGCCTCAGTTACTTTATCTGTAAAATGAAATCATAATCTTTGCTTTACTGAAATCATAGGGTTGGAGTGAGGACCAAATAAGATAAGATACATGTAAGTGCTGTGGACACCCTGTGCTCTGTGCAAATGTGATTGTGATGAATTGTAGTTTTGCTGATACTTTATTGATGAGGCTGATTCTGCTTTGATTAGAGTTGTGGTATATTTCTTGAGGTTTTTGATACATATGTATATGCTTGTGAAATCCTTTTTTTTTTTTTTTTTTTTTTGAGATGGGATCTCTCTCTATTGCCTAGGCTGGAGTGCAATGGCACAGTCTTGGTTCACTGCAACTTCTGCCTCTCAGGTTCAAGCAATTCTCCTGCCTCAGCCTCCCAAGTTTCTGGGATTACAGATGCATGCCATCACACCCAGCTAATTTTTGTATTTTTAGTAGAGAAGGGGTTTCACCATGGTGGCCAGGCTGATCTTGAACTCCTGACCTCATGATCTGCCTGCCTTGGCCTCCCAAAGTGCTGGGATTACAGGTGTGAGCTGCCACACCTGGCTGAATTGTTTTAAATGTATATATTTTTTTCTGTGTGATAAAAAATTCAATATTATAGATCTATATAACCTAGAAAATGAAAATCCTCCATAATCCTCTACCTAAAGAGGTAATGAGAAAGAGGAATAATGTATGTTTTTCTATACATATAGTAAATAATGTGTGTGTACAAAATATGACATGTTTATCCCTCTTCTAGGTCGAAGATAACGAGAAAAAAATGTATCTGCATCTATATCTATATCATCTATCTCTCCACCCCATGAGATCATATAACACATGTTGTTTTGCCATTTACTTATCTACTAGGTCATTTGCTCATGTCAGTACCTAGGGGCAACTATATCAGAATTGATTTCACCAGAGCCTTAACAGGGGTTCCCAGTGTTTTGCTGTTATAAACAGAGTTGCATTATAAACACACAAAGATTCTGTGGTTCTTCTCGTACATCTTACTGCCAGTCATGAGCTGTCTCTGTCAGTGATCACTTTGATTACCTCTCTCAACATGTCATCATCGCCTTTACCCCACTCTAAAAACCTTCTCATCTGTTTAGTGCTGGGATGATAATAACACCGTCCATGTAAGGAAATGCTTTAAGTGTGTCAAAGATCTCATTTATTTCTAAAGACAGCCTTTGAGGTAGGCATATTCTCCCATCTGCCATGTTCAGTCTTTTTCATGTATAGTGATCTTTGAAAAGTAATAATGGTCGCAACTATTTGTGGAGCTTCTTTAGGAAGCTGACAGATAAAATACAGTTGCTTCTCATTATGCACAGTTGTTGTTTCTGTAAAGTTGTTTTAAACATCAGATGAGCAGATACTGAACCATTGGCCCTGGGGAAAACAAAGGTTTAGGTTTGTGCAAACCTCTGGTCATACTTTCATCAACTCGTCAGTCTATAACTTTTATATGTGTTTCTTTGTTTTTGTTTGGTTTCTTTTTTGTGACCAGGTCTCACTCTATTGCCCTGGCTGGAGTATAGTGGTGTGAGCATAGATCACCGCAGCCTCAAACTCCTGGGCTCAAATGATCATCCTGCCTCAGCCTTCCAAGTCGCTAGGACTTCAGGTGCATACCTTCATGCCCAGCCAATTTTTAAATTTTTTGTAGAGATGGGGGTCTTGCCATGTTCCCCAGCTGGTCTCAAACTCCTGGCCTCAAGTAATCCCCCTGCCTCAGCCTCCCAAAATACTGGGATTACAGGACTGAGCCATCACACCAGCCATGTGTTTCTGTTTAAAGGCATATTATTTAATATATACCATTGATTCACTAACATTGAACCCCCTAACATGGGTAATTGTGCTATAATTTCAGGCCTAAACAAAGCTTATTTAAGATGTGTATTTTCTCCGTAAGGCCCATGACAGTCTTCTTGTGCTTAGGAACATTAAAAGACAGCATTTCAGCAGTATGGTTGGGACCATTTTATTTTATTTTTTTTGAGACGCAGTCTCACTCTGTAGTCCAAACTAGAGTGCAGTGGCACGATCTTGGCTCCCTGCAACCTCTGCCTTCCCAGCTCAAGAGATGCTTGTGCCTCAGCCTTCCAAGTAATTGGGACTACAGGTATGCACCACCACACCCAGTTAATTTTTTGTGTGTGTGTTTCAGTAGAGACTGAGTTTCACCATGTTGCCCAGGGTGGTTTCCAACTCCCTGACCTCAGGTAACCCACCTGCCTTGGCCTCCCAAAGTGCTGGGATTACAGGTGTGAGCCACCGCACCTGGCCACTTGGGACCATTTTAAACAGTGAGATCACCAACAAAAAGCATAAACATGCAGAAATGTGGCATGAAATATACCACAAAAGGGACACTTGTTGACAGTATGAGAGCTGAAGGGAGAAGACAGAGCATCACCTTGTTTGACCTCAGCTGGGAACGTGTACAATGGGCAACTCAAAACTTTCACCACTCTGTTCCTGTCCTTGGATGACCATGAAAACATCACAAGTATTGATTTTGGGATCACAAATAAATGTTAGCAAATAGGCACATTTGCAAATATGCAACTATGAATAGTATAGGAGACTGATTGTTATATAGTAACCTTCCACTCACAGCACCTGTCTCACTGTAGGTAAATAGTAAATTTGCTGAAATTCAGAGTGATGTTTTCTGGGAAGATTTGGGCCAAATCTGAAACAGACAAACTTCTTCTTCTTTTTTTTTTTTTTGAGACAGAGCCTCCCTCTGTTGCTCAGGCTGGAGTGCAGTGGTACAATCTCAGCTTACTGCAACCTCTGCCTCCCAGGTTCAAGCGATTCTCCTGCCTCAGCCTCTTGAGTAGCTGGTATTACAGGCACCCTCCACCATGCCCAGCAATTTTTTGTATTTTTAGTAGAGATGGGGTTTTGCCAGGTTGGCTAGGCTGGTCTTAAACTCCTAACCTCACGTGATCCACCTGCCTTTGCCTCCCAAAGTACTGGGATTACAGGCATGAGCTACTGCTACATATGTACATTTTGTTTCAACCTTTTTTTCCCCCCAAGATGGAGTCTTGCTCTGTCACCCAGGCTGGAGTGCAATGGCGTAATCTTGGCTCACTGCAGCCTCTGCCTCCCGGGTTGAAGCGATTCTCCTGCCTCAGCCTTCCGAGTAGCTGGGATAACAGGCATGCCCTACCATGTCCGACTTATTTTTGTATTCTTAGTAGAGATGGGGTTTCACCATGTTGGCCAGGCTGCTCTCGAACTCTTGACCTCATGATCCGCCCGCCTCGGCCTCCCAAAGTGCTGGGATTACAGGTGTGAGCCACCATACCCGGCCCTGTTTTAACATTTTAAACAGAGCAAAATGTTAACCACTATTCAGAAAAAATGCATTAAACACAAACATGCAGTTGAACAAGTAATTGCAAAACAAATAACCATCACCCAGGTCAGGAAATAGACCATTCTCGTCATCACAGAAGCCTCCCATGTGCATAGTTATTTTTGGTAAGAATGGTATACATTTAGGATTTCTTTCCCCTCCAAGCTTATACTCTGGCCGTGTTTTCTTCCAGGACTTAGGCTAGGGTTGAATTTGCATCTTCATTGAGTGACGCTATGTGTTTGTGTTTTCTCGCAGAGGTGCTCAGCACAGTGGACTTTGTCGCCCCTGATGATCGAGTTGTCTTCCGCACCTGTGAAAGAGAGCACAACAGGGTGGTCTTCCAGATGGTGAGAGACGCCATTGCTGCGTACCCTTCTGAGGCTCACCATCCCCTGGGATTTCCCATCTCATGCCCTGTGCCAGGCCAGTGTTGAATACCTGGGGTACATTGCCCAACAATGGCTTCCTGAAGAGCTGCTTTAATGTTTTCCAAAGAGCCAGTCATGAGTAATTACATTATTGGAGACGGTTTATGGAAATCAAACTGTCACAGTCTTGTATGCCTCTAGTCTCAAATTTAATTTACTTACTTGTAGGAATTGTCTGTTTGGCATGATTTCTCTATTGTTTTAATCCCTAGCATTGATTACTCAGATCATAGTCTTTGTTTTTATGTAGTGTATATATATTTCTCATAGAAAGAAATTAGGATTTTTCAAGAGTAGTTAAGATTTGTATTTGAGTTGTGATGACTCTGTGGTGCTCTTCTGTCACTTTGGGAATTTCTTGGTGCTTTTTCAATAACATCCTGAATGATGTTTAGGTTTCTAAAAAATTGATAACAATGGGTAACCATGTGATAAAGCAAATCTAGCAAAATGTTAATTGTAGAATCTAAATGGTGAGTGTTTGAATGGTCACTATAAAATGTTTTCAAGTTTTTTATATGTTTGGATGTAATCATAGTATTGATAATATTTTCTAGACCTTCCAAGTCCACCTTTTTCTGCTGGCAGCAAGCTAGTCTAGTGGGCTGGCTGTTTAAGAGAAAGCCAGCCTGACTCTGTTGTTGGTGTGTGGGGTGTGTGTGTGTATGTGTGTGCTGCATGGGCGTGTTTGTCAGTGCATGTGTATCTGTATCAGGGCAGTGGTTGATGCAGCCTCTTGTGTTCCCAGGGGACTTCAGACGCAGAGCGAGCCCTTGCTGTGGCCAGGCTTGTGTAAGTTCTTCCTCCGTCTTTAGCACTGCCTTTGCCTGTCCTTTGAGCTGTGAGGGTTTAATGTCCTGGTGACTTTGGAGTTGACCCACCCTTCTGCCTCCTAGCCCATTACCTTCTGTTTCCAGGTTAATAGTGTCTGGTTTCCGGCCAGGCGCGGTGACTCATGCCTGTAATCCCAGCACTTTGGTAGGCCGAGGCAGGTGGATCATGAGGTCAAGAGATCGAGACCATCCTGGCCAACATGGTGAAACCCTGTCTCTAGTAAAATTACAAAAATTAGCCGGGTGTGGTGGTACGCACCTGTAGTCCCAGCTACTCAGGAGGCTGAGGCAGGAGAATCGCTTGAACCCGGGAGGCAGAGGTTACAGTGAGCTGAGATTGCACCACTGCACTCCAGCCTGGTGACAGAGTGAGACAACGTCTTAAAAAAAAAAAAAAAAAGAGTGTCTGGTTTCCTTCTGTTTGTGGCATCCAAGGGCTGGCCTGAGACTCATGTGTACCCTCAGTGCCTAGATCTCAGAGACCCTCTATGCGTATTGTGGGGAGCTGTTTTTTTGTAGTTATTCATGAAACTCCCTTTCCAGGGACTCCAGTGACTATGAGTCCTAAAGCTTTAAGTATCAAAGTATAAGTAAGACATATTGCTTCCTGAATTAACAAAGACAGGAAGCCTGGGGAACATAGGCAGACCTTATCTCTACAGAAAAGGTGGTGCGTGCCAGTGGTCCCAGCTACTTGGAAGGCTGACGTGGAAGGATCACTTGGGCCCAGGCTGCAGTGAGCCTCCATTGCGCCACTGGACTCCAGCCTGGGGAACAGAGTGAGACCCTGTCTCAAAAACAGAAACAAAGGCAGGAGAGTGCGCTATAGTTAATGTGATAGGTTTTGAAGTTAAGACAGATCTGGTTTGGAATTCTGATTTTGCTACTTGTTAACTATGTGACCTGAGATAAGTTACTTAACCTCAATGAGAACCTAGTTTTCTTACCTATAAAATAGTGCTACCAACCTCTGGCATAGGGAAGGGTAAATGAAATAATGTATGTAAATGTCTTTGCAGCATGTGGTACATAATGAGATCTTAGTAAGTGTTAGCTATTATCATTACAAAGAGAGTGAGAGGGAACTCAGGCAGTTATTGCTGCTGATCACGGACTATTAACATGTATTAATATTTAGGTTGATGCAAAAGTAATTGCGGTTTTTGCCATTACTTTCAGTGGAAAAAAACATAATTACTTTTGCACCAACCTAATACATACCAGAGGATGGAGTGAGGATTCTTCTTACATCTAATAATTGTTTGGATTAAACCATCTGTATAGCCCAGCCAGCAAAAGCAGTGCTAGAACTTCCACCAGAAGCTGTCGTCTGGGAAAGGGCTCTTAGGCTCATGTCACTTTTCTGCATTGACAAATGACTTTTACTATTTCAGCCAAGTTCAGTGTGCCCATCTGAGTTATCTGATACAACTCCAAAGTAGCAGAATCCTCTGCGTCTAGCCCTTTGTAGATGTGTGCACACGTTATGTCTTTTCTCTGGATTTCTGCTCAGATGAGGCAGGTGCACATTTTAGGGATGGATTTCTTTCCCATTTTTCAGCTTCTGTCATTGGGGGTTGGTGTGTTTCATAGGGTCAGGGACAGGGTAAGAGGTTCATGAGCACAGGCCCATCCATGCCTTTAATTTTACCTTCTTTGCTTTAATTCAATATTTATTACCTTTACTCCTTCATCCTTTTCCAGAGAAAATGATGTGGCTGGCATTGACGTCAACATGGGCTGTCCAAAAGAATATTCCACCAAGGTAAACTGGTTTCTTTATACTCCTAATGTGGGATGGATATTGTAGGATGTAAATGTACAATATAGGATGTACATGTACATGTAAATGTAGGATGCAGATTAAGAGGCTAACAAGACATAATTAAGTATAGTACCTAACTCTGGATTGGATTCTGTACTAGATGGGGGAAATGCTCAAAAAGATATTGTTAGATGAACTGACAAAATTAGAATAGGGACCATAGTATATTAGCTAAATATGCTGTATCAATGTAAACTTATGAAGATGACTCTTCTGTGGTTATGTAACAGACTATCCCTGTTCTTAGAGAATACATACTGAAATATTTAGGAGTAAGGGGCTATGATATATGTAACTTACCCTCAAATGGTTTATAC
>NW_012123265.1:1875850-1880329 GCF_000951035.1 Colobus angolensis palliatus | reverse complement strand
TTGGGAGGCTGAGGCATGAGAATCGCTTGAACCTGGGAGAAGGAGGTTGCAGTCAGCCGAGATCATGCCACTGCACTGCAGCCTGGGTGACAAGAGCAAAACTCTGTCTTTAAAAAAAAAAAAAAAAAAGGCGGATGCAGTGCAAATGTTCCCATTGTCATATCAGAAGAGATCAGACTACGGTAGCCCAGAGAAGGGAGTGGAAAGGCAGCCTTTAAACTTGGATTTTTATAGGGAAATGTGGTCCTTGGGCTGAGATTTGGGACCCTGTAAGCAGAGGGTATGGTATAAGCAGGGGCCTGGGGATGAATATGAAATAGACAGAGGGAGGCTTGAGTAGCTTGATTTGACCAGAGGTTTGTCGAGTGGAAGATGATGAAGAAAAAGCGGAGTGCAGGATTGAAAACCTTGGTTGATAAAAGATTAGCTGGACTTGGACTTTAGGTATCTTTGGTCTTTTTTTTTTTTTTTTGAGATGGAGTCTCACTCTTGTCGTGCGGGCTGGAGTGCAGTGGTGTGATCGCGGCTCACTGCAACCTCCGTCTCCTGGGTTCACGCCATTCTCCTGCCTCAGCTTCCTAAGTAGCTGGGACTATAGGTGCCCGCCACCATGCCCGACTAATTTTTTTTGTATTTTTAGTAGAGACGGGGTTTTGCCATATTGGCCAGGCTGGTCTCGAACGCCTGACCTCGTGATCTGCCTGTCTTGGCCTCCCACAGTGTGGGGATTACAAGTGTGAGCCACTGCGCCCGGCGGTTTTGCTCTTTTCTGATTACTTCTTTGTGTTCCTAAATTATGTGAGGAGCAGCATTAAAATGATTTGGAGGCAGGGTATGGTGGTATATTTATATAAGGAGGATAGGGAATGATTATATATATTTATTTGTTTATTCAGGGAAGATTTTTGGAGAGACACAGAAGAAACTAGTAACATTGGTTTCCTCTGGGGAAGGAAACTTAAGTTTTTATTTGGTTGTGCATAGGTAGTAAATTCCCATTACAGGGGTGCTACTGAAAATAATTAACTAGCACAGCACTGGCACTGATCAGTCAGAAGAGATACCAATCAGTATGCCACACATGTACATACTAGCTAAATATCTGCTCTGTTCTTATGGTTCAAAAATTGAAGCCAGATAAAAAGTATAGATTGAGGTTGGGTGCGATGGCTCACGTCTGTAATCCCAGCACTTTGGGAGGCTGAGGCGGGCAGATCACCTGAGGTCAGGAGTTCAAGACTAGCCTGGCCAAAAGGGTGAAACCCCATGTCTACCAAAAAATATAAAAATTAGCCAGGTGTGGTGGCACACACCTGTAGTTCCAGCTACTTGAGAGGCTGAGGCAGGAGAATCACATGAATCCCAGAGGCGGAGGTCGCAGTGAACCAAGATCACGCCACTGCCCTCCACTCTAGGCCACAGAGTGAGACCCTGTATCCAAAAAAAAAGTATAGATTGAAACGTTTCCCATTCCTTAGGGAGGGAGACTTCTTACTTGTTACCCACTTGAATCTCTCAAATTTTGAATGTTTTACCTATTCAAAAAAGCAAGTAAGTTAAATAGGAAGGAAGGAAGGAAATTCCATTGTTGAGAAGGCTATTATTGTGGAAGGGGCAGTGAAACTGAATTCTAGATCCTGTGATTCTATAAGGAAGGGCTGGATATATGTGAGTAAAAGGACAGATGGAGCCAGGGGGAGTGCTGGGGCTTCCTCTAGGCCTTCAGGGTTTCTTTTATGACCAATGTAGTCCAGGCTTGGTAGATTTTCCAGCCTACCCCTTTTTCTCTAAAATCCAGGCTCAGCCTGGCCAAGTCTGTGGTGGTTTAATGTTCTCTCTGATTCCAGTTTGTCATCCTTAAGCATGAAATTAAAGTGTAATAATTGAACTTACACTTTCTGAGCATTTTCTGTGAGCATTCATTAGTATGTAATCTTTACACTGGCAGCATATATTTATTGGAATTGTTTTTTTTTTTTTTTTGCCTTCATCTCGCTCTTAATGGATTCAGATTTTTAAAGATCCCCCTCCTCCATTATTAAAGTAATTAGTACCATTGTCCAGAAGTTGGAAAATACAGACAAGTACAGAAAAGAGCGGGAAAATCACCAGTAACTCACCATAAAGAGCAACCACCATTACTATTATCAAGATTCAAGCGGTTGTGTGGGTTGGTGGCTTCCATTTCCTGAGGCTTTTGTTAGAGTTGGGCATGGGTCTGGGCTGGGACATTGTTGCTGGCAGAAGAGAAGGGCCTAGACAAAGTTCGTAAGTTGTGTGCAGCTTAGTAGCTTTGCTGGTGGTGTTGATGCCTATGCAAGCATTGGGTATGATAGGAAGAAGGCGCATTTGATCTTATTTCAAAGGAAGGATGATTCATTGTTTTTTAAGGGCTTGGAAGGTGGTGGGATTTAGTTTATTAAGACACTGAGACGTGGGTTAAGGAGTGGGCAGTCTTGAAAAATAAGTTTTATATAGCCCACTTCTAGATAGATTTGTGGGTTTTACCAAGGGGATCAGAATGATGACTTTTTTTTGTTTGAGATGGAGTCTTGCTCTGTCACCCAGGCTGGGGTACAGTGGCGTAATCTCGGCTCACTGCAACATCTGCCTCCTGGGTTCAAGCAATTCTTCTGCCTCAGCCTCCTGAATAGCTGGGACTACAGGCGCACACCACCATGCTTGGCTAATTTTTGTATTTTTGGTAGAGACAGGGTCTCACCATGTTGGCCAGGCTGGTTTCGAACTCCTGACCTCAGGTGATCCACCTGACTCAGCTTCCCAAAGTGCTCAGATTATAGGTGTGAGCCACCACGCCCAGCCTATAAATTTTAAAAGTCATCACTCTGGTCCGGCCAGCCTGGTCAACTTGTTGAAACCCTGTCTCTACTAAAAATATATTAAAAAATTAGCCAGGTATGGTGGTGCATGCCTGCAGTCCTGGCTACTTAGGAGGCTGAGGCAGAAGAATCACTTGAACCAGGGAGGTGGAGGTTGCAGTGAGCTGAGATCGCACCACCGCACTCCAGCCTGGGTGACAGAGCGAGACTCTTGTCTAAAAAAAAAAAAAAAAAAAAATTACCACACTTCAGTCGCAGATGTTGTGGGCACAGATACTGCTGCCCTCCTACTTGTTTAAAAGAAGTGACAGTTGCCAGTGGGCCTTGGTCCCCTGGAGGTGAGTGCCAAGGTGATGCCCAGTTGCCAGACCCCATCCCATGGAGAGGGCCGTACTGCCTCCCAGCTGTAAGAAGACCTTTTGTGTGTTTTTCCTTAGGGAGGAATGGGAGCTGCTCTGCTGTCAGACCCTGACAAGATTGAGAAGGTAAGTCCTCCACAGGTGAAAGCACGGGTCCTCAAACACAGCTCCAAACTAGAGTTGTCTAGAATGCCTCCTTCCACTAATACCAGATTTACTGATGTCCACCCAGTTTCTCTCCCTGAGGCCTAGTGATTTCCAAAAAATCTTCCCAGTGATTTTGACATGCAGCCAAGTTTGGGAACCCTTGAGCCAGCCTACAGCAGCCTTGAAGTTCCTAAAAAGCCCAGAGCTAGAGACATGTCAACAAAGAGCCAGGGGTCCTGAGGACTCATAGAGAACCTCTTCTGTATTGCCTGTCTCCCTTCTGGGAAGGTCTTGAGAGCAGAGGCCAGGCCACTTGTGGTGAGGACAAGCTCAGTGGCCATATGTGTTTGTATGTGTGTGGGTGGATTGGTCTCTCCCAGGGCACTTGATGAAAGCAGCAGTGGGTCCCCTGTGTCCTGAAAGAGTCTACCCCAGCCCTTGGAGAGCAGCCCAGGTCAGGGTTAGGGGAGGCAAGCTGAAGTTAGTCTCTCTCTGCTCCCCTTTCTTTGGTGATTCTGTAGGCTAGCTTAATGAGGCCCTGGGGACAGGTTGGCATTTACTACCTGGCATTGTGAGCTGCCAGGGTATGTGGCAATGACATTCTCTGCCACACCATCTGTATCCTTTGTGTTCCTCTCCCAGTCTGCCAGCCCTTTCCTTTTAGCTCCTTTGTTTTCCTTTTCATTCTCTATCACTACTTCCCTGTCTGGGCTTTAAGCCTCATCCTGCTTCCCGAAGGCTAGAGCAACTTGGGACTCAGGCACCACCAATGAGAGCTGCCATCATCGCCAACGAGAGCTGCATGGTTGCTGTGTCAGCAGCTCAACCCTGCATGTTCCTCCAGCCCCGCTGTCTCTGGGACATAGGAAGACCACTGTGCTTGCTGGATACGTGCCTTCTCATTTTTCCCATGTGCAGCCAGAGATACTCTGTCTGTAGTGTACCCGTATAATGTCCCTTTCTTTTTTTTGAGACAGAGTCTTGCTCTGTCACCCAGGCTGGAGTGCAGTGGCACAATCTCGGCTCACTGCAACCTCTGCCTCCAGGGTTCAAGCGATTCTTCTGCCTCAGCCTCCTGAGTAGCTGGGATTACAGGTGCCCGCCATGACGCCCGGCTAATTTTTGTATTTTTT
>NW_012123265.1:1864326-1874254 GCF_000951035.1 Colobus angolensis palliatus | reverse complement strand
AAAAAAAAAAAAAAAATGTTTAAGATGGCAAATTTCATGTTATATATATTTTACCCCAGTTATAAATAAAGGATGCTATCCGTTGAGAATTCTGCAGACCCTTGGGGTGAGTAGGGGTGGAGAGTGGGATATCAATCTCTTTGAGAAAGCTTCTACCAGGTAACTCTGGTATATGTTCCCTGGATTAAGAACCTCAGTTTTATTTTATTTTTTAAAATATTTATTTATTTTAAGAGGGGGTCTCACTCTGTTGCCCAGGCTGGAGTGCAGTGGTGCGATCTCAGCTCACTGCAACTTCCACCTCCTGGGTTCAAGTGATTCTCATGCCTCAGCCTCTGAGTAGCTGAGATTACAGGCATGCACCACAATGCCTGGCTAATTTTTGTATTATTAGTAGGTACAGGGTTTCACCTTGTTGTTTAGGCTAGCCTGGATCTCCTAACCACAGGTGATCTGGCCTCCCAAAGTGCTGGGATTACAGCCATGCACAGGGCATCCCCCTTGTGTACACTGCACTTGGGCCATGGCTGACAACTGGCAGGGCCAGGACTTGAACTCAGGTCTCACTGCTTTCCAGGCCTATGCTTTCTTATCCTCATCTGCTGCCTCCCAGAAACCAGGGGAGTGAAGAAGCCTACTTTTCTTCAGTTGGCCAGTGAGTCTATTGAGGCAAGCCTGCTTGTAGGTAGATGTGTTGTGGACTTGTCTCTCGTTCTTTCTCCCCAAAGACTTGGATCTGGAGAGTTGGTGTCCAGGAGAGTTTCATGTTAGACCCTGGCCAGAAGACAATTTCTAGTTGCCATTTTCCCTCAGTGTGACCCTTGCAAGTGGCTAGGGTTTTTGGTTACCTAATTTCCTTCCTAGTCCTTAACACACACATGAAACGCACAGAAATACTGAAGAAAGTACTGAGAGCTACTTGGATAGAATACAGCAAAAGGAAGTTCTACAAGACAGAGAATTGGATCAGACCACCTGGTGTTGCTTAAATCACCAAATGTCAGAGGATTCTAAGTGAGCACTTGTAATGGAAACTTTCGGAGATGTTGCTTTGAGCATGAAGGATGGGACTAGAATGAGAATTTTTATTGTATTTCTTGATGAACCTGTCAGACCCCAACTTAAAAGGTCAGTGCCTGTTTAAGGCCTGCCAGGGTGACCCTAAGACCTCAGGCCCAGTCTGCCTCCTGGGGCAGCACCTAGGGACTGTTCATTCCTGCCAGTCCCTGGCAGTTGGGCCAGCAGGTCCTGTCTTGCTCATGAACTGTCCACCTGTCTGTCAGTCCATCCAGCCTCTTGGTTGGATGTCTTCTGGCATGGCCTGCTTCATTCAGCCTGTCCCTGAAAGGCCTCCACTACTGGTTTTTGCAACCTGGCTCTCTGCTGCCCCCGCCTGTCTAGAGTCAAGACTGGCAGCAGCCACCTAGATATCCCCCTGCTCTGCTAGACAGAGATACAGTTCTTGGAAGAGGGTTCTTGGGTTCATCTTTCCTCCAGCTTGCCTGGCCTGAAATTTCTGATAAGGGAAGAAGATAGCAATGACACAGACATGCAGTGTCATCTACACTTCTCTATCTCTGATTCTTGTGTGGTCTGGTCTTGCTACCTCCCTGTCACTTTCCTGCATGACGTCTTGATCTTTCTTTGAAATCTTTTGCAATTGCCATGTGATAAGCACTTTTAAATATGTTGAGTACATTGTCTTTTCCTTTGCCAGTTTAGGGGAGTATATCTGACTCCCCTAAAGAGGAATGCAGGCCCTTAAGAGCCTTCCTGTTCCCTCACCCTGCAAGTCCTGGAACAACACTCAGGGAACATTCTCTTCACCCAGGAAAGAAGCTGTTCCCCCCTCCCCACCCCCCCCCCCGTTTTTTTTAATAGCAACAGGGATGGGCTAGGTGCAGTGACACAAGCCTGTAATCCCAGGACTTTGGGAGGCTGAAGCAGGTGGATTGCTTGAGCTCAGGAGTTTGAGACCAGCCTGGCCAACGTGGTGGTCCCAGCTACTATGGAGGCTGAGGTGGGAGGATTGCTTGAGCTGGGGAGGCAGAGGTTGCAGTAAGCCAAGATTGCACCACTGCACACTAGCTTGGGAAACAGAGTGAGACCCTGTCTCAAAACAAAACAAACAAACAAACAAACAAACAGAAAGAGAACAGGGTCTTGCTGTGTTGCCCAGGGTGGTCTCAAACTCCTGGCTTCAAGCAGTCTTCCCACTTCAGCCTCTCAAAGTGTTGGGATTACAGGCATGGACCACCACACCCAGTTAGCCATGTGTTCTTTTTTTCTTATTATTATTATTATTTTTTTTAGCCATGTGTTAACCAAGGCTAGGCCTCAGAATGGTACTGAGGATGGGGTGGAGTGTGTTGGGCAGAGCCTTTTGAAAACACACATTCCTAAGCCCTGCCCTTAGAGACTGATTCAGGAAATAACAGTGTGGAATTCAAGAGTTTGTATTTCTTCAGTTCTCCAGATAATTCTGGTATTTGTCCTGGCAAAGGCTCAGTGAGTCACACACAGGTGTGCATGCATACCTGTTCACTCATTCATTCAGCATATTTGACAAATATGTATATACCACTAGGTGCTAGGCAGGTGCTGGGGCTCTAGTGTAGAACAAAGGCAGGTCCCTTGCCTCGTGGAGCTTATTTGTGTATGTGTGTAACAGACACACGCATGCATTCACACATACATAAACTGTTCATGCTACCAGAATGCACAGCCTGTAGCGGAGTTGATTAGTTCAGGCAGTGTGGTGGTTTGTTCTAGAAGACATAGGTGCTCTTGTGTTTTCCTCTCTGCAGATCCTCAGCACTCTTGTTAGAGGGACACGCAGACCTGTGACCTGCAAGATTCGCATCCTGCCATCGGTAAGAATGGTGTGTTACATTTGAAGGTCCATTCTCTCTGGTGGTGTTGGATTTAGGTTTGTGAATGATTCTTGAGCTGCTAAATTAGGCTTGGAGGAGAGAGAGTGGAGCTGAGCCTACTTTAGGAGCCAGGAGCTGCTCCTTCTGGGGCTTCAGTAACCATCCTATGTGGTCCTCTTCCTCAGCTAGAAGATACTCTGAGCCTTGTGAAGCGGATAGAGAGGACTGGCATTGCTGCCATCGCAGTTCATGGGAGGTGAGTGGTCACATTTCTAGTGACTGACTGGCAGGGAGGTCCTAACCCATATTAGCGATTCTTCCTTAATTGATCTGTCATCCCAAGTGACAGCCAATTTCTCTTCTACATATTCAGCCTATATCTGCCTAGCTCTTTGATATCCTATGAGTCTTGAGGGCAGGCAGACCCTGAATGGGCTTGCATTTGCCTTTGTTTCATTTATGGAGCACCTATTGAGGGTAGGTACTGAGGTTTAGAGATGCAGAGATACTAAGAAAAGAGAAACGCCTCTACCATCAGGACGTGTAAATGCTAGAGATTGAGTGACTTGCTCAAAATCGTACCATGCAGCCAGTTCGTGGTGGAATTCTAACCCTCATGAGAAAATCTCATTTATTTCCTTCCTTCCCTCCTTCCTTCTTTCCTTCCTTCCCTCCCTCCTTCCCTCCTTCTCTCTTTCCTTCCTCTCCTTCCTCCCCTCCCATCTCCTCCCCTCCCCGCTCCCCTCTCCTCTCCCCTCTCCTTCTCTCTCTTTGCCATTCTGTCACCCAGGCTGGAGTGCAATAGCGCAGTCTTAGCTGACTGCAATCTCCATCTCCTGGGTTCAAGTGATTCTCCTGCCTTAGCCTCCTGAGTAGCTAAGATTACAGGCATGCTCCACCATGCCCAGCTAATTTTTATATTTTTTAGTAGAGACAGGGTTTCACCACACTGGCCGGGCTGGTTTCGAACTCCTGATCTCAGGTGATCCGTCCACCTTGGCCTCCCAAAGTGCTGTGATTACAGGCATGAGCCTCCAGGCCCAGCCTTATTTTCTTTCTATTATATTGAGCAATGACTTCTCCCTCGAATAATCCCAGACAGATTGCTTTGTTTATTTGTTTTTCATTGTTGTTGTTTTTTGAGACAGTCTTGTTCTGTTACCCAGGCTGGAGTGAAGTGGCACAATTATAGCTCACTGCAGCCTCAAACTCCTGGGCTCAAGTGATCCTCCCGTCTCAGCCTCCTGAGTGGCTGAAACTATAGGCACATGTCACCATACCTGGCTAATTTTTAATTTTTTTGTTGTGACAGGATCTCCTTATGTTGCCCAGGCTGGTCTCAAACTCCTGGGCTTAAGTGATCCTCCTGCCTCAGCCCCTCAAAGTGCGGGGATTACAAGCGTGAGCCACCACAACTGGCCTATTCTTTTAAAGTCTCTGCCTCTCTCGTCTGCATTTGTTGGACTGCCAGCTGTCACAATGACTAAACAATCCTTCTAGCTGTAGCTAATGTACTCTTTGCTGAGAGCTGAGGTTCTGAAGGCCACCCTTGGCTTACAGTCACACTTGTTTTCTGTGTCCAGGATGTGCTTTTGTACAGCATCTCAGGTCAGTAGACCTGGGCCAGGGGGACCTCTCTTCTCTGAGTGATGTTCCTTTGGGCTTGGGGTCTTATAGGAAGAGCTCAAGTTGTTGATTGTGCTCTTACAACATTTTCAGAGAAGAGAACCCAGAACTCCCATCATACAAAGCAGAGCAAAGCAGAGTTGCTTGGGTTGAAGCCAGGACGGAGAAGTACACACTTGTACACATATGCTCCTTCCCAAGGCAGGAGGCTTTGGATTCAGACTCCCTGGTTTGAGATCTTGGCTCTGCTGCTTGATAACTGTATATCCTTGGGAAATCACTTAACCTTTCTGAGCACAACATTCCTTGTTTAGAAATTAAGATAATTTCGACTTTATAGGGTTGTCCCAAGGCTTTTATGAGATTGTGAACATAAATCCTTGGCACAGTGCGTGGCATGTAGTATTCTTTCTCTTTTTCTTTTGAGACGGAGTCTTGCTCTGTTGCCTAGGCTGGAGTACAGTGGCACGATCTCAGCTCACTGCAACCTTCGCCTCCAGGATTCAAGCAATTCTCCTGCCTCAGCCTCTTGAGTAGCTGGGATTACAGGTGCCTGCCATCATGCCTGGGTTTTTTTTTTTTTTAATTTTTAGTAGAGATGGGGTTTCACCACGTTGGCCAGGCTGGTCTCAAACTCCTGACCTCAAGTGATCCACCCACCTTGGCCTCCCAAAGTGCAGGGATTACAGGCGTGAGCCACTGTGCCCAGCCAGTATTCTCTTAATAAAGGAAGCTATTATTTTTTACTAGTAGTTGGGAACACTTAGAAGACAGATTTGGGTGAGTTTGAAGAAGCCCTTTCTGACCATCAAAGTTGTTAAGATGGGCTAAAAGTGACTACTGGAGATATCGAGAGACAGAGGTAGAGGCTAGGTTGACAAGGCCCTCTGAGGCCTGTGGCCCTTGACCCTTTTGTTGAAGAAGAGTATAGCAGAGGGGCCCAGGCGTGGTGGCTAATGCCTAGAATCCCAGCACTTTAGGTGGCCAAGGCAGGTGGATCACAGGAGGTCAGGAGTTCAAGACCAGCCTGACCAACATGGTGAAACCCCGTTTCTACTAAAAAATACACAAAATTAGCCAGGTATGGTAGCTCATGCCTGTAATCCCAGCTACTTGGGAGGCTGAGGCAGGAGAATTGCCAGAACTCAGGAGGTGGAGGTTGCATTGAGCTGAGGTTGCACCGTTGCACTCCAACCTGGGCAACAAGAGCAAAATCACCGTCTCAAAAAAAAAAAAAAAAAAAAAAAAAGAACAAGAGTATAGCAGAGGGGACATACTCAGACAAGAGCTGGACAAGGGCTATCTGGTCGACAGTCTTCTCTGCTTTGTCTCTGAGCACAGCTCAGGTCAGGCCTCACATCAGCAGCCCTAAAACTCATGCACAAGAACTTGCAGCTGACCTTGGAAGGAGGGGCCCCAGGTTGTGGTCCTGCCTCCCTTGTGCTGTGGTGTGACAACCATGGTCCGTGGCCTGCCCAGGGTGCGGGGCCTACCCTGTGTCAGGTGCCTTTCCCTAGGATCAGCTCTGCAACTTGGCTTTGGCATTGGCAGCTGTGTGGGAGTGGCCAGTCTGAGCAGCAGCAGCTGTTCCAAGTCCCTTGGAGAGGGCAGGACTGGGACAGTAGGGGCAGCACTCTTAAGGCCCTGTCCCTCATCTCTGGCAGAGGCAAAGGGAAGGTAGGGAAAAGCAACATGACCTTGGGAGCTGGTCCACCCACCTCACCCCCCTGCAGCCAGGCTTCACCTGCAGGCTTCCAAGAGCTGGACTCAGCATGGATCTGTGCTGCCCCTGCCCCTCACAGTTCTTCTTCAGAGGGCAGGGAAAGCATCCCCTGCCACCTGTCCTTGATGGCCACATGGCCACCTGACCTTCCTGAGGTTCAGTGGGGAGGACAGTAAGGTTTGGCTGAGGTAATCCTGTGAGTGGTGACGTGGCTTTTGGTGCTCAGCCCTCAGCCCCATCTTTCTATCTCCAAGGAAGCGGGAGGAGCGACCTCAGCATCCTGTCAGCTGTGAAGTCATCAAAGCCATTGCTGATACCCTCTCCATTCCTGTCATAGCCAAGTAAGCCTCCTTTCTTCATCATGTACTCTGTGTCCCACAGAGCTAAGGGCTGGGTGGTAGCCAGGCCCAGCTTTCCCTAGAGTGAAAAGTTTTAGGGGTGGCTTGGAAAGGGCAGGGCTTTCCACAAGACCCCAGACCCTGTTTCGTCTGCTGCCACCTGAGACCCTCCCCTCTGCATGCCTGTCTCTGGACTGAGGCTGCCGCCTGACTCCTGATGAAATGTATGGAGACAGAGCAGGGGGTCCTTGGAGCAGCAGGCTGCAGGGAGGGGAAAGTATGACCTAAGTGGGCCTCCTTCCCTCTTGTGATCACCAGGGTGTCTATTCCTCTTGCCAGGGTTTTGACTTAGCCCTCAGTGAACATGTAAGTGGCCCATTCAGCTTGGGGGTTTTCCTGTCGTCCCAGTAGCCCAGTTATGGACCCATGTCTCCAGATGTGGGCTGGCTGTAGCCACTGTTTTAGATTAGGGGCAAGGAAAGTAAATTTCCTGGATTACCTATTAAGTGCCAGGCACTTTACATGTATTATCTTGGTTAGTGCTCCTAACTTCATAAGGGGATATGGATTCTAATATCCACTTTACTGAAGCTATGATAGCTGAAGGGACTTGGCCAAATTCACATTGTTAATCAGTGGCAGATCTGAAAGCTGACTTTTTCTGAAAATGCTGATAGGTTCCATGATGCGGACACCCCTAACCCTCCGATTGCTTTTTAGTGGAGGATCTCATGACCACATCCAACAGTATTCGGACATAGAGGACTTTCGACAAGCCACGGCAGCCTCTTCTGTGATGGTGGCCCGAGCAGCCATGTGGAACCCATCTATATTCCTCAAGGAGGGTCTGCGGCCCCTGGAGGAGGTCATGCAGAAATACATCAGATATGTACGTCTCTGTACTTTTTTGAAACAAGCATTTCTGTCTGCCACACTCCTGCAGAGAGCACTTTGTGTGAGCCCCCAGCTGCCAGCAGTGCTTGCTGTTTCTCTCCTTTTCTTTTTAGCTCATGTAGTGTAGCTGCACTAGCTCACTGCTGTATTGGGTCTCACAGCTGCAGTGCTAAGAGAGGATGCTGGGGGGCATGCCCCTACCATCTCCTAAAGCTTCCAGAGGTTTGCAGGTCATAGCAAGGACCTTCTAGATCCAGGATGCTGTTGGAGCCCCAAACACATGATATATATCTTTCTTTTTCTCACACGCTGCACATACAGAGGCATATGCACATGGACTGTGGGTTCTACATCATCAAAGGCATATGTGCCTCTAGGTTAGCTCAGGAGCAGCCACAGCCAAGAGGAGCAATTGAGAAATTTCTCACCTGATTTGAATCATCAGTCAAAATCACTTCTAAAACTTTTCTATTGCTGATTCCAGAATGCTTTAACCATAACCCTCTACTTAGGGAATAGCCTTTTTTTTTTTTTTTTTTGAGATGGGGATCTCGCTCTGTTGCGCAGGTGTGAGCATAGTGGCATAATCATGACTCACTGCAGTCTTGACCTCCTGGGCTCAAGTGATCCTCCTCCCTCAGCCTCCCAAGTAGCTGGGACTATAAGGATGTGCCACCACACTCAGCTAATTTTTTATTTTTTAAATAGAGATGAGGTCTCCCTATGTTGCCCAGGCTGGGAATGGCCTTTTCTAAACCAGTTTCTTCTCATTGAGAGATTGATAGTAGTGCCAAAGGCATATCCCTATAAAAGAAAATGAAGAGTTCACTTGCCTTATCTCTTTGGCACAACCCTGGAACTCTGCGGGACTCCGATCAGCTGCATGTGTCCATAGGGAGAGACAGTGAGTGGTCCTCAAATTCTTCAGTGAATTGGGTCTGAGCAGAGGGTTCAGTCCTTGCCCAGAGCAGAGTTCCATCCTCCTCTTCAGTTCTAGGGTTCATACGTGCCTCGGAGTGCCTGTGGCTGCCATGGTATGTGAGTGTTTCCATGGCTGTGCAAGCTGGGATGGTAAGATGCCCTGAGGTCTGTGTCCAGAGTGGGGCAGCCTTTGTCCTATTTCCTGTTCAATGATGTGGCCCTCACCCCCTGGTTCTGGTGTCCTGCTGGGCAAGTTGGTGACCACCAGCTCTCTAATGGTCTGGGATAGCTCCATGGCAAGGGAGGGCTTGCCCCAGCCCACGTCAGCTGTCCAGCTTTTTGGCCAGCTGGCAAGTCTGTGGCCAAGAAGACGTGCTGAACAGTGCTGAGCTTGCTCACTGGGTGAAAGGTGATGTTATCATTCCTGCTGAGCCATCCCTTGGCAGCTCCTCAAGAGGGTGTGCTATCACAGAGAAAGGGAGCAGCTTTCAAGCATAGGCAGGGCTGCTTCTGGTACAGCCAGGTGCCTTCTTTCCAGACAAGCTGAATCAAGGACTTGCCGCTAGCCAGGGCTCCCCAACTTACTTCCCACTTTGTCGCGGGCGTGCCGTGGCACTTTCCCAGGCACTGAAGTCATAGGCCCAGGTGGAGTTACTAGAGTAGCATAGGAGGTGGGGGATGGGAGGGTGTCCTGGAGGGCTGGGGAAGGCCACCTTCACCCACTACTGCTCTCCTGCCCTGCCCCTAGCCAGCCGGCTTCCACTGGGTATCCCTGGCAGTCATCTTGCCTCCCTGAGCCTTCATTTCATAGTCTGTGGAGTGATGGTAACAGTTGCACCTCACGCTTGGATAGATAAATGTAGTGATGAGTAACACATGTGAACTAAATGATGCTGTGTTTTACCCATGTAGGGGGAAGTTAGAGGCTATTCAAGATGTGGGAAGGGAAGGTGCCCATTCTGGTTAGAAGGAATAGAAGAACTTCAACCCCTTTCCCAGCACTGGACCTGCCATGCCAGAATTTGGTGTGTTTCCCCTTCTTGCCCTGGAAGATACTTGGCAGTAGGTCCTCTGTGGTGGCTGAAGCAGGAAGGGGCTCCCGCACTTCAAGACCTCAGTCAGGCTGTCCAGGAAAGTGTGTTTCTGACCGTGGGCCTTGGCTGTGACCCTTAAGCTTTGTATTACTAGCTGGAGGAGTAGATGACCAAGGTTGAAGTGGTTTTTTAATTTATTTTTATTTTTTATTTTTATTTTAGATAGGGTCTCACTCTTGCCCAGACTGGAGTGCAGTGGCATGATCATAGCTCACTATAGCCACAACTCCTGGGTGCAAGCAATTCTCTTGCCTTAGCCTCCCTAGTAGTTATGGCTACAGGTATGTGCCAACATGCCTGGCTAGTTTTCTTTTTCTTTTTCTTTTTTTTTTTTGAGACGGAGTTTTGCTGTTGTCACCCAGGCTGGAGTGCAATGGCACTATATTGGCTCACTGCAACCTCCGCCTCCAGGGTTCAAGCCATTCTCCTGCCTCAGCCTCCCGAGTAGCTGGGATTACA
>NW_012123265.1:1860297-1863906 GCF_000951035.1 Colobus angolensis palliatus | reverse complement strand
GCCTCCCAAAGTGCTGGGATTACAGGCTTGAGCCACCGCGCCTGGCCAATTTTCTTTTTTTAATTTTTGTAGAGTTGAGTCTTATGTTGCCCAGGCTGTTCTTCAACTCCCAGCCTCAAGCAATCTTCCTACAGATGTGAGCCACTGCTCCTGGCCAGTGGTGGTGGTTCTTATGGGGGTCACATTGCCTTGCTGCACATACATCTCTAGTGCCTTCTTGGAGCCCCTTTCCCTGCCATTAGAACATAGCCCAGGCCTTAGAGCCTGCCTGGGCATCAGGCGAGTCATTTATTCTCTCAGGCGGTGCAGTATGACAACCACTACACCAACACCAAGTACTGCTTGTGCCAGATGCTACGAGAACAGCTGGAGTCACCCCAGGGAAGGTTGCTCCATGCTGCCCAGTCTTCCCGGGAAATTTGGTAAGAGGCACAATAAGATGTCCATCTGTCCTTGTACACATTGCCCAAGTTTGACTTTGAGCCCTAAGCTGACTCCACTAGGGGACCAGGGACACAGCTTCTGGATGTAGATGTAGAGGAGTGGAGTGATGGTATAGCTTTGCCTCCCAGGAGGGGATTCTTTGAAAGCTTTGAAACGTCCCATCCCTGGATGGATTAGCAGAGCTCTGGGAACTAGGGTACTAGGAGGATAGAGGAATGCAAAGGAAGGGGGTTTCCCATAAATGGGATGGTCACAGGCCAGGCCACCAGGAACCAGTGTTCAGGAGAATTGGGCTGTAGCATGGAGTCTCTCCCTTGAGCCTGCAGTCACACCCATCACCCGGCAGTTTGAGAGACCACCTGTTGATTCTCTAGATCAGGCGCAGCTCTAGCTCAGATGGTTGACAGCTGAGGCCCTTCGCAAGCTGGCCTAGCCACTGCCCCCACAGCTCCCTGTCTACCTGTCTGCTTCCAGACCTCCACACCTGTGCTTGTAATGGGTCCTCTGCCTGGAAGGCTCTCTCCCTCTCACATGAGCTATCTGTAGCCTCCGTCTTTTATAGATGCCTTTCTGAACCACTTTTGCCATTGGGGATCTATCTTCATTTGAGTCTTCCGGCCCTCAAGATGTTTCCTAGAAGGGAAAAACCCTTGCCAGAGCCCTCCTCCCACCCTTCGCTTGTGGCCAAGGTTCAGTCCCTACCCCACATAACTCTGTAGCTCTGGGTGGTGCCTCAGTGTCAGCTGAGACCCATGTATAACTGCCTGTGGCTGGGCGGGAAGTGGGGAACCACTTAGTGGTCAGGCCTCTGTCTCTTCCTCCCATGGGCCCATGTGCTTGATCAGCATTGGTCAACTCAGTCATGGCTGACTGGGGACACTATCTGTGTGCTCCCCCTCGGGAGAGAGGCTGCAGGTCGTGGGGCTGACCTTTACAACCTTTGCCAACCAGTCCAACCTCCCTCCAGTGTCCACACTTGGGTTCACATTCACTGTCCATCTTCCAGTCCAGGGTAATCCCAGGGCTGGGCAGGAGGCACATTCTGATGGCCAGGCCCCGCTGGTGTTTTGTTGTATGTGGTAGAGGAGTTTCTCAGTGGTGGGGCCCTGGGGTCCTGCAGTACCCTGGATGCTGGCTCCACTAAAGTGTTTGCCCTGGTCTGCTTCTTCCTCTTTAGTGAGGCTTTTGGCCTTGGTGCCTTCTATGAGGAGACCACACAGGAGCTGGATGCCCAGCGGGCCAAGCTGTCAGCCAGGACTTCAGAGGAGACAGGGGAGCCAGCTGAAGATACCTCTGGTGTCATTAAGATGGCTGTCAAATTTGACCGGTAGGTCTCCAGCTTGGCCTCAGCTTGGGCTGGGGCCACCACCCTTGGGGTCCCAATGGGCCAGCAAATTGGCTGCTGTATGTGCTTAATGTCAAACGTAGGGGCCACAGGTCTTCTTGGTTTGGAAACTTGTTCTAAATTTTCAGCATCCCATAGAAGGTGCTTTCAGGGAAGATAGTTCCTGAAAGGCTGTCCCAAGGATGACTGAACTCTACTTTTTCCCTGACTCACCGCTTCCCACAACTCAGGGCAGGGGGGACTTGTCTCCTGTTCCTGAAAGTCTGTGCTTTTCCAAGGCCCTGAGAAGCTGGCTGCTTGCATGGAGCTCCTCAAACAAGAGTAGGACCCTAGCCCTCATTTGGCTCTGCAGCCCTGCCCACACCCAGTGCCCCTCACCACCCCTGTGGTGCCCTCTCAAGCTGCTTACGCCTCAGATTGTGACTCAGCTTTGAATGGTGCCCTCCTCTGGGATCTGAGCCTTTCTCCAGTCCCCACGACCAGACAGGAGCCAGTGTTGTCTGGCAGAGGGGTGGAGAGGGGAGCGGTGGGGGGATAGCTGTTGGGCAGTCAGATGCCAGGGAGAGTTCCAGTTGGGAAGTTGGAATATGACCCCTCCCACCCTGTCACTATGTCACCCTGTCACAGGCTGACTCTGAAACCAGATTCCATGTGTCCATGGCTGCAGCAGATGATCTTGACACTTGGCAGGCGTAATCAGGGTGGGTGCTGAGCTAGATCCCCGAGACCATTGTCTGACCACCTCCATTGCCCACTTCCACCCACTCCCTACTGACCTTGTCTTGAGTGGCAAGCTTCCTTCTTGGATATTGAAGATTGTTTTTCCAGGCTGGACCTCAGAGTACTGGGAGTTCATTCCCCCTTCCCCTACAATTTCCTGAGCATGCCAAAATTCATCTTCCCTTTAGGGAGAACCCAGGTCCAAGCTGCTGGTGAGACAGGAATGGGAGCCCAGGGGAGCACGCACAGAAGCCTTAAGGCAGCAGCTCGGTGTCTCAGTTCTTCTCATTTCTGCAGCTCCTATCAGGAGCTGAGTAATGCCCTGGCTGAGGGAGGGAGTGGTGATGGTGGGCGACCCCAACTGCTTCCTTTCCTTTCCCCAGGAGAGCATACCCAGCCCAGATCACCCCCAAGATGTGCCTACTAGAGTGGTGCCGGAGGGAGAAGTTGGCACAGCCTGTGTATGAAACGGTGAGTTCCTGGCTGTGGCCTGCCCTGCAGCCAGCCATGGCACTCCCATGGTTTACACCCTCAACTCTAGACTGCCAGGTTGGAGCCTGGCCTTGCTCTCTGTAGGCATGGAGAAGCTGCTGGTGGCCAGGTCAGTTGCTGATAGCCCCTCCCCTCTTACAGTGGCCTGTTGTCCAATTCAGCCAGACATCTCTCTTTTTTTTTTTTTTTGGAAACAGAGTCTAATTTTTTTTTTTTTAGGGGTCTTGGCTGGGTGCTGTGGCTCACGCCTGTAATCCCAGCACTTTGGGAGGCTGAGGCAGGTGGATCATGAAGTCAGGAGTTCAAGACCAGCCTGGCCAAGATGGTGGAGCCCTGTCTCTCCTAAAAATACAAAAAAAATAGCTGGGCGTGGTGGTGGGTGCCTGTAATCCCAGCTACTTGGGAGGCTGAGGCAGAGAACTGCTTAAACCTGGGAGGCGGAGGTTGCAGTTAGCTGAGATCATGCTACTGCACTCCAGCCTGGGCAGCAGAGCGAGTCTGTCTCGAAAAAAAGAAACGGGGTCTTGCTTTGTTGCCCAGGCAGGCTGGTCTCAAACTGCTATGTTTAAGTGGTCCTCCCTCCTCAGCCTCCCAAAGTGCTGGGATTA
>NW_012123265.1:1856446-1860152 GCF_000951035.1 Colobus angolensis palliatus | reverse complement strand
GAGGCTGAGGCAGGAGAATGGCGTAAACCCGGGAGGCGGAGCTTGCAGTGAGCTGAGATCCGGCCACTGCACTCCAGCCTGGGCGACAGAGCCAGACTCCGTCTCAAAAAAAAAAAAAAATTTTTTTATTTAATTATTATTATTATTCTTTCTATTTATTTATTTTTTTTGAGACAGAGTCTCGCTCTGTTTTTTTTTTTGGAGATAGAGTCTCACTCTGTTGCCTAGGCTGGAGTGCAGTGGCATGATCTTGGCTCACTGCAACCTCCACCTCCAGGTTCAAGCGATTCTCCTGCCTCAGCCCCCTGAGTAACTGGGATTACAGGTGCGCACCACCACGCCTGGCTAACTTTTTTGTAATTTTAGTAGAGACGGGGTTTCGCCATGTTGACCAGGCTGGTCTTGAACTTCTGACCTCAGATGATCCGCCCACCTCAGCCTCCCAAAGTGCTAGGATTACAGGCGTGAGCCACAGCGCCTGGCCTAGACATGTTTTTGGATCAGGCCTCAGCCAATGGGGCACAGAATTGGGCCCCAGATGTTGTGCCCCTGGGGTGGAAACCGTGAGGTAGGCTTGCTTCACTTCCTTTGGTCCTTGCGGCCATGCCTTCCTTAGGCTGTTCTGCCTCATCTGGACTGGTCTTCTGGCCTTGAGGCTTATACCTTCTGGGGGTTGTGTCTGTGTCCCCACCCCCAGCACAGTGACTTTTCCAAAACAAATCTAACTTCTGGCTTCTCAAGTCAGAAGCTCCCCAGTGTCTGAAGGATCAAGCCAGCACCTCAGCATAGAACCTGAGACCCTTTCACGTGCCTCGCTCCTTGCAGTTTCATCCCTGCAGCCCTTTGCTCCAGCCAGTCACCTGGTCCCTCTTCCAGGTGTGCCTTCTCTGCTCCTAGCTTGTCCCTTCTCACCCTTTTGGCATCTGGTGACTCCTCATTTTGGGGACCTGGCCTATCCAGATGTCAGCACAAGGCTCCATAGCCATGTGCGGCTAAGGGCTCTGCTGGGCTTTGCTTAGGTCCATAACAGCTCCAGACACTTGAGGTCATTGTGTATTTGTGCATCTGCCTTTCTCTACTGGGCACTTTTGCTTGGGAGGAGCATGTGATACAGGCAGCCTTCATTTGACTTAGGTTGGAAATACTTGCTTTTATCTGCCTTTGATTTGACCCCAGCAGGTTGGCCTACAGGGCTCATTTCTCTGGCCATGTGTTTCCTTTTCTCTTTGTACCAGGTTCAACGCCCTCTAGATCGCCTGTTCTCCTCTATTGTCACCGTTGCTGAACAAAAGTATCAATCTACCTTGTGGTAAGTTTCCTCATCATAGGAGAGGAGGCTTGGGGTGGGGAGGAGAGTGGGCATTCTGCCCATGCATCCAGCATTATCCTAGGTCCTAGGAGGGTTGGGTAGATGGTGTATGTGGGCAGTGGCATCCCTTACTCAGTTTTGTCAGAATCTGCCAAGGGTGTATAGAGTCAGGCCTCATAGCCCTGCACCCTGCCCACCCACCTTATTGCCCTCTGTCTGCCCAGGGACAAGTCCAAGAAACTGGCGGAGCAGGCTGCAGCCATCGTCTGTCTGCGGAGCCAGGGCCTCCCTGAGGGTCAGCTGGGTGAGGAGAGCCCTTCCTTGCACAAGCGAAAGAGGGAGGCTCCTGACCAAGACCCTGGGGGCCCCAGAGCTCAGGAGCTAGCACAACCTGGGGAGCTGTGCAAGAAGCCCTTTGTGGCCTTAGGAAGTAGTGAAGAGAGCCCCCTGGAAGGCTGGTGACTACTCTTCCTGCCCTAGTCACCCCCTCCATGGGCCTGGTGCTAAGGTGGCTGTGGATGCCACAGCATGAACCAGATGCTGGTCTTGCCTGGCAGGAGTTAAGATGTCCTGGACCAGGGGCCGCCCAAGGGTGGATTCTGGCCCCTTTGGTGGATCTGAGTGACAGGGTCAAGTTCTCTTTGAAAACAGGAGCTTTTCAGGTGGTACCTCCCCAACCTGACATTGGTACTGTGCAATAAAGACACCTCCTACCCTCACCCATGGCTGGCTGCTTTAGCCTTGGGCATCTTCATAAATGGGCTTGTGTCCTGGCATGATTATTCTACTCCCACCCTCTGTGCAGAGCTAGAGATTCCCAAAGTGGATCCCCTGTCCATCTCTGTGGTTCTGGTAGAGGTGGGGAATGGGGCATCACTGGACTTGGGCCAAGTTAGGAAGGCCCAAGAAGCCCATTTTACTGATGGTACACGTGCCGCGCTGGACATCAATTGTCTGTTCTGATGAGAGGTGATATGGAATCTGGAAGAAGGACTAGGGTAACTGGTACCCCAGTAAGGGACTAGTCCAGTGGGGTGGGGACTGTTGGTCTGATCCCCGGAGTCTCCTTCAAGCCTGACAGCTGCCTGGAGCCTCAGACCTGATGAGGTGCCTGCTCTGGGCAGTGGGGCACTGGAGGCGGCTGATGACAGCAATTTGGGGCCCTTATGTTTGGCAGATCACACCACACAGTCCCTCCCGTCCCCCGCCTTCCTCATCCCACTTGGGGCGGAAGGAAGTGGCAGATTCTCTTTAATTTCCTCCTGGCAGTGAGAAGCAAACAAACGGCTACCGCATCTCATGGGGCCTCCCCGGCTTACTGGGAGGGGCATTCTGACCAAAGGTCCCTGCCCTGTCCTGCCCCCGCTTCCTCAGCTGTAAACATGCTGCTTCTCCTCCCTTTTTCCAGGCTCTTTTGGGGTGGTGGGGAGGGGAGGATTCCCTTCTGGGTCAAAGCTGTATTTCCTACACCTCCCCTGTGTCAGAGCCTCGCTATTTTGTGGCAACTTTAACACAGGGTCAGGCACCTGTGCCAGCCAGCAGCCCCTGGCCCTGCTGGTCTCTGAGTCTAGGGTTTGGTGGGTGAGGCCTCTGTCTCAGTTCCAGCACTGCCCTCCTCCCCCCTGCCACCCACGCTTGCTTTTCTGTGTGCAGATAAGGATACCACAGTACCCACTGCCTCCCAGAGCCCATTACTGTTTGACCTTGGGCAACTCCCTGCTAGTCCTCTCTGTCCTGAGGGCCCTCCTCTTAGAGGGGATCAACTGTCCTCTGCCTGTGTGAGGCTGGCTGGAGGACAATAGGCTGGCCCTTTGATAGTACTCTGTATGGCTAATGGGATCACTCCATGCCAGGCTGCCCTACCTGACTTCCCAGACCAGTGCTCCCAGAGAAAGGGCTCTACTCAGGAGAAAGACTGAGGCTTGGTCCAGTCTCAGCCAGCAAGCTTTAGGCACAATTTATTTCTGATTTTTCTTCTTCTTCTTTTTTTTTTTTAATAGAGATAGGGTCTTGCTATGTTGGCCAGGTTGATCTTGAACCCTTGGCCTCGAGGAATCCTCCCACCTTGCCCTCCCAAAGTGCTGGGATTACAGGCATGAGCTACTGCACCTGGCCTATTTCTGATTTTTCGTACTAAAAACAATCTCAATCAAAATGCCTCTTTTGGCTGGGCGTGGTGGCTCACACTGTAATCCCAGCACTTTGGGAGGCTGAGGTGGGCAGATCACTTGAGCTAAGGAGTTCAAGACTAGCCTGCTGGGCAATGCGCCAAAACCCTGTCTACAAAAAATATGAAAATTAGCTGAGTGTGGCCGGGTGCGGTGGCTCACACCTGTAATCCTAGCACTGTGGGTGGCCGAGACGGGCAGATCACTTGAGCTAAGGAGTTCAAGACTA
>NW_012123265.1:1851780-1855855 GCF_000951035.1 Colobus angolensis palliatus | reverse complement strand
GTCTCGATCTCCTGACCTCGTGATCCGCCCGTCTCGGCCTCCCAAAGTGCTGGGATTACAGGCTTGAGCCACCGCGCCCGGCCCCCTTTGCCTTTTCTTATACTCCATCTGGAACTGGTTAGACAGAGGCTGCAGTGGTCCCCTACCCCACTAAGTCACTGTGTCCTAAGATCTACCTTCCAGTGGGACTGGGCTTTGATCTCAGGCCACTTCTCCCACCAGTATGGTTTCCCTGGGGAAGCCCCTCCGCTGTCAGGGTCAGGTTCATTTCTGGGCTCTATGTAGGTCTGCTATTAAGATAGAGGTTGGAATGTGGGGGCTTTGAGGGACCTGGGAAGCAATGGGGAGAGAATCCTTCACAGGGGAGGAAGGTGGGGCGGGTGTAGTATATATTCTGTGACTGAGGATGTCTGGCAGAGATCCTGGTTGAATATGTTGGTCCTCAAATGATCTCACTTTAGCACACCTCAGTGTTGCCTTTCCTGGTCTCAAAGTGACCTGCCCAAGGATGGGACTGACGGGGGGTGGAGGGGGCGCAGTTAGGCCTGAAAGCTCTGCCCATTGTTCTCACCATGTCCACCTTAAACTAGGCCACTTAGATTCCCAAACCTCTCCCTGGGCTAGTAGCCACAGCACAACATCCATCCATTCCAGCCAGCCTGATTGAGGATTTCCCCTTAGCTCATCACATTTGGGGGACAAATGATTTTGATATGAGCATGAGAGGAAGGGATGAGTAAGGCTGGAGAGGGTGGCAGGTCTCTCAAAGGCCACAGCAGGAAGACTGGGCTGTGTGCAAAGAATCTCTTCTACCTGCAGTTCCAGACACTTGGGTCCTTCCAGGTGTTACTCTGCTCAGAACTCTTCCATGGGTCTCTTAAGTCTGCTCTCTGGACCAAGTCCAAACTCCTCCGCCTGGCATTTGAGGACAAAGTGCTGACCCTGTCTTCTCAGCACCCTGTGCTGACTTCAGCAACTAACTTTCTGAGGTTGTAGTTGGCTGGTCTTATCCTCTGCTCCCAGATTGGGAGCTGCTCAAGGGCAGTCCTTGTGTCCCCTGTGGCTACCTTGGCATGGGTCTGGGGAGCAGGCACAGAAGAATCAAACAAGAGCTTGGGACAAGGGGGATGTTTGGCATGGAGAGGAAGAACTTTTCTAAGCTCTGAATTTCCTCAGCGGCTCCTGTTTTGCCTAATGGGGAACAAGGGACTGGGGTAGGCTAAACTGTGTCATCCCATGGCTCAGAGGGCACTGAAGAACTTCAACAATGGGTGCTTAGGGCCAGTCCTGTGACAGCTGATGATAAAGATGGCTTTCCCTAATTCCCAGTCTTGGCTGGCATTCATACAGGAAAGAGTGGTTGTACAGTGACCCACACAGCCCTTGTCCACCCTGGGGTTCCACCTGCTGCACTGGTCCTGTGGGCCTCCTGGTTTCACAGGGCTCCCAGAGGGCTGGAGGTGGGCCCAGATGACCTGCAGGAGCTTTGGAACTGCCTGAGGAAGAGCTCATGGGGGGATGTCCTGGCCCTAGCTGGGGCAGAGGCTGAAAGAGTATGTACATATCGGTGTGTGTGTGGTCAGGTCCCTTCACAGGCTACGGAGTTCCCAGCCATTGCTGACTTTCTTACACACATGGTGACTCCCTTCCTGCAGTTGGTGCCCATCCATGTCCCAGCCCTCACCATTCCTTGGTAGCTTCTCAGTTTACCCCAGATCAGAAACCCTCCCTACAATGTAACCTGTTCTAAGTGTTCTCCAGGTGCTCAGTGGCTGGGAACATAGATGCATAGCTGAGCATTTGATGAGTGGTTGAATTTTTCAAGCCATCTACAGCTTCTCTGTGGTCCCTTCCCAGTGGAGGGGCTGACTAGCCCAGGGTCTCCCTCCTGCCTGCTGTCTGGTCTGACTATGGCTGATCCCATGGTTTAGGTGAAGTCATGTCTGAAAGGACTTCAGATGAGCTGGCCAAGCCTCTGGGACCTTATACTGTATCAGGATCCTGGTACATGTGGTACAAATAGGTGGACCAGCAGCCTGCCTGAGGAAGAGGGCTCCAGAGCTAATGTGGCATTTGGGCCCCAAGTTCCACACTGAGGCCCTCAAGGTTGGAGATTTGCAGGCAGGACAGGTTACCAGGAAGGATATTCTACCCATCTGATGCCAGTTGATCCCTCTCCTTGACCACTGTTATCTTCTTCCTCTAACTTCATTCACCCCTGTCCCAGTTGAATCCAGTGATCCATCCAGAATTCTGACCATGTAAATCCCCTGCTCTAAGTCCTTCCACTGCTCCCTACTGCCGTCAGGATAAAGTCCAGACACTTTGCAGTGGCCTGCAGCATTCTGCCCACTCATCCGGCCCCACCTTTGGCTTCTGCCCACTGCAGGTACTTTCTGGTCATCAAGTCTTTGCAAATCTGTTCTCTGCCTGGAATGAAACTTGCTCACTTCTTGCCTGTCACTCCAGTTCCTACTAACCCCTGTCAAGGCCCTGCAGCCAGCGGGCTTATGAACTGTCTCTGAGCTCCTGGCACAACCCTCATTTCTTTGCACAGTAGTTATAGATTTGCTGGTCCCCTCTCCCCTACCCCTGAAGGGAGACTTAATTTATCTCTGAATCCCCAGGAACAACACAGGTACCGGTACAGAACACTGGGCAGAAATGAACCAATACAAGATGAACGTCTTGGATGCTCTGGACATTCCCTGTCTTCCTGACCCAACGTCTAGGGCTCCCTGGTAGCTCAAGTGTCTGTCCAGACATTGAGACCTCTGCAACGAGCTTCCCTTTACCCTCTCTTCCCACTGGCTTTTGTGGGCGGTGTGGAATGTGCTGTAGGCCTTGTGAGAGAGGCATTTCTTTTTTTTTCTTTTTCTTTGTCTCTCTTTTTTTTTTTTTTTTTACAACCTATTGTATCCTCTGAGAGGGCAGCATTTCTTGGACGCACCTGTACCCAAGCCTCTGACACAGCCCTGGGTTCCTCCAGCAACGCGAATCTAGGGATGCTATACCCTATGGGCCCTGTGCCCGGGGCACGGAGCTAGGGGAAGCGGTCACCCCACTTCTCTCACCTCCCCGTCCACCTTGCCTCAGTGGAGTCAGGCTCCCAGTCCCCAAGGACGGCCTTCATCCTAGACCCCAGGAGGAGGAGTCTTGGGCCATCTCGGGAAGGCTAGCTTGCTCGAGAGGGGCAGATCACGAAAACGGTTCCTTAGGCAGTGTCACTTCCTCTCCACTGCCAGACACCCAATTTGGGCGGCTCCATCCCTCCTGCTTTCATGGATATGCACCAGGATACAGAGATCACAGAGCTGTGATTGGTACGAGCTCACAACTGGCTCCCCCACTCAATCGACTCAACTTCCAGCAAGGGACAGGCCCTGCCCATTGGGCTTCGCCGAGGCCTCAAACGCGCACACCGTCTAGGGAGCAGCTGCGGGGGCCCGCTAGTAGGGACAAAGGCGCAGCCACCGGAGCGCAGGCTCCGCCCCGCAGAGGGTGGGTCTGCGGCGACCGCGAGCTCAGAGTCCGGACTTGTCGTGCAACCTGCCTCCTTCGGTTTCTCCCCAACCTAGCTGGACACTAGGTCCGGTCCCTGCCCTCTAGAGACTCAGCCATTAAAGTTGAGGTGGGGGGATGAGGATGTGGGCGGCGTCCAGGTAACCCTGCGGGGCCCTAATGCCTTCACTAAAGCCAGCCATCAGGAGTAACACGATGCGTACCCACATCACCGAACCCAGAACCTCAGTGCTTCGGCACCCCTTCTTGAACATGAGCTCCGCCCAATGAGCAAAAAGGTCTCCTCCATTGGCCAGTGGTGGTCCCCTATCCAATTAGAGAGGCTATCGGCCTTCTCTCGTCTAATTTAGAAAGAATCGCAGAGGGAATGCAGACCAAACTACAACTCCCGAGAGATAGCTGGACTCTTCGGGACTGGGTGTTCACGTGACTTCCTTCTCGCGGAGACCGAGTTACGCGATAGGCCTGTGAGGGGGCGGGGCCCGGCGCCAGTTCGCCGCGCTAGTGACCAATCGGCAGCCAGGTCGGACGGGCACGCGTAGGGGGCGGGACC
>NW_012123265.1:1843681-1851385 GCF_000951035.1 Colobus angolensis palliatus | reverse complement strand
CGCAGCCCCCGGGCTCGCGGCCTGCAGGTGGGTGCCGGGCCAGGCGGGACCGTGGAGCGACCCCGCTTCTCGGTCGCAGGATCTCTGGCTCCCTCCCTGTTCCCTTGGATGACCGGAGACCGATAACCCCTTGTGTGTGTGTGCGCGCGCGCGCGTGTGTGTGTGGTGAGTTAAAAACGGATTTAAATCGCTGAGGAGGCGTGTGGGTCGCTGCGACGTGGAAGTGGTGGCGGGCTTGGCTGGAAGCAAACTAGTGGGGAACTCGACTCCGGGACGATCGGGGTTTGGAGGCCCAGGGTCCGGGCTGCTGCCCAAGTGGCGTCTGGTTGTTGCTGCTTGGCCAGTGTGTTGCAAGGGAAATGTTGTCCCTGTGAATTGTTAGCGCACCGGGTTTTTCATCTATTCTAGGTCGTTTCTTGAAATTTACGTTTGAAAGATGCTTATTTTTCTACGGTAGAACCCCTCTAAAAATCACGCACATGTTTCTTTAAGTCTACTTTGCTAGGAGAGGAATGCTTTCGAGTTAACGTCCACTCGTGCAAGTTTATGATCCACAGTTAATTCGAAGTGTAACTGTAACGGGACTTTTCTGGAGACTCGATTTCCTTACTTGAATAAAGTGTTCCGGAAGATTTTTTTTTTTTTTTAAACGCGGGTTGCTTTTTTCGTAATTTTCCTGGAAAGTTCTAGAAGTCGATTTTTATTTAAAGAAAAACCTCTCCTTGGAAGGTATTTTAAAGGAAATCTTGACTTGGGCAAGCTGAGCACCATAATGCTTGCAGGTCAGACCAATCAGGAAATAGAAACAGGATGACTGGGGACTTAGAGGTCTTTTGTGACCTGGTTTGGAATACTGTGGTTCATTAAGTTCAGTTTCCCTGTTACATATGCATACGAACTTCACAAAGGAAATGGATAAGGTATTTTTTCTTGCCTGGTGTGAGGTGAATTTCTTAATGTTCATATTGATGTTCAAGAGACTGTTCTGTAGAGTTGCATTGAAAAACATACCTGAACGTGAGGCATGAGGATTCTCTAGGTGGTACTTATTTTATCGGTCCTTTTAGTCTTAATATGCTAGATGTCTTTTTCACTGTAGTACATAATTTATAATAGTTATGTGTTGGCTGCGTTTATTTTCAATTCCATTCACATAATTTGAGCACCTATTACGTTGAACCACTCTTACAGACCTTGTAGTGTTATGATGATGATGCAGAGGACTGAGGCTCCTTAAGGAGTTTGGGAAGTAGTTGGAGGAGACACATAGTCCAAGTAATAACTGTGCTACTAGGAAATCTGTGAATGGTGATGCATTTTGTAGTCGAGGAAGAAACAAGAAAAGTGGCATTTGTGAAGAATGTAGCATTGAATTGTACCTAGGTTATCGGGACTTGAAAGAAAAACAGCTTGAGTATTTTTATTGTAAAAGAGATAAACAGTTGATGATGTCAGCAAACTTTTATTGGGCACAAACTTGATTAAAGCACATTATATACAAATATATGATCAGTAAGGGTGTTAACCAAACATATGAATAATAAAGGAATTGAGTGACTACATAAGTAGGAATTGTATATACAACCAAAATATTGAATAACATTTCAAAGCTATGAAAAAAATTTTAATGATCTTTGCCATACACAAAAGCCATTTTGATATTAAAATAGGTCTAAAAGGAGTTATCTGTAACTTGATTTATAACTGAAATTTCCAAAGGTAAACATCCACAGTTTTATTTGTGACAAAAAGTCCACTTTAAAATATTTTAAGCGGTAATTTTTTAAAAGTTTTTTTTAAATATTAAGGCAAAATGTATATGAAAAAACAAACCTTCTTAAAGTGAACAATTTAGTGCATTCAGTGTTGTGCAGCTACTGCTTCTGTCTACTTCTAAAACATTTTATTCATCCAAAAGAAAACTCAGTATCCATTAAACAGTTGCCCCATATTTTCCCTTCCCTCCTCCCAATCCCTAGCAGCCACCAGTCTGGGATCTGTCTCTGTGGTACCTCTTCTGGATATTTTATGTAAATAGGATAATATAATATGTGACCTTTTGTGTCTGACTACTACCTCATTCCTTTCTGTGGCTGAATAATATTCCATCGTGTGTGTGTGTGTGTGTATGTGTATAAAGGAACACAATTTGTTCACCAATTGATGGACATTTGGGCTTTTTCTACCTTTTGGCTATTGTGAATAGTGCTGCTATGAACACATAGCAATTAATTTTGAAATTCTGTTGAGGATGTGTTATATATTCACAGCTAAGTTTTCAGAATTATTTGTTCACAGAATAAGTTTTCATTTTACTAAGCATAATTATGAGTATGTAGTTTGAAGGAACAAAGTGGATTCACTGAAATGATTTTAGGATAATATATGCAGTAACGTGGAAAATAAGAATAAAATTGTTGGTAGAATTCAGATCCTTGCTGGGTTGTATCAGTGTGTTTGCCGAACTCATTTTTGGGTTCTCTTCCTCACTGGAATGGAAGTTTCTTGAGGCCAGGTATAGTGTCTGTATCTTTTTCAGTTATATTATCAGTGCCTAGTACAGTTCTTTTACATATATAATATATATATATGTATTTTTTTTTTCTTTTTTGAGGCAGGGTCTCGCCCTGTAGCCCAGGCTGGAGTGCGGTGGCGTGATTTCAGCTCACTGCAGCCTAGACCTCCGGGATTCAAGTGATTCTCCCACCTCTGCCTCCCGAGTAGTTGGGACTACAGTAGTGCGCCACCACACCTGGCTAGCTTTTGTGTTTTCAGTAGAGATGGAGTTTCACCATGTTGGCCAGGCTGGTCTCAAACTCCTGACCTCAAGTGATCCTCTTGCCTCAGCCTCCCAAAGTGGTGGAATTACAGGCATGAGCCCCCACACCCGGCCCAATATATATATTTTTAAATAGAGATGGAGGTCTCACTATGTTGCCCAGGCTAGTCTGGAACTCCAGCCTCCCAAAATGCTGGGATTACAGGTGTGAGCCACTGCACACAGTCCCAATATTTTGTTAAATAAGTGAATAAATAACACCTAAGTTCTGAATCATTGCTCACTGCTTTTTCGTGGTAAAGGAAACTGATGAGAGTTGTTTCAGTTCTTTGGCTTTTATTGATGAGTTCCATAAATTACATCTTGGTAATTTGGGGCTGCAGTGGTTTTACATCTCTAAAGGTTTGGGAGTACTTGTATCACAACTAAATTTCCATACAGTGAGAAGATTTTTGAAAAATAGTGAGGTGACTGGATAGAGAGTGAGGACAGGCCAAGGGCTGAATTTAGTGAATGTCCTAAGCAAGCTTGGTAAAGTGCAAATTAGATGATGTGAGATGGACTTGATAATGCTTGATAATGTTGTATGTTGTATACATTTGTGACTGAAGACTGACTTTTTAAGACTGTTGTTTGCAGAGGTATTTTGAAATTTTTTTTCTATTAAAGAAAACTTTAGACCCTAGAGTCTTTAGCTTTCTTTTTTTTTTTTTTTTTCAGACAGTCACATTTAGCAGTGGGGGGTTGTATACCAACTTTAGTGACACTAATGTTAATACATTCTAATTACTCACTACCATCAGACCAGCCTACCTTGTTTTTTTAAAATATAAGATGACAGTGCTGTCTCTGATTTCTCCAGTTAAAAATGAACTAAACTATTTTTTTAAACATTCTTTTACTTAATATCTAACTCTAAATAGATGATATACCTCAGCAGTAAATAGGGAATTTAAAATAGGTACATGTTTAATGTATTCCATTAACATTATTTGCCATTATAAAGGGCAGCCTCTGGTACTCTGTTTTAGTGTAGTGATTGTTTATCTCTAAGTTTGATGTTATAATAATCTGTACTTTGCAAATTCCGAGTTTCATTCTCAGGGTTCATTACTAAATATTGACTTTCTAGTCCTGAATGAGAGTTACTGGAAGGAATGTGCTATATACTATGTGTAGTATCTTATCTACTGCTGTTTTTCCAAAGGGGAGAAATATCTTAGCTACAATATGTATTTTTGTAAGAGGTTTACTCGATGGTAAGATATGTGTAATTTTTTCAGATATTCCTTTAATATACAACTTTTTCATATGACAAGTTGAGGAACCTTTCCTAGAAATTGTCCTAGAATTTAATCAACAATGTGTTTTTTTTTGAGACGGAGTCTGGCTCTGTCGCCCAGGCTGGAGTGCAGTGGCCGGATCTCAGCTCACTGCAAGCTCCGCCTCCCGGGTTTACCCCATTCTCCTGCCTCAGGCTCCAGAGTAGCTGGGACTACAGGTGCCTGCCACCTTGCCCGGCTAGTTTTTTGTATTTTTTAGTAGAGACGGGGTTTCACCGTGTTAGCCAGAATGGTCTCGATCTCCTGACCTCGTGATCCTCCCATCTCGGCCTCCCAAAGTGCTGGGATTACAGGCTTGAGCCACCGCGCCCGGCCATCAACAATGTTTTTACTTTGCTTAGTGCTTGGAGATCTGATCCAGTTTACTGTCTCTTAGATAATTTTATTTTCTCACTTTTCAGTTTTTATTTATCATTTGTAGTCAAGGTTTTTGTTTTATCTTGTGTAAATGAGATAATGTATTTAAAGCACTTAGCACAATCCTGGTCCTATTTAAGTGGTGGTAACTAAAATTCTTTTAAACACACACACACACTCCCCCGTAACATTTCTTTTTTTTTTTTGAGATGGAGTCTTGCTCTGTCATCCAGGCTGGAGTGCAGTGGCACAGTCTTGGCTCACTGCAAGCTCCGTCTCCAGGGTTCACGCCATTCTCCTGCCTCAGCCTCCCCAGCAGGTGGGACAACAGGTGAATGCCACCACGCCTGGCTACTTTTTTTTTTTGTATTTTTAGTAGAGATGAGGTTTCACCGTGTTAGCCAGGATGGTCTCGATCTTCTGACCTCATGATCCGCTCGCCTCTGCCTCCCAAAGTGCTGGGATTACAGGCGTGAGCCACCGCGCCCAGCCAACATTTCTTTAAACACACACACACACACACACACACACACACACATGCACATGCGCGCGCACACACACGAATAGGCTAGTTTTTACTTCCTTCTTTTCCCTAGACCTTTCTCCACATGCTAAATTAAAACATTGAGAGATAGTAGGGCATTTACAAACAGTAGCAGTTTAAAAAGAAGAAAGAAAGAGATTAGGGCAGGTGAGAGATTCAGCAATTTAAACCTTACATGAGTTAGAATATTTGGTCTTAAGACATTTTTATCTGTTTAATTCCAGTCTTTTAAATGTTACTTACCTCTTATATTTTATCAAATACTGAAAGTAATACACTTTTAATTATATTTTTCCACTTTCTTGAATTAAGTTCTTAGTACAGTATGAAAGTTGGTTGATTTGCTAAACATTTAAGTATATAATTGGATATTTAAATCAGTATGAAAAGGAGGAAGTTGCTTGGTTTCTTGTAGAAATTTAATGGTGTGTTTGTACAGCCCATTAGGTACTGTGAAGGATGTTTTGAATGTTGCTTAGTAGCTTTATTTTCATACCTTAGGTCAGCGTTTTCTGTAGTGAGAATATGTATTAGACGACTGAGTCGATGGTAAATATTTTAACATTTCATTTGGAAGAATAATACTCTGCTTCTTTGACACATTTCCTGATGTGTCAAAGATGCTTCTAGGGGTAACTGACAGAATTTTGTGGTCTAGATTAGTGAAAAAATGTGTTTCAGCAAGTATGGGGAAAAATCGAGGAAAAAATTTCATTGTCATGTTTTTGTTAAAAACATTCATCACTGCAAGAGCTGTTCCTGTACTTTCTTAGGTGTTCCTATTTGCCAATCCAGAAAGGATATTTTGGCATATATTCTTAACTATTAGAAGTAATACTGTAGTAGTTTTATTAGGTGATATAAAAGTTAAAACTTGGGTATTATATACATAGCCAAGAAGTTGTGGAGGTTAAGTAAGGCCTGTATCTTAAGCGTTCAAGATAATAATTTAGAGTAAGCTGTAGAATCAACTTATAATAATGACTTGCCTTTCTTTGACAACCAGTAAACTTTGCCTAAAATTGTATTTATTTTTATTGAAGGCATAGTCCAAATTCTGCTTTTGAGGTTTGCTCTATATTTATTTTTTAAATGAAATGGAATCATAAGGACATTTTTGGTAAGAAAATGTAGTATTACTTTTTCTTCAAAGAAAGTCATAAATAGTGATATATAAAATGGGGATCTTTTAAGAGAAGTTAATGAGTTGTGTCGCTGATTTCCCTCTCGGTATTGCTAGCTGAGTAGTAGATGGTTCAGTGTGGTAATGTTTTCTTTTAAATAAGAGGTGAGGTTTAAGAAGCCAGGATATAGTGAAGGCAGTCACGTTACTCTTGTGTTTTTTTTTTGTTTTTGTTTTTGTTTTTTTTGAGACGGAGTCTCACTCTGTCGCCCAAGCTGGAGTGCAGTGGCCAGATCTCAGCTCACTGCAAGCTCCGCCTCCCGGGTTTACTCCATTCTCCTGCCTCAGCCTCCCGAGTAGCTGGGACTACAGGCGCACACCACCTCGCCCGGCTAGTTTTTTGTATTTTTTAGTAGAGACAGGGTTTCACCATGTTAGCCAGGATGGTCTCGATCTCCTGACCTCGTGATCCGCCTGTCTTGGCCTCCCAAAGTGCTGGGATTACAGGCTTGAGCCACCACGCCCGGCCCACATTACTCTTAAAAGATAGGAAACCTGAGTAGGTTGAGCCTCATTTGACAGTAAGCAGTAGTTTGCTCACAGCAGTAACATAAATAAGGAAGGTGTTGTCTAAAGCTGTCCTGCTGGGTCAGGGGAGTAGACACAGCAGACTTGGCAGTAGGCCTGGCTTCTAAAACAAAATCCAAGTCATCAAATTTGCCCAGGCATGCCATATGAGGTTCAAGTAACAGTGGAATTTAAGAGGAGTGAGTTTGTTCAGGTAGGCTTAGGAGAGTCACAAGCAGGAGCAAGCCTTTTTAAGAGCCATCATTTAAACTGAAACATAATGTGGGTCTGCATATATTTTCGCGTTTCTAGTAATGTTTACGTAATTGTATTGTATGACTTTCACCTGTTGGCATTTGGAGCTCTAAGATTTAAGTAACGTAGGCTATGAATTGGTAGTTTACCAACAGCTGAAATTTAATCTTTTGGGACAGTTCTAGTTAATATTAGTTAATATTCATGTGTGAGCCTGGGCACGGTGGCTCACACCTGTAATCCCAGCACTTTGGGAGGCCTCGGCGGGTGGATCACCTGAGGTCAGGAGTTCGAGACCAGCCTGGCCAACATGGTGAAACCCTGTCTCTATTGAAAATATAAAAAATTAGCCGGGTGTGGTGGCAGGTGCCTGTAATCCCAGCTGCTTGGGAGGCTGAGGCAGAAGAATTCCTTGAACCCGGGAGGTGGAGGTTGCAATGAGCCGAGATGGTACCATTGCATTCCAGCCTGGGGGACGGAGTAAAACTCAAAAACAAAAAACAAAAAACAACAAAAAAAAGCCTGGCACGGTGGCTTACTCCTGTAATCCCTGCACTTTGAGTGGCTGAGGCAGGCGGATCACGAGGCAGGAGTTCGAGACCAGCCTGACCAACATGGAGAAACCCCGCCTCTACTAAAAATACAAAATTAGCTGAGTGTGGTGGCGCATACCTGTTGTGGTCCCAGCTACTCGGGAGGCTGAGGCAGGAGAATCACTTGAACCTGGGAGGCGGAG
>NW_012123265.1:1835269-1842188 GCF_000951035.1 Colobus angolensis palliatus | reverse complement strand
TATTTTTAGTAGAGGTGGGATTTCTCCATGTTGGTCAGACTGGTTTCAAACTCCCAACCTCAGGTGATCTGCCTGGCTTGGCCTCCTAAAATGCTGGAATTACAGGCGTGAACCACCGCGCCTGGCTGAATACTAAAGTTTTAATCTTGTCCTTTACATAAAAAAAATCTTTGGGGAAAATATAGAAAGGTTAATCTAAATTTTACTTATTTTTTATTGCACATGAAAGGTTTAAGGAAATTTGATAGCTCCTCTGCTATCATCACATCTTTATAGTTTTCACTTTCTGTCTGTAAAGGTAGTTCAAATAATACTCAAGAAAAAAGATGATCAGAAGTTGTTGAGGCAAGATGATAGGTATGTGGGGACTCTGTACTTCAGGTATATTTGAAAACTTCCATTATACAAAGTTTTGGGGACTTTTGTTTTTGAGATAGGGTCTTTCTCTGTTGCCCATGCTGGAGTGCAGTGTTGTGATCACAGCTTACTGCAGCCTTAACCTCCTGGGCTCAATTGACTCACCCACCTCAACTTCTTGAGTAGCTGGGACCACAGATGTGCCACCATGCCTGGCTAATTTTTAAAATTTTTTGTAGAGATGAGGTCTTGCTGTGTTGCCCAAGGTGGTCTCAAACTCCTGGATTCAAGCGATCCCCCAGCCTTGGCCTCCCGAAGTGATGGAATTAACAGGCATGAGCTACCTCACCCGGCCTTTGAGACCTCTTAACCATGAGCCAGAGCAAGAAATACATTTTGTTTCAACCCAACACACACATACGTGTTTATACACACAAACTGAGACAGATGTTTCATGTAAAATAGTGTTTAGTTTTACTGCGTGGCATTACTCTGACATTTTCATTGCATTAAAAAATTTGTCACAGCTCACTGACAGATCACTTAGTACCTTCAGTTTGAAAAACAGAGCTCTTGGAGATGTTTTCATGGTTCTGATTAAAACTATTAGTACATCGAAGCAGGGTGCAGTGGCCTGTGCCTTTAGTCCCAGCTACTTGGAAGTATCTCTTGAGCCTGGGGATTCTAGACCAGTCTGGACAACATAAGGAGACCTGTTTCTTAAAAACAAAAACAAACTGTTAGTGCATTGGGTTGTCCTTATTATTCAAACCGTATTTCCCATGTCTGTAGTTCTTTAATACGTTAAACTTTAAAAATTGACTTAGCTTATTGCTGTCCATTTATATTGGGTTAGTTGGCTGGTAAATTTTGCCACTTCCTGAAAATGACTTTTATTTCCCCCTTTCTGTCTGCCCTGTGGCGAAAGTCTTGGTCTCCTTCCATTTGGATTTGTTTATTAATAGTTTTCTCATTATATTTTCTCCTAATTCAGTTCTGAAAGTCATAGCTGAGGTTATCTTCAATTCCCACTCCTTTTTGTCTGTAACCTGCCTCTCCTTACAGTTTTTGTGTTCTGCCATTTTGTATCTGTTACTTTGTACATCAAGCTCATCACCTTTATTCATCTCTTTTCAGTCCCAGTGTGAAACCTTTCCTTCCACCCATTTTCCTGATCTGCTGTCAATGTGTTCACCAAAGACTTTCTCTTTAGTGAGACAACTTACAGATATTTTGATGTAGTACTGAGCTAGATCTGGATTCTAGATTCATTTCTGTTGCTAATTGTGTGATATTGCTAAAAAGCATCGAGTTTCAAGTTAATTCAGTCCTTCTATTTTACAGGAGAGGAAATTGAGATTCAAGTTGACCTGCCCAAGGTCATTTAACTGGTTAGTATCAAAACAGAGACCCAGGACTTCTGACTCCTAGTCCTTTGGTCTTCTCCAGTAAGTTGCTTAATTTTTGCTTGAAAAGCCTATAGTTCCTTCTTGTGGATTAAAAACAAGAACAACAATAAAGAAAATCCTACAGTTAACTTTTTGCGCAACCTATAATTTTGATCATTTTGTAACTTTTTGTGATACATTAGATAAATATTTAATCTGGTGTTATTGAGTACCTATTATGTGCAAGGTATTTTTATGTGCGTTATCTCATGATAACCTAGAGAGGTATTATTTCCATTTAATATGTGAGAAACAGAAATGCAGATGGATTTGACCATCTAGAAAGTGGAATTAGCTGGGATTTGAACCTTGGTTTTCTGACTTCAAATTTTGGGCCCTTTCCGCTATGCCTGCCTCTTGCCTTGCTATTCTCAGAAAGAGTTTAAGTACAGAAATACTCAGTTTTTCCTATGGTGAAAGCAAGGGTCATGTTGGGCATATGGAATCAAGCATATCTGAGTCATGTCTTACAAATTACATGTGTTCTGTGACTAGATTTTCTGCTTCGGGCTCAAAAGAGCTACTTGAGGGATGCTTCTTATTCCTGCTGGCTCTAGAAAATTTTAAAGGGTAGCAGTGATACAGTTAGACCAATAGAGGGTACTGTATCGCTATATCGCTAACTGTGCTAGGCCCAAATTTAGCTCTTTGGGGCCTTTTCTCTTTGCTGCTTTGCGGATCTGGAGGTCAAGAGGTGATACCGTTTTAGGTTTTAAGGCAGTTTACTCTAAGGAGGAATTGGCCTTTGTCTTTGGCACCACCCCCCCATGTTGTCATGATTAGGGTCTGATTTGTCATCTTGCAGGCTGTTTTGCTTTTAAAGTTTAAAGCATTTAGATCTGTCATCAAAATTGCCCTAAACCTGACTGAGGAAAAATTCAGAATTTTAAAAATGCTCAATTGTTAGGGTAGTTTCATTTTTCACGGTTAACATTTTGCTTTCACGTGTTCAAAATAAAATGAGTACTATTTATTTGATTGAATTTAGGATGCAAGCAAAACTATTCTACCTTCTGTAGCCGCATGTTTTGACCAGTTTGCCATCTGCCATTTATTCTTATCTCTCAAGATCAGTACTCTTTTGGAATTTTTCTCTCTTTTATACATACCCAGTTGTCTCTGAGTTTTACCAGAACTCTCCCTTTGAGAGCAAAGGCAAGAAAGCTGTTTTGTCATGTATGTTACCTAGTAAATGTTAGGTGATCATGGTTTTAGAACTTCTGTTTTTAATCATCTGATTACTATTTGAAAGAAATAGTAAAACACTCTTAAATTTCTAGTTTAAATATGTGCAAAATAGTTATATTTGTATTGATATTTGCTGAGGGGAAGGAAGGAGACACAGATGCTGGCTTCATACAGCTCTTTTCTTTTTAAGAGTGACAAAGGACTTTTCCAGAAGTCTTCAGCAAACTTAACCTTGCATTTCATTGACCAAAACTGGGTTACATTCCCTTTCCTAAATTAGTTACTGGTAAAGATGAGTGGAATTATTCTTAGCCAACCAGACCTGTGCCTTGGGCTGAGGATGTGGTTGGCTTCCCCAAAACACAAGGCTGCATGGGAGATGAGTGGAATTCTTCTTAGCTAACCAGACCTATGCCTTGGCCTGAGGATGTGGTTGGCTTTCCCAAAACACAAGGCTGCTTGGGAGAAGAGTGAATACAAGGTAGAAAATCTGTTAGGGAGGAAGAAAGAGAAAATGGATGCTGGGAGGGGGTCAACCAAAAGAATTGTCTGTGCTTACTATACACGATATTCTAGCAATTAATGAGGGACTTTAATTTTTTTTTTTTTTTTGAGAGAGAATCTCACTCTATTGCCCAGGCTGGAGTGTAACCTCTGCCTTCTGGGTTCAGGTGATTCTCATGCCTCAGCCTCCCAAGTAGCTGAAGTAGCTGGGATTATAGGTATGCACCACATGCCCAGCTAATTTTTTTTTTTTTTGAGACAGAGTCTCGCTCTGTCACCTAGGCTGGAGCACAGTGGCACATCTCTGCTCACTGCAACTTCCGCCTCCTAGGTTCAAGTGATTCTTCTGCCTCAGCCTCCCGAGTAGCTGGGATTACAGATGTGTGCCACTGTACCCAGCTAATTTTTGTATTTTTAGTAGAGACAGGTTTCACCATGTTGGATACACTGGTCTTGAACTCCCTACCTCAGGTCATCCGCCCGTCTCGGCCTCCCAAAGTGCTGGGATTATAGGCGTGAGCCACTGTGCCCAGTCAGTTGAGGGACTTTATAACGTAAACCTGACTTTTGCTATGCAATTACTTTTTCTGGCACTTGCTTTTTCTCTTGCTTTGTCAGAGTCCTTGGGGATTGGCATGGGAGTTGATAGAGGTGCCAAGAAAGAGACAGAAGTATGCCTATTGATCCCGGATTAATAACAGTGGGGTTGGTGTCTGATGGGTGAGAGATCTGGGACACAAAATTCATTTTTTTTGTGTGATTCAGGTGGAATCTGATGATTATGCAGACATACAGAAGCAGAAAGACAGTGTCAAATCCTGATTTGTCAAAATTGAGATAGTAAAGTGTTTTTAAAATGCTTATTTTATTTTTTAAAATTTATTTTGAGGCAGGGTCTCACTCTGTTGCCCAGGCTGGAGTTCAGTGGCTCAATCACAACTCACTGCAGCCTCAACTCAGCCTCCCAAGTAGCTCGAACCGCAGGTGCTTGCCACCATGCCCAGCTACTTTTTAAAAATTATTTTAAAATTACTTTTTAAAATAATTTTGATAGAGACGAAGTCTTTCTGCGTTGCCCAGGCCAGTCTCAAACTCCTGGGCTCGAGCAATACTCCTACCTCGGCCTCCCAATGTACTGGGATTACAGGTGTGAGCCACCATGCCCACCCTAAAAATTCTTTTTAAAGTGCTTTGTTTCACTCTTTTGAAGGCTAATCTGAAAGAAACTAGCTGTTGTTCAAGGATAAAATAGAAGAATATGTAGAAGAGAAAGTAGGAACCAGAGAGGAACATTGTATGAGATCTAAGAGTAACTGAGCTGGAAGGGACCTCAAGAAAGTCCCCTTCCATTAAGTGGGTAAATATACTAAATCATTTAATCTTTTAATTAAGTTTTGTTAAGTGTCAATATTATTATGTGCTAAATACTCATAATACAAATTAAATATAATTCAGTCTATTGGAGTGGACATATAAATGACTACAACAATATTAATATAATAGAGGTACAGAGAAGGCCCTCTGAGCGTATAATGACACAGGGTAACTCTGAGTAGAGAGGTCAGAGAAAAGAGTACGGTTGAGCGGGATCCAGTGGGGTGAGTTCACCAGGTGGCTAAGGGAGGACATAACATTTCAGGCCAGTTGATTATCACACCCAAAGACAGGTTAAAGAGCATGGTTCTTTAATTTGGAAAGTGGAAGATCAGGGTTCTGTCGTGTCCAGATGTGGCTGGAGAGGGAGAGACTATTATACTGTATTGAGGAGTTTGGATTTTAGTTTGAAGACAGCAGGGAGCCACTGAAGGATTTCAAATTGGGCAGAAATGTCAGATTTGTAGCTCCATCACTCTGCTATACTGTGGGTAATAAATTGAGGAAGACAGGAATGGAGGTGGGGACTTACATATTTGAGAAATGATAAGGGTAGAGCGGTGAAGATGACAAAGTGGGAATAGTGCTGAGATAGATTTACAGGAAAGAAATCAATAGGACCTGGTATCCGTTGAGTAAGGAAAGGGAAGGAGGCAGGATTATTTCTGTTTTTCTAGTTTCAGTCAATTGTGGTAGGAGAATCCGCTTTGAAAGTGGGGAGGGAGAAAGGTGATTCATTTTAATAAAATGTGCTATTATGAAAGATCTGTGGAAATAGTGTTGAACAAGACATGGCCCTTGCCCTCATGAAGTGCATGGTAATTATTAATGTAATTAGTGTCATGAAAGTGAAAGTATAAAGTGCTATGAGAGTGTATAGTAAAAAGGAGTTCAGTTTTGTGTATGTCTAGTTTGAAGCATCTGTAGATTTATTAGGCAAGTGGAAGTATAAGTGTAGAGCTCAAAAGAGAAACTTGCACAAAAGAGATTTGAAAGTTATTGATCTATAGATATTGATGATAGTTGAAGTAATGGGCATGGATGAAGTCACTGCAATAGAGTATGGATTAGAATGTGAAAAGGAGGCTAAGAACAGAACTCTGGAAATGAGAGCATTGCAAGGATGGCAAGGAGGGGAGAAGTCTGAGAAGATGCTGTCTGAGAAGATGCTGTCAGAGAGTTAAATTAGACAATCAAGAGAATGGTATAGGGAAAGCCAAGGTAGAAAAGGGTTTTATCTATTTAAACAGCTTTATTGAGTTAAAATTGACATTTAATAAACAACATATTTAAAGTGTGCAGTTTAAGTTTTTGACACATGTGGAGACCCATGAAACTTTTACCAGATTCAATATGGTGAACATATCCACCACTCCAAAAAGAAGTTTGTTTGTGTGCCTTTGTTATCACTCTCTCCCCTCCCATACACCTTCCTCCCTTTCCCAGACAACCTCTGAAGACACTAGAATGGTTATATAAGTGGAATTGTAAAGCACGTACTCTTTTTTTTTTGGGGGGGGCTGGCTTCTTGTCGTTATTTTGAGATATGTCCACGTTATTGAGTTTATCAGTAGGTCATTAATTTTTATTGGGGAGTAGTTGCCATTATGTATGTATAATACAATTTGTTTTATCCATTCACCTATTGATGGATTTTTGGATTGTTTCCAGGTGTTGGTTGTTAAGAATAAAGCAGCGATGAATATTCATGTATTGTCTTTTGTATGGACACATCTTTCCCTTTCCCTTGGGTAAATACCTAAGAATATGATGGTTGGGTCATTTGGTAGGTGTACATTTAACTTTTTTTTTTCTTTCTTTTTTTGAGATGGAGTCTCACTCTGTCACCAGGCTGGAGTGCGGTGGTGCAATCTCGGCTCACTGCAACCTCCCAGCTCCCTTGTTCAAGCTGTTCTCCTGCCTCAGCCTTCTGAGTACCTGGTATTATAGCACACGCCACCATGCCCAGCTAATTTTTGTATTTTTAGTAGAGACAGGGTTTCACCATGTTGGCCAGGATGGTCTTGATCTCCTGACCTTGTGATCCG
>NW_012123265.1:1832057-1835079 GCF_000951035.1 Colobus angolensis palliatus | reverse complement strand
GCTAATTTTTTGTGTTTTTAGTAAAGATGGGGTTTCACCATGTTAGCCAGGATGGTCTTGATCTCCTGACCTCATGATCCGCCCGCCTCAGCCTCCCAAAGTGCTGGGATTGCAGGCGTGAGCCAAGCGCCCGGCCCACATTTAATTTTTAAAGAAACTGCCAAACTGCTTTCCAAAGTGGTTATATCATTTTAAATTCCCACTAGCGGTGGAAATAACATATTTTGACATCCTAACCAACATTACGTTTAGATAGTCTTTTTAATTTTGGCCATTCTAACAGGTGTGTAGTGGTATCTTTTGTAGGTTTAGTTTATATTCCCCAATAACTAATGCTCTTGAACATCTTTTTATGTGCTTATTTGCTGTCTGTTTATCTTTTTTGGTTAAGTGTCTGTTTAAGCTTTTTACCCATTTAAAAAAAACTTTTTATTTTGAAATAATAGATCCACAGGAAGTTGTAAATAAAATATAAAGAGGTTCTGGGTACCCTTTACTCAGTTTCTCCCAACAATAACATCTTACATCACTATAGTACAATATTGAGACCAGGAAAATGACACTGGTACAGTCCACTGAACTAATTCAGATGTGACCAATTTTACATGCACTGATTTGTGTGTATTTATGTGTGTAGTTCTCTGCAGTTTTATCACATGTAGATTAATGTAACTACTACCATGATCAAGATACAGAACTGGGCTGGGTGTGGTGGCTCATGCCTGTAAATCCCAGCACTTTGGGAGGCTGAGGCGGGTGGATCACCTGAGGTCAGGAGTTTGCGACCAGCCTGGCCAGCATGGTGAAACCCTGTCTGTACTAAAAATACAAAAATTAGCAGGATGTGGTGGTGGGCGCCTGTAATCTCAGCTACTGGCAAGGCTGAGACAGGAGAATCACTTGAACCTGGGAGACGAGGGTTGCAGCGAGCCAAGATTGGGCCATTTCACTCCAGCCCGGGTGACAGAGTGAGACTCTGTCTCAAAATAAAAAATAATTAAAAAAAATACAGAACTGTTTCATCTCACTAACTTGTTTATAAGCACATCCATTTCCCTCCCTCCTCCCTAACCCAGTCTCAAATTCCTGGCAACCACTAATCTATTCTACATCTCCAAAGTATTATTTCAAGAAAATGTTAGCTACATAAATTGAGTCATATACTATGCGACTTTTTTGGGGGATTTTAGGAGGACAGGGTCTCACTAGGTTGCCAAGGCTGAAGTACAGTGGCATGATTATGGCTCACTGCAGCCTCGAACTCCTGGGTTCAAGCTCTCCTCCTGACTCAGCCTCCCGAAATGCTGGGATTACAGTTATGAGCCACTGTGCCAGGCCCTATGTGACCATTTGAGGTTGGCTTTTTCTTCACTCATTGCCTGGAAATCCTTCCAAGTTGTCGAGTGTATTAATAGTTTGTTCCGTTTTATTGCTGAGTAGTATTCCATGATATGGATGTACTACAGTTTAATTGTTTACCCATTGGAGGACATTTGGGTTGTTTCCAGTTTTTGGCTATTATGAAAATTGCTATGAACATTTGTGTACAGATTTGTATGTGAATATGTGTTATTTTTTTCCTGGTACAAATACCCAGAAGTACAAATGCCTCCTGACCTCCAATCTATGAATTTAATTTTATAAGAAACTGCCAAACTTTGGCTGCGTGTGGTGGCTCACACCTGTAATCCCAGCACTTTGGGAGGCTGAGGTAGGCAGATCACTTGAGGCCAGGAGTTCGAGACCAGCCTGGGCAACACGACAAAACACCATCTCTACAAAAAATACAAAAATTAGCCAGGCATGATGATGCATGGCTTTAGTCCCAGCTGCTTGGAAGGCTGAGGCATGAGAAATCGCTTGAACCCAGGAGGCGGAGGTTGCAATGCGCCAAGGTTGTGCCACTGCACTCCAGCCTGGGCAACAGAGCAAGGCTCTGTTTCAAAAAAAAAAAAAACTGCCAAGTGTTTTCATTCCCACCAGCAGGTGTATATGTTACATAATTTTTCAGTTGCTCTAGATCCTTTCCATCATTCCACCTTTTTCATTTTTTTAATTTTAGCCATTCTGATGGGTGTGTAGTGATATCTCATTGTGGTTTTAATTATATTCTTTTCATGACTAGTAATGTTGACCATTGTTTTATGTGATTTTTGCCATTTGTATATTATTTTTGGTCTAGTATCTAAGTCTTTGCCCCTTTTTAGATTGGGTTTTCTTGTTGAATTTTGAGAGTTCTCTGTGTGTGTGCGTGTGGGTGTGCATGTGTGTGCGCATGTGTGTGTTTATATATATGAAACAAGTCCTTTATCAAATATATGCTTTGCAAAGAGTTTCTCTCAATCTGTGGCTTATTTTTTAATTCTATTAATAGGATCTTTTGTAGAAGTTTTACATTTTGATGAAGTTTGCCTTACCAATTTGTTCTTTTATGGATTGTACTCTTGGTGTTACAGCTGAGAAATCTTTGCCTAACCCATGCTTTCAAAGATTTTCTCCTGGGTTTTCCTGTATTTTTTTGAGACAGGGTCTTGCTCGTATTGCCCAGAATGGAGTGCAGTGGTGTGATTATGACTCGCTATAGCGTCAACCTCCTGGACTCAAGCTATTTCTCCTACCTGAGCCTCTGTAATAGCTGGAACCACAGGTGTGCACCACCATGTCCCGCCAATTTTTAAATTTTTTGTAGAGATGTGGCTTCATGTATTGGCCAGGCTTGTCTCGAACTCCAGGGCTCAAGCGATCCTTCCTCCTTGGCCTTCAAAGTGTTGGGATTACAGGAGTAAGCCACTGTCCCTGGCGGCTAGGTTTTCTTTTGGAAGTGCCAGGTTTTTTTTTCTTTTTTTGTGAGATGGAGTCTTGCTCTGTTGCCCAGGCTGGAGTGCAGTGGTGTAATCTTGGCTCACTGCAGTCTCCGCCCCATTGGATTCAAGTGATTCTCCTGCCTCAGCCTCCTCAGTAGCTGGGATTACAGGCACGCACCACTACGCCTGGCTAATTTTTGTATTTTTAGTAGAGACAG
>NW_012123265.1:1828694-1832007 GCF_000951035.1 Colobus angolensis palliatus | reverse complement strand
GGCTGGTCTTGAACTCCTGACCTCAGGTGATCCATTTGCCTTGGCCTCCCAAAGTGCTGGGATTATAGGTGTGAGCCACCGTGCCTGGCCTAGTTTTAGGTTTTACATTTAAGTTGACCTATTTTGAGTTAATTTTTGTGTATAGTGTGAGGTATGGATCCCCAAGTTCATTTTTTTTACATATAATTTTTCCATCTCCTTTGTTGAAAGGCTGTCCTTTTTCTACTGCACTGCTTTTGTACCTTTGTAAAAAATCAATAGACCATATATATGTGAATGTATTTTTGGACTCTCTTCTGTTCCCTTGAGCTATGTGTCTGTCCTTTGCTGATGCCACACTATCATGATTACCGTACCTTTACAGTTACTATCAAAACCAGATAGTATGATTCTTCCAACTGCGTTTTTCTTTTTGTTCATGTTGTTCTGGCTACTCTAAATACTTTGCTTTTCCGTATAAATCGTACAATTAGGCCAGCAATGTGGCTCATACCTGTAATCCCAGCACTTTGTAATCACTTAAGGTCAGGATTCCCCCCACATCCAGCTTTTTATGGTCGTTTTAAATTTTGTCCTCCGTAGTAACAGCCATTATGTAAAATTAATACAAATACTATAATAATTGGAAATGTGGATATATATTGGAAAATTTTACATTGTTTATTCATAAATAACTTGAAAAGGACAAGATCTGAATGTTATCTGTGGGTCATTGTTTTCAAAACTGCAGTTTACCTTCCTAATTGCTACGTCATTTTCCTTGCCAGTTGGTGAGAATATTGCATGGCATGAACTCAAAGGCTTATATAAATGTAGCTGAATGTGGTTTTTTCCTAATTGTTTCCTGTTATAGGCCACTATAATGGTTATCTTAGGAGAAAAATAAATTATTTTGGCTTTTTATTCTTTTATAGAAGTATACAAGTACATATCCTGTGTTCTCTCAATTGAACTTATATATTTTTTCTTACATGTGAATGTTAAACTGTGATTTCTACACCATTTCTATACTGTAAATTTTGCACCTGTAATTAAGCATAGTTGTGGTTGCTGAGTGATTTTCCTGACTTCTTTTTTTTCTGTTTGTAGTGATAATTTCTTTGAACAACTGTTTATTATGACTGTTTTTCAGCAATGATAGAACCTAAAGTCAGTGGAATTATTTGCTTTTTTTTTTTGAGACGGAGTCTCGCTCTGTCGCCCGGGCTGGAGTGCAGTGGCTGGATCTCAGCTCACTGCAAGCTCCGCCTCCCGGGTTTACGCCATTCTCCTGCCTCAGCCTCCCGAGTAGCTGGGACTACAGGCGCCCGCCACCTCGCCCGGCTAGTTTTTTGCATTTTTTAGTAGAGACGGGGTTTCACCATGTTAGCCAGGATGGTCTCGATCTCCTGACTTCATGATCCGCCCGTCTCGGCCTCCCAAAGTGCTGGGATTACAGGCTTGAGCCACCGCGCCCGGCCTATTTGCTTTTTTAAAAGCTTGTCTCAGGAAATATTTTCTTTTTGCTTTGTGGATATATAGTAGTTGATTGAGTATATACTTGAGTACCTATCTGAAATTCCACATTCATTCTACCACAGTGCTTTTCAGTATGTTATTGAGTGAAGTGAATTTCTGTTGCTTAATGAATTTAAGGTATACATTAGTTTACTTTCTCCCTTTTTTTGAAACAGGGTCTCACTGTCACCCAGGGAGTGCAGTAGGCGCTATCTGGGCTCACTGCAACCTTTGCCCCCCAGGATCAAGTGATTCTCCCACTTCTGGAACCACAGGCGTGCACCACAATGCCTGGCTATTTTTTTGTATTTTTGGTAGAGTTGGGGTCTCGCCATATTGTCCTGGCTGGTCTCCCTTGAACTCAAGTGATCTGCCTACCTTGGCCTCCCCAAAGTGCTGGGATTACAGGCATGAGCCACTGAGCCTGGCCTCTTGGCCTCTTTTTGTTTCTTTGTTGCATTATTTTTTTACGTGCTAGCTATGCTAATAATCTCATTTTCAACATAGTTTTTTTTTCTTGTGTTCTCATTTTCCTTTCTAATTTCCTGAAGAATTTTGGGTTTAGTCAATTGATAGCTTGTTAACTCATTTTCTTACAAAAGTATTGTTTTTTTAGTTATTGTAAGTAGTATCAAAGTTGCACATGAACTTTGTTTAAAGTATCAAATAGATCAATAAAGCTTATTCTGAAAAAAAGTAGTCCTGTGGCTCCAACTCTGTCTTACCTTCCTTTCTCTGCTGCCTAGAGGCAGCTGCTTTCAAATTCTTTTAGCAGTTTCTTTTGGTATTTGCCTTCATCTCTAGGTAACATGCTTATACTGCTGTAGCTGTTATTTATTGACTTCTCATTATGAAAAATGACATTTAGCAGATTCTAAACTCTCAACTCTACACAGGCATCCTTCTCGTTCCCCAATATGGTTATATTATAATAGATTTAATGTCAATTTGTTTATATTATTATGATTGCATATTGTGCTATTCATAGTTAAGCCATGTAGTATACTATACTACTATTTTTCCTTCCTTGTACAATTTAATATTGTTTTAAGAATGAATGAATGTTGTTGTTCTACGTATTTATGAGAATTCATTCCAAAGTATCTTTTTTTTTTTTTTTTTGACGGAGTCTTGCTCTGTCGCCCAGGCTGAAGTGCAGTGGCGCTAGCTCAGCTCACTGCAAGCTCTGCCTCCCAAGTTCAAGCCATTCTCCTGCCTCAGCGTCTGAAGGAGCTGGGACTACAGGCACCTACCACCCCGCCTGGCTAATTTTTTGTATTTTTGATAGAGACGGAGTTTCACCGTATTAGCCAGGATGGTCTTGATCTCCTGACCTCGTGATCTGCCTGCCTCAGCCTCCCAAAGTGCTGGAATTACAGGTGTGAGAGACCACGCCTGGTCCCAAAGTATCTTTTAGGTGCCTGAATCTCAGGATTTTTGACACATCAATTCATCTGTCAATTTTATTTTCTTGGAGACTTTGCTTTCTCTCAGAGCCTTCTAAACTAATCTGGATTAGTGGATACCTACTGTGTTGTACGTCTGTCATTGTCAGACCTCACTTCTCTGTCATCTTGAGTTCCTTTGCCTTTCTTTTATTGTGTTGAGTCTTTGTTTCTTTGCAACTCATTTTGGTGGAGTACTTCCTTCAGTAGCTTACTGATGGTAATAGGAGGTAAATTTTTGTGACCTTAAATATTTAAAGGTCTTCACCAGGCACGGTGGCTCACGCCTGTAATCCCGGCACTTTGGGAGGCTGCGGCAGGCGAATCACAAGCTCAGGAGTTAGAGATTAGCCTGGCCAACATGGTGAAAC
>NW_012123265.1:1824830-1826505 GCF_000951035.1 Colobus angolensis palliatus | reverse complement strand
TTATTTATTTATTTATTTATTTATTTATTTATTTTTGAGACAAGGTCTCACTCTGTTGCCTTAGTGTGATGTCGGCTCATGGCAGCCTTGACCTCCTTGGCTCAACTTAGCTTCCCACCTCAGCCTTACCAGAAGCTGGGACTACAGGCGCACGCCACCATGCCCAGCTAAGTTTTGTATTATTTTGTGGAGATGAGATTTCACCATGTTGCCCAGGTTGGTCTCAAACTCCTGGGCTCAAGTGATCTGCCTGCCTCAGCCTCCCAGAGGGTTGGGATTACAGGCTTGAGCCTCTGGGCTTGGCCTCACTTTCTTTATGGTGCCCTTTGGTGCATAAAAGTTTTTAATTTTACCAAGTTGTATTGATTGAGTTCTTTTGTTGCTTGTGCTTTTACTATTAAGAATCCATCGCCAAATCTGAAGTCAGGACAGTATACTCCTGTTTTTGCTTCTAAGAGTTCTATGCTTTTAGCTCTTATGTTTAGGTTTTTTGATCCTTTTTGAGTTAATTTTTGTATGTGGTATGAGAAAGGGATTAAACTTTGTTCTTTTGCATGTGATAATCCAGTTTTCCTAGTACTGGAACTATTTGTTGAAGAAACTTCTTTTTCCGTTTAAAGTCTTAGCACCCTTGTAAAAAATCAATTGGCCATAGATATTTGGGTTTATTTCTGAACTCTCAGTTCTGTTCCACTGGTTAATACATCTCTTCTTATGCCAGCACTACACTGTTTTGATTACTGTTCCTTTATAGTAAGTTTTGGAGTGTTAATCCTGCTTTCTTTTTCAATGTTATTTTGGCTGTTCAGAGAATATTCTGGGGCCCTTGCATTTCCGTATAAATTTGAGGATTGGCTTTTCCATTTCTCTAGAAAAGGCCGTTGAAATTTTGGTAGGGATTGCATTGTACATCACTTTGGAGAGTATTGCGTGTTAACGTTGTTTTTCAATCCATGAGCACAAGAAATCTTACCACTTATTTAGGTCTTTAATTTATTTCAGCAATGTTTTGTAGTTTTTAGTGTATAAGTTTTTCACTTCTTTGGTTAAAATTATTCCTGAGTATTATTTCTTTTGGAGGTTATTGTAAATAGAATTTTCTTAATTTCCTTTTCAGATTGTTTATTGCTTGTGTGTAAAAACAACAGAATTTTATGTTTTACCCTGCATCTTTAATGAATTCATTTATTAGCTGTAGTTTTTTGTAGATCTTGTGGGTTTTACTTTATATAGAATCATGTCTTCTGCAAGTAGAAATAGTTTTACTTCTTCCTTTCCAATTTGGATGTCTTTTAATTCCATTGACTCCCAGTACAATGATGAATAGCAGTGTTGAAAGCATGCATCCTTATCTTGCTCGTCATCTTGGGGGAAGGCTTTGTTTTACACCACTATGATGTTAACTGTGGGCTTTTCACAAATGCTGGTTTTTTTTTGAGATGGAGTCTTGCTCTGTCAGCCAGGCTGGAGTGCAGTGGCATGATCTCTGCTCACTGCAAGCTCCGCCTCCCGGATTCACGCCATTCTCCTGCCTCAGCCTCCCAAGTAGCTGGGACTACAGGCGCCTGCCACCATGCCCGGTTGATTTTTTGTATTTTTAGTAGAGACGGGGTTTCACCATGTTAGCTGGGATGGTCTCGATCTCCTGACCTCATGATCCGCCCGCCTCAGCCTC
>NW_012123265.1:1822888-1824443 GCF_000951035.1 Colobus angolensis palliatus | reverse complement strand
TTTTTAGTAGAGACGGGGTTTCACCGTGTTAGCCAGGATGGTCTCGATCTCCTGACCTCGTGATCCGCCCATCTCGGCCTCCCAAAATGCTGGGATTACAGGCTTGAGCCACCGCGCCTGGCTTGTTTCAGTCTTAAAAAGATGTTGAATTCTGTCAAATGCTTTTTCTGTCAGTTGAGGTGACTGTGTGGGTTTGTTTTCTTTGTTTGTTTGTTTTTTGAGACGGAGTCCCACTTTGTCACCCAGGCTGGAGTGCACTGGTATGATCTTGGCTCACTGCAATCTTCACCTCCCAGGGTCATGTGATTCTCCTGCCTCAGCCTCCCAGGTAGCTGGGATTACAGGCGTCTGCCACCATGCCTGGCTAAGTTTTTGTGTTTAGTAGAGACCGGGTTTCACCATGTTGGCCAGGCTGATCTCGAACTCTCGACCTCAAGTGATCCACCCGCCTCAGCCTCCCAAAGTGCTGGGATTACAGGCATGAACCACTGCGCCCGGCCCCTGATTGTGTAGATTTTTTTTCTTCACTCTGTTAATGTGGTATATTATATCAGTTGATTTTCACATGTTGAGCCACCCTTGCATTCCTTGGATAAATCACATTTGGTCTTTTTTAATGTGTTCTTGGATTCAGTTTGCTAGTGTGTATTTTGTTGAGGATTTTTGTGTTTACATTCATACGGGATATTGGTCTGTAGTGTCTTGCTTTGGTATCAGGAAAATACTGACCTCATAGAATGTGTTAGGAAGCATTCCCTCTATTTTTTGGAAGAGTGTGAGAAGGAATGTTGTTAATTCTTGTCTAAGTGTTTGTTAGAACTGACCAGTGAAGCCATCTGTTCTGGGAGAATTTTGACTATGATTCAATCTCTTTACTTATTAGAGGTCTGTTGAGATTTTCTTTTTCTTCTGAGTCAGTTTTGGTAATCTCTGTATTTCTAGGAGTTTGCTCATTCCTTCTAGATTATCTGATTTGTTGATGTACGATTGTTCGTAGTATTCTTCTTCCTTTTTTTTTTTTTTGAAACAGAGCCTCACTCTGTTGCTCAGGCTAGAGTGTGGTGGTGCAATCTAGGCTCACTGCAGCCTCCGCCTCCTGGGTTCAGGCGATTTTCCTACCTCAGCCTCCCTAGTAGCTGGTACTACTACCACACCAGGCACCACTACGCCAGGCTAATTTTTGTATATTTTAGTAGAAATAGGATTTCACCATGTTAACCATGCTGGTCTTGAACTCTTGACCTCAAGTGATCTGCCTGCCTTGGCCTCCCAAAGTGATGATTATAGGTGTGAGCCACCGCGCCCAATCCTGTTCATAGTATTCTTATTATCATAGTATTCTTGTATGTATTTTTGCAAACGCCAGTTGTAATGCATTCTAACAAAATCCACTTACATTGTTATAAGGTAGTGTTTTCTTTTTTCTTTTTTTTTTTTTGAGGCGGAGTCTCGCTCTGTCGCCCAGGCTGGGGTGCTGTGGCATGATCTCGGCTCACTGCAAGCTCCGCCTCCTGGGTTCACGCCATTCTCCTGCCTCAGCTTCCCGAGTAGCTGG
>NW_012123265.1:1810355-1822307 GCF_000951035.1 Colobus angolensis palliatus | reverse complement strand
CTCCACCTCCCAGGCTCAAGTGATTCGCCTGCCTCAGCCTCCCGACTAGCTGAGAATACAGGCATGCACCATCATGCCTGGCTTATTTTTGTATGTTTAGTGGAGACAGGGTTTCTCCCTAATCTGACTGCCTCGGCCTCCCAAAGTGCTGGGATTACAGGTGTGAGCCACCGCGGCTAACCTTTTTTTTGTATTTTTAGTAGAGATAGGGTTTCCCCATGTTGGCTGGGCTGGTCTTGAACTCCTGACCTCAGGTGATCTGCCCGCCTCAGCCTCCCAAAGAGCTGGGATTACAGATGTGAGCCTCTGCGCCTGGCTTTCTTTTTTTTTTTTCTTTCAATTTAATTTTATTTTAAGTTCTTAAATACATGTGCAGGATATGGAGGTTTGTTACATAGGAAAATGTGTGCCATGGTAGTTTGCCGCACCTGTCAAGCCATTATGTAAGTGTTAATTAAGCCCAGCATGCATGATGCTGTCCCTCTCTCGTGACCCCCACCCCCAGACAGGCCCCAGTGTGTGTTGTTCCCCTCCCTGTGTCCATGTGTTCTCATTGTTCGCTCCCATTTATAAGTGAGAACGTGTGGTGTTTGGTTTTCTGTTCCTGAAATAGTTTGCTGAGGATAATGGCTTCCGGCTCCACTCATGATCTCGTTCTTTTTATGGCTGCACAGTATTCCATGGTGTGTGTGTACTACATTTTCTTTATGTTGTCTGTCATTGATGGGCATTTGGGTTGATTCTATGTCTTTGCTATTGTGAATGGTGCTGCAGTAAACATACACATGCATGTATCTTTATATTAGAAAGATTTATATTCCTTTGGGTATATACCCAGTAATGGGATTGCTAGGTAAAATGGTATTTTTGGTTCTAGGTCTTTGGGAGAATAATTGCTACGCTGTCTTCCACAGTGGTTGAACTGATTTACATTCCTACCAACAGTGTAAAAGCGTTTCTGTCTCAGCCTCGCCAACATCTGTTGTTTCTTGACTTTTTAATAACTGCCGTTTTTGTCCGGGCATGGTGGCTTATGCCTGTAATCCCAGCACTTTGAGAGACCGGGGTGGGCGAATCAATTGAGGTCAAGAGTTTGAGACCAGCCTGGCCAACATGATGAAACCTCATCTTTACTAAAAATACAAAAATTTGCTGGGCGTTGTGGTGCATGCCTGTAGTCCCAGCTACTCGGGAGGCTGAGACAGGAGAATCACTAGAACCCAGGAAATAGAGGTTGCAGTGAGCCGAGATCATACCATTGCACTCCAGCCTAGGCAACAGAGTGAGACTCTGTCTCAAAAATATATAATGATGATGATGATGATAATAATAATAATAATAATTGCCTTTCTGACTGGTTTGAGATGGTATCTGATTGTGGTTTTGATTTGCATTTCTCTGATCATCAGTGATGTTGAGCTTTTTTTCATGCTTGTTGGCCTGCATAAATGTCTTCTTTTGAGAAATGTCTGTTCATGTCCTTTGCCTACTTTTTAATGGGGTGGGGTTTTTTTTTTGAAATTTATTTAGGTTTCTTGTAGACTCTGGATATTAGACCTAAGTCAGATGGATAAATTGCAAAAGTTTTCTCCCATTCTGTAGGCTGCCTGTTCACTGTAATGATAGTTTCTTTTGCTGTGCAGAAGCTCTTTAGTTTAATTAGATCCCATTTGTCAGTTTTTGCTTTTGTTGCAATTGCTTTTGCTGTTTTCATCAAGAAATCTTTGCCCATGCCTATGTCCTGAATGGTATTGCCTAAGTTTTCTTCTAGGGTTTTTATAGTTTGGGGTTTTACATTTAAGTCTTATTAACATCTTGAGTTAATTTTTGTATAAGGTGTAAGGAAGGAATCCAGTGTCAGTTTTCTACATACGGCCAGCCAGTTCTCCCAGCACTACTTATTAAATAGAGAATCCTTTCCCGATTGCTTATTTTTGTCAGGTTTGTCAAAGATCAGATGGTTGTACATGTGTGGTCTTATTTCTGAGTTCTCTATTCTGTTTCATTGGTCTGTGTGTCTGTTTTTGTACCAGTACCATGCTGTTTTGGTGACTGGAGCCTTGTAGTATAGTTTGAAGTCGGGTAATGTGATGCCTCTAGCTGTGTTCTTTTTGCTTAGGATTGTTTTGGCTATATGGGCTCTCTTTTGGTTCCATATGAATTTTAAAATAGATTTTCCCAATTCTGGGAAGAATGTCAATAGTAGTGCTATTCAATGGGAATAGCATTGAATCTATAAATTGCTTTGGGCAGTATGGCTGTTTTCACAATATTGATTCTTCCTATCCATGAGCATGGAGTGTTTTTCCGTGTTTGTTTTGTGTCCTCTCTGATTTCCTTGAGCAGTGGTTTGTAGTTCTCCTTGAAGAGGTCCTTCACTTCCCTTGTTAGCTGTATTCCTAAGTATTTTATTCTCTTTGTAGCAATTGCGAATGGGAGTTCATTCACGATTTGGCTCTCTGCTTGTCTGTTGTTGGCATAAAGGAATGCTTGTGACTTTTGCACATTCATTTTGTATCCTGAGACTTTGCTGAAGTTGCTTATCAGCTTAAGCTTTTGGGCCCAGACTAGGGGGTTTTCTAGATAGAGGATCATGCCATCTGCAAACAAAGACAATTTGACCCCGTCTCTTCCTATGTGAATACCCTTTATTTCCTTCTCTTGCCTCATTGCCCTGGCCAGAATTTCCATTATTATGTTGAATAAGAGTGGTGAGAGAGGGGCATCCTTCTCTTGTGTCAGTTTTCAAGGGGAACGCTTCTAGCTTTTGCGTGTCCAGTATGACATTGGATGTGGGTTTGTCATAAATGGCTCTTATTATTTTGAGGTTTGTTCCTCCGATGCCTGGTTTATGGACAGTTTTTAACATGAAGCAATGTTGGATTTTTATTGAAGGCCTTTTCTGCATCTATTGAGATAATCATGTGATTTTTGTCTTTAGTTCTGTTTATGTGATGAATTATGTCTATTGATTTGAATATGTTGAATCAGCTTTGCATTCTGGGAATGAAGTTGACTTGATCCTGGTGGGTAAGCTTTTTGATGTGCTGCTGGATTCAGTTTACCTATTTATTTGAGGATTTTTTGATTAATGTTCATCAGGGATATTGGCCTGTAGTTTTCTTTTTTTGTTATATCTCTTTCAGGTTTTGGTATCAGGATAATGCTGGCCTCATAAAATGAGTTAGGGAGTAGTCCTTCCTTTTCAGTTGTTTGGAATAGTTTCAGAAGAAATGGTACCAGCCTCTCTTTGTACCTCCGGTAGAATTCAGCCATAAATCTGTCTGGTCCTGGGCTTCTTTTGGTTGGTAGGCTATTTATTACAGCCTCAGTTTTGTAGTTCATTATTGGTCTATTCAGGTATTCAGCTTCTTTCTGGTTCAGTCTTGGGAGGGTGTATGTGTCCAGGAATTTATCAGTTTCTTCTAGATTTTCTAGCTTATTTGCATAAAGGTATTTATAGTATTCTCTGTGGTTGTTTGTATTTCTGTGGGGTCAGTTGTGCTATCCCCTTTATCATTTTTTATTGTGTTGATTTGATTCTTGTCTCTCTTTTTCATTAGTCTAGCCAGGCTCCTGGATGAATTGTGTTTTTTTTGTTTGTTTTGTTTTGTTTTGCTTTTGAGATGGAGTCTCACTCTGTCACTCAGGCTGGAGTGCAGTAGTGTGATCTCAGCTCACTGCAACCTCCACCTCCCAGGTTCAGGCAATTCTTCTGCCTCAGCCTCCCAAGTAGCTGGGACTACAGGCACCCACCACCACACCCGGCTAATTTTTTGTATTTTTAGTAGAGACAGGGTTTAACCATGTTGGCCAGGCTGGTCTCCAACTCCTGACCTCAAGTGATCTGCCTGCCTTGGCCTCTCAAAGTGCTAGGATTACAGGTGTGAGCCACCATGCCTGGCCTGATTTTTTTTTTTTTTTTTAAGGGTTTTTTTTGTGTGTCTCTATTTTCTTCAGTTCTGCTCTGATCTTGGTTATGTCTTGTCTTCTGCTAGATTTGGGATTTGTTTACTCTTGGTTCTCTAGTCTTTTAGTTGTGATGTTAGGACATCGATTTGAGTTTTTTCTGGCTTTTTGATGTGGGCAGTTAGTGCTATAAATTTCCCTCTTAACACTGCTTTAACTACATCCCAGAGATTCTGGTACATTGTCTCTTTGTTCTCATTGGTTTCAAATAACTTCTTGATTTCTGCCTTAAGTACGTTATTTACCCAGGAGTCATTCAGGGGCAGGTTGTTCAATTTCCATGTAGTTGTGTGGGTTTGAGTGAGTTTCTTAATGTTGAGTTCTAATTTTATTGTGCTGTGGTCTGAGAGACTGTTATGATTTCAGTTCTTTTGCATTTGCTGAGGAGTGTTTTACTTCCAAGTATATGATTGAATCTAAAGTGCCATGTGGCACTGAGGAGAATGTATATTCTGTTTTTGGGTAAGTCTACTTGATCTAGAGCTGAATTCAAGTCCTGAAGATCTTTGTTAATTTTTTGTCTCGATTATCTGTCTGATACTGACAGTGGGGTATTAAGTCTCCCACTATTGTTGTGTGGGAGTCTTAAGTCTCTTTGTAGATCTCTAAAAACTTGTTTTGTGAAACTTAGTGCATATATATTTTGGTGCATATATATTTAGGATAGTTAGCTCTTCTTGTTGAATTGAACCCTTTACCATGCTGTATGCCCTTCTTTGTCTTTTTTTGATCTTGTTGGTTTAAAATCTGTTTTGTCAGAAACTAGGATTGGAACCCCTGCTTTTTTCCTGCTTTCCGTTTGCTTTGTAAATTTTCCTCCATCTTTATTTTGAGCCTGTGCATGTCTTTGCATGTTAGATGGGTCTGTTGAATACAGCACACCGATGGTTCTTGTCTTTTTAGTCAGCTTGCCATTTTGTGTTTTTTAATTGGGGTATTTAGTCCGTTTACATTGAAGGTTAATACTGTTATGTGTGAATTTGGTCCTGTCATCATGATGCTGGCTGGTTATTTTGCAGACTTGTTAATGTAGTTGCTTCATAGTGTCATTGGTCTTTGTACTTGAGTGTGTTTTTGTAGTGGCTGGTAATGGTTTTTCCTTTCCATATTTAGTGCTTCCTTCAGGAACTCTTGTAAAGCAGACCTGGTGGTGCTGAATTCCCTCAGCATTTGCTTGTCTGAAAAGGACTTTATTTCTCTTTTGCTTATGAAGCTTAATTTGCCCGGATATGACATTTGGGTTGGAAATTCTTTTCTAAGAATGTTGAATATTGGCCTCCAATGTCTTCTGGCTTGTAGGGTTTCTGCTGAGAGGTCCACTGTTAGTTTGATGGGCTTCCCTTTGTAGTGACCTGTCCTCTCTTCCTGCCCTTAACATGTTTTCCTTCATTTCAACCTTGAGAGAATCTGATGATAATGTGTTTTGGGATTGATCTTCTCATGGAATATCTTACTGGGTTTCTCTGGATTTTCTGAATTTGAATGTTGGCCTATCTTTCTAGGTTGGGGAAGTTCTCATGGATGATACCATTAAGTATGTCTTCCAACTTGGTTCCGTTCTGCCCGTCTCTTTCGGTTACCCCAGTCATAGGTTTTGTCTTTTTTTTTTTTGAGATGGCGTCTCGCTCTGTTGCCCAGGCTGGAGTGCAGTGGCGCAATCTTGGCTCACTGCAACCTCTGCCTCCTGGGTTCAAGCAATTCTTCTGCCTCAGCCTCCTGAGTAGCTGGGACTACAGGCACGCACCACCATGCCTGGCTAATTTTTGTATTTTTAGTAGAGATGGGGTTTCACCCCATCAGGCTGGTCTTGAACTCCTGGTCTTGTGATCCACCTGCCTTGGCCTCCCACAGTGCTGGGATTACAGGCATGAGCCACCTCACCTGACCAGGTTCAGTCTTTTTACGTAATCCCATAGTTCTTGGAGATTTTGTTCATTTCTTTTCATTTTTTTTTCTTTTTCTCTAGCCTTGTTTGCCTGTCTTATTTCAGCAAGATAGTCTTCAGGCTCTGATAATCCTTTCCTCTGCCTGGTCTGTTCAGCTATTGATACTTGTGGTTGTAATTGTGAAGCTCTCTTGTTGTGTTTTTCAGCTCAGTCAGGTCATTTATGTTCCTCTCTAAACTAGCCATTCTGGTTAACAGCTCCTGTAATGTTTATCGTGGTTTTGTGCTTCTTTGCTTTGGGTTAGAACATACTCCTTTAGCTCAGTGAAGTTTGTTATTACCTACCTTTTGAAGCCTGTCAATTCATTCTTCTCAGCCTCTCAACCCAGTTCTCTGCCCTTGATGGAGAAGTGTTGTGATCATTTAGAGAAGAGACACTCTGGCTCTTTGAGATTTTAGCATTCTTGCGTTGATTCTTTCTCATCTTTGTGGATTTATCTGCCTTTGATCTTTGAGGCTGCTGACCTTTGGATGGGGTTTTTATGGGATCTTTTTTGTTGATGTTGCTTTCTGTTTGTTTTTCTTTTAATAGTAAGGCCCCTCTTTCATAGGGTAGGGCTGCTGCAGTTTACTAGGGGACCACTCCAGACCTAATTCATCTGCCCCCTCCCACACCTGGAGGTATAAGCAGTGGAGGCTGCAGAACAGCAAAGATGGCTGACTACTCCTTCCTCTGGGAGCTTCATCCCAGAGGGCACGGAGATTATGCTGGCTGGAACACTCCTGTATGAGGTGCCTGGTGACCTCTGTTGGGAGGTCTCACCCAGTCAGGAGGGATGGGATCAGGGACCTGCTTAAAGAAGCAGTCTGGCTGCCCCTTGGGTGAGCAGGTTCAGCTGTGCTGGGGAGAATTCCCCTCGTCTGGACTGCCAACAGACAGGAAAGACTAGGTCAGCTGAACCGTGAGGCCATGGCCACCCCTACCCGCAGAGGCTCCTTCCCAGGGTATCAGAGTTCTGTCCATAAACTCCTGGCTAGAGTTACTGCAGTTCCTGCAAGGAAGTTCCGCCTGGTGAGGAGGGAAGGGTCTGGGTCCTACTTAAGGAAACAACCTGGCCACGATCTGCCACCACCACTGTGTTGCGCTGTGGGGAATTCCTCTTGGTCCAAACTGCCAGGTCTCCCCAACACCGGCAGGGCAAAACGGCGTGGCTTCTAATCGGCCATCTTGACTCCTCCTGCCTAAATTAGTGTTTTCTTAACTTCTTTGAAAATGCTTTTACTTTAAGTTGTTTCTTTCACACTATTCATGGAGGCTAATTGTTTAATTACTTTAAACTCAGCATTGACTCTTCAATAAATAACAACTGAGCAGATATTGGTAACATCTGGCAGCACATTAAGGGCCAAGGAAAATCACCTTTTTTTTTTTTTTTTTTTTTTGAGACGGAGTCTTGCTCTGTTGCCAGACTGGAGTGCTGTGGCGTGATCTTGGCTCACTGCAACCTCCTCCAACTCCCTGGTTAAACCATTCTTCTGCCTCAGCCTCCCAAGTTGCTGGGATTACAGGCATGTGCCACCACGCCCAGATAATTTTTGTATTTTTAGTAGGGGTGGGGTTTCACCATGTTGGCCAGGATGGTCTCAAACTCCTGACCTTGTGATCCGCCTGCCTTGGTCTCCCAAAGTGCTGGGATTACAGTCGTGAGCCACAGCGCCCAGCCAGAAAACCACTTTTTAAGGAAATCGTTTGTCTTATTTTGTAATTAACCTATTAATGTTGCTACCAGTGTCCTCAGTTTTTCTACCAGTTGTTCTTGCTGAAAGGCTAATAGTCTTGTAAGTTTTTCTCTGAACATATTTCTTTGATTTCTCCAGTCAAACACAATTTAAATAACTCACCATCAGTAAATGACTTTCTTTCTTTTTTTTTTTTTTTTGAGACTGAGTCTTACTCTGTCACCCAGGCTGGAGTGCAGTGCTGCGATCTCAGCTCACTGCAACCTCCACCTCCCGGGTTCAAGTGGTTCTCCTTGCCTCAGCCTCCTGAGTAGTTGGGATTACAGACGCCCGCCACTACGCCTGGCTAATTTTTGTATTTTAGTAAAGACGAGGTTTTGCCATGCTGGCTAGGCTGGTCTCGAACTTCTGACCTCGTGATCCGCCAGCCTCGGCCTCTCAAAGTGCTGGGATTACAGGCGTGAGCCACTGTGCCTGGCCCCAGTAAATGACTTTCTTTACTTTGCTAACAAATGAGCCATTTTATTTTCTCTCTCTGTGTTTTTTTTTTTTTTTTTGGGGGGGGAGATGGACTCTTGCTCTTGTCACCCAGGCTGGAGTGCAGTAGTAGTACAATCTCGGCTTACTGCGACCTCTGCCTCCTGGGTTCAACTGATTCCGCTGCCTCAGCCTCCCAAGTAGCTGGGATTAGAGGTGTGTGGCACCATGCCCAGCTAATTTTTGTATTTTCAGTAGGGACAGGGTTTCACCATGTTGGCCAGACTGCTCTTGGACTTCTGACCTCAAGTTATCTGCCCTGCTTGGCCTCCCAAAGTGCTGGGATTACAGGCGTGAGCCACCACACCTGATTTGTTTTTTAAAATTGTTTTTTCTTTTCCTGTGAGTTGGGAGTATTATGATGAATGATTTACTGTGGTAATGCATATATATATATATATGGCCATAATGTTATTGCACATCTAATTTGGTAACGGTATAACCACACTCCACTATGCTTTAAAAGGGCAACATTCAAAGTCTACTTTTCTTTTTGTGTTATGCACTAGTAAAATTTTTTTAAAGTCACAGTATATACGTATGTGTTGCTCTCATTAGAACTTTGTTACTGCAATTTGTGTCCATCAAGCAGCAATGTGAAGGAATAGGGGTAGTACATGTGGTCCCTTTGACAGCTACTCAGCTCTACCCTTGTGTGAAAATAACCATAGATAGTATATAAATGAATGAGCATGGCTGTGTTTCAATAAAACTTTATTTATGAATGCCAGAATTTGAATCATAACTTTTTTTTTGTCATGACACAGTTAAAAACAATTTTTTGAAACTTTAAAACCATTAGCTTGTAGGCTATAGAAAGACAAACTACTGTTTGTAGGCTTTCTATAGCCTACAAGCTAATGATTTTAAATGTGACCTACCACCTAGGCCAGATTTGGCACATGGACTGTATTTTGCCAACCTCTGCTTCATACTATACATAAAAACATTCATAAGACAACTTGGGTTGTCCAGATTACTGTATGCTTGCATGGGGCCCTCTGGTGGTTGAAGGAACATGGAACAAGTAGTTCTTGAGATGGTGAAATTTCTGAAGTACCTTGAATTTGAGAATTCTAGACTTGGAAATCTGGACCTAGGACTGTTCGTCATAGATTGTAGTAGCTGCTTATTTCATTTCCAGAGGTTGGACACTTGGGAAAAAGATAAAGCAGCTTTCCCACAAATTTTGTGTTCAGATCTCTGCAGTACTTTAAGACATCATTCTGACGTAGAATATGTTTGCTTCATCTACAGTTTATTTGGGAGAAGGGTGTGGATTTCAGCATTAGTCAACAACTGAAATGGGCTAATACAATAATTACATTTGAATAAACTGTAATTCCATGGGTGACTTTCTGTCTTTTTTTTCTCAAAGGGTTGGGATTTAATTTTTCCTATTTAATCAAGTACATTCTTAAGGAAAAAGGCAGTTTGAAAATAAGCAATATGATTAGATGAAATTAGTAAAGAACAGTTATTCTGGATGACTTCAAGGTGCTATGCCCTTTGAAAAACTGTTTGCTTGTTTTTCCTGTCTCTTTCCTTTTCTTTGCAACCATCTTCTCTCATTTTAGATTTCTTGCTTCTAATCTGTGGACTAGATGAGCATATAATAATGGGATCTAAAATTGAGTAGAGAGGATCTGAACAAGGGGCCAATGAAAATTTCTGTGAGTTAAACACACGAGCTTTTGTGCTGTATATTTTGAGTGTTCAGAGGCTTGTTTTACTTCTGTCCGCTTGAGCACCATTTAGATAGGTGACATTGTGAGCTAAGTTTTAGAAAGTTTTAGCTATCCTCATAATTCAACAGTCTGATAGCATTGCGAAGAAACATGGCTCAAAAATTCCTAATTGAGGATTTTGCTGACATAACTTAGGAGTAACAGATTCTCTAAGGGAAGCAATTCCAACAACCTTATTTATTTATTTATTTATTTAGACGGGGTCTTGCTCTGTCACCGAGGCTGGAGTGCAGTGGCACTATCTTGGCTTACTGCAACCTCCGAATCTCAGGCTCAAATGACCCTCCTGCCTTAGCCTCTCAGGTAGCTGGGACTACAGTACCAGCCTGTAGTCTAATTTTTGTATTTAGACATGCCTGGCTAATTTTTGTATTTTTTTTTTTTTAGGAATGGGTTTTTGCCACATCATCCAGGTTGGTCTTGAACTCCTGAACTCACGCCATTTGCCTGCCTTGGCCTCCCAAAGTTCTGGGATTACAGGTGTAAGCCACCATGCTCGGCCCCAAAAACTTGAACAAATGGTTTATTATAGAGCTAATAAATGTCAGGGACTTACTTAGTAGGTACTGGAGATAACAGCAGTTGAAGTTGTTCTCAAATATAATAGAAATCATGTCATTCCCCTTTTTAAAATTCTTACATGGTTTCCATTATTCTTTGAATAAAATCCAAACTCCTTACTAGGGTTCTTCTAGGTCTTGGCTTCTTCTAGCTCTACCCTTTCAGTTGTTAACTCTAACCATCTTGGGCGTTTCTTAAAGAAACCAAGGTGTTATTTGACTCAGACTGTTTATGCCTATTCTCCTGTGTTGGAACCATCACCTTCTCTCCCCAGCCCCACTGACTCCCTTTCTTTGCTTGCTGGTTCCTATTTATCTTTCAGGTTTTAGCTTACATGCTACCTTCTCAAAAAGGCCATCTTTGTACTCTCTGTAAAATGTGTTCCTTCTCTAATTCTCTCTTCTACTGCTTAGTAACACTTACCGTTTTTAATTTATGTTTTTGTCTGTCTCTCCTAAGACTGAGACTGCTTAATGAAAGCAGGGACCATATGTGTCTTATTTACTTTTTATGTACCTACCATCTAGAACAGTTTCTATAAAATATTAATCACATTATTAATAGTTGGTGAATGAATGAGCACCTTCTTCACTTGGCTTGTGGGATGCTGCATTCTTTTGGTTATTCTTCCATTTCACTGATGTCTCTTCTAACCTCTTAACTCATTCTTCTTTTTCTCCCTAATCCTAAACTTTGGAGTTCCTTGTGCCTCAGTTGCCTGCTTTCTTCTCTATTTGTACTAATTTCTTAGTGATCTTTTGGTCTTATGGCATAAATTTCAAGTATACATTAATGACTCCCAATTTTACATAGCTAGCTTGTGTTCTTATGTACAAATATCTACTTGACATTTCCTCTTGGAAAGCTTACTGAAATCTCATATTTAATATGTACAGAGTAGAAGTTTTGGTTTCTTATCTCAAGTCTGTCTCACTTTCTTTATTTCAGTAATTACTATTCTTTCAGAAATTCAGAAAATTTCAGAAATAAATTTTCTTTTGTGTGTGTGTGTGTGTGTGTGTGTGTGTGTTTTGTTTTGTTTTGTTTTGACACAGAGTCTCACTCTGTTGCCTAGGCTGGAGTGCAGTGGCACGATCTCGGCTCACTGCATCTCCGTCTCCCGGGTTCATGCCATTCTCTCGTCTGAACTTCCTGAGCAGCTGGGACCACAGGCGCCCACCACCACGCCCGGCTAATTTTTTGTGTTTTCAGTAGAGACGGGGTTTCACCGTGTTAGCCAGGATGGTGTCTATCTCCTGACCCCTTATGATCTGCCTGCCTCGGCTTCTCAAAGCCGTGGGATTACAGAGGTGAGCCACTGCACCCAGCCAATACTGTATTTTTTTTGTTTTTTGTTTTTGTTTTTTTTGAGACGGAGTCTTGCTCTGTCCCCAAGGCTGGAGTGTATCTCCGCAATCCTTATGATCTGCCTGCCTCGGCTTCTCAAAGCCGTGGGATTACAGAGGTGAGCCACTGCACCCAGCCAATACTGTATTTTTTTTGTTTTTTGTT
>NW_012123265.1:1796157-1810305 GCF_000951035.1 Colobus angolensis palliatus | reverse complement strand
CTCGGACTCCTGGGCTCAAGAGATGCACCTGCTTTTCAGCCTCCAAAAGTGCTGGGATTATAGGCATGAGCCACTGCACCCAGCCAATACTGTATTTTTTTTGTTTTTTGTTTTTGTTTTTTTTGAGACGGAGTCTTGCTCTGTCCCCAAGGCTGGAGTGCAGTGGCGCAATCTCCGCTCACTGCAAGCTCCGCCTTCCAGGTTCACACCGTTCTCCTGCCTCAGCCTCCCCAGCAGCTGGGACTACAGGCGCCCGCCACCGTGCCTGGCTAATTTTTTGTAGTTTTAGTAGAGACGGGGTTTTACCATGTTAGCCAGGATGGTCTCCATCTCCTGACCTCGTGATCCGCCCACCTCTGCCTCCCAAAGTGCTGGGATTACAGGTGTAAACCACCACGCCCGGCCAATACTGTGTTTTTAATAATAGTTCAAGGCTTTAAACCTTGTTGTCACCCTTGACTGTTCTTTCACGTCCAGTCAACAAAGTTCCGTCAGCACTACCTTAATCCAAAATCTGACTTCTTATTGCTGCTTCCACTTTTACCGCTCACTACCACTTAGGTCCTGTATTCCATCATTTCTCACCTGGGTGATTACAGTAGCCTCCTAAGTTTATATCAGATCATATATATCAAATGATGATACTTTTCTGTTTGGAAGGCTCCAGTGGTCTCCCATTTCGCAAAGCTTTACCTGACTACTCTCTCCCTGACCACCCCTGGCCCTCATTATTCTGCCTCCTTACTCCCACTGGCCTCGCTTTTTCTCACAGTACACTTCAACAATGCTCTACCTCAGGTCTTTGCACTTACTGTTGTCTTCTGCCTGTATTATGCTGCTAACTTTCTGTATAGCTCAGTTACATTAATCTTCTTCTGCTGTTTCCTCAAATATTAGAGAAGGCTTTCCAGACTTTCCTATTAAATTAACATCTTCACATCCTCTATATTTTTTCCCGTTTTATTTTCTCTTATAGCAAATATCACTACCTGACATATTTTACTGAAATGTAAGCTCCATGAGGAGAGGACTTTGTTTTGTTTACCATGGTGTTTTTAGTATTCAGAATATGCCTACTTACATAGTAGTTGCTAAAAAAAATTTTGTTAAATGAATAAACTGAATCATGTTGTTTCCAGTGTAGACAGAATAGGTATATGTGGTTGAAAAATGAACAGCACAAAGTTAGCACCCCAAAAATGGCAAAGTGGAATAAAGAAACATTTCTGAATGACATTGTTGAACTGTAATCCCAGCACTTTGGGAAGCTGGGGCAGTTGGATTGCCTGAGCCCAGGAGTTCAAGATTAGCTTGGGCAACAAAACGAGACCCTGTCTCTACAAAAAAAAGAAAAAAAAATGTGCTGGGAGTGGTGGCATGCACCTGTGGTCTCAGCTACCCAAAAGGTTGAGGTGGGAGGATCGCTTGACCTGGGAGTTTTAGGCAGCAGTGAGCTATGAGTGCACCACTGCACTCCAGCCTGGGAGACAGAGCACGACCTAGTCTCGAGAAAAAAAAGAAAAGTCCAGGCATGGTGGCTCATGGTTGTAATCACAGCACTTTGGGAGGCCAAGGTGGGTAGATCACTTGAGGTCAGGAGTTTGAGACCAGCCTGGACAACATGGAAAACCCTGTCTCTACTAAAAATACAAAAATTAGCCAAGTGTTATGAGAGGCGCCTGTAATTCCACCTACTTGGGAGGCTGAGGTTTGAGAATCGCCTGAACTTGCGAGATGGAGGTTGCAGTGAGCCAAGATCACACCATTGCATTCCAGCCAGAGTGAGACTCTGTCTCAGAAAAAAAAAAAAAAAAAAATTAGCTAGGCATGGTGGTGAGTGCCTATAGTCCTGGCTACTCAGGAGGCTGAAGCAGGAGGCAGGAGAATTGCTTGAACCCAGGAGGCAAGATTGCGCCACTGCACTCCAGCCTGGGTGACAGAGCAAGACTCCATCTCAAAGGAAAAAAACCAAAAACAAAAACAAAGAAAAATCCACTTTTGGAGCTCTCCTACCTTTGACTTCTTGTTATGTTGGATAAATATATACAGGTTGATAATGCAGGTTGTTAAGTTGGATAATATATACAGGTCATATTCAAAATCTAGAATGTTCCAATATCCTACACTTCTTAGCTCTGACATGATGCAACAAGTGGAGAATTCTTAACACAGACTTTTTTTCATTCATCAAATTATTTAAAAATATTATCCAAAATTACCTTTCAGGCTATATATATAAGGTATATATGAAACATAAATGAATTTCATGTTTAGACTTGGGTCCCATATCAAGATATCTCATTGTGTATATGTAAATGGGCCAAAATAAAAATTCAGAATCCTAAACACTTTTGGCCCCAAGCATTTTGGATAAGGGATATTCAGCCTATGCCCCCTCTCCCTTTTTCAGCTACATTGAGTTGGATTTTCTGTTCATTGTAGCCTAGGAATATCTCATTTCTTTTCTTTTCTTTTCTTTTTTTTTTTGAGACGGAGTCTTGCTGTGTCACCCAGGCTGGAGTATGGTGGTGTGATCTCAGCTCACTGCAGCCTGTAATTCTATGAGTATTTTTTAGAATTATGGATGTGATTTTTTTTTTTTTTAATATATTTATTGGGCTGGGCACAGAGGCTCCCTCACACCTGTAATCCCAGCACTTTGAGAGGCCAAGGTGAGAGGATAGCTTGAGCCCAGCCTGGGCAACAAAGCAAGGCCGTGTATCTACCAAAAATGACAATAGAAAGTAACCAGGAGTGTGGCATGTACCTGTGTCCCAGCTACTCCGGAGGCCGAGGAAAGGATCACTTGAGCCTGGGATGGGAGGGTGAGGCTTCAGTGAGCTATGATCACACCATTGCACTCCAGTCTAGGTGACAGAGTGAGACCCTGTCTCAAAAAAAAAAAGAATAAAATCTTTTTCAGAGCGTAATGTTTCCTGATTATCTTTTTAGAAAATGTGGAAATAAAAAGGAAAAATTACATAGGTAATTGTATATGTAATAATCACACATATCTGCAGAAATAACCAGATGCATTGAAAAAACACACACATGCCACCTCTTCAGTGGAGCTAATGACATACATTTTATATCCCACTTTTTTCTCTCAAGATTGTTATTATTTACTTTCTCATCTAGTAATTTATACATCTGAGTTTTCTAATTTCTTGTTTTGTTGGTTTTCTTTTTTTTTTGCCTTCCTTCCCATAGATCTTGAGCCAGATGATTGTGCATCCATTTACATCTTTAATGTAGATCCACCTCCATCTACTTTAAACACACCACTTTGCTTACCACATCATGGATTACCGTCTCACTCTTCTGTTTTGTCACCATCGTTTCAGCTCCAAAGTCACAAAAACTATGAAGGAACTTGTGAGAGTCCTGAATCTAAATATAGCCCATTAGGTGGTCCCAAACCCTTTGAGTGCCCAAGTATTCAAATTACATCTATCTCTCCTAACTGTCATCAAGAAATAGATGCACATGAAGATGACCTACAGATAAATGACCCAGAACGGGAATTTTTGGAAAGGCCTTCTAGAGATCATCTCTATCTTCCTCTTGAGCCATCCTACCGGGAGTCTTCTCTTAGTCCTAGTCCTGCCAGCAGCATCTCTTCTAGGAGCTGGTTCTCTGATGCATCTTCTTGTGAATCACTTTCACATATTTATGATGATGTGGACTCAGAGTTGAATGAAGCTGCAGCCCGATTTACCCTTGGATCCCCTCTGACTTCTCCTGGTGGTTCTCCAGGGGGCTGCCCTGGAGAAGAAACTTGGCATCAACAGTATGGACTTGGACACTCATTATCACCCAGGCAATCTCCTTGCCACTCTCCTAGATCCAGTGTCACTGATGAGAATTGGCTGAGCCCCAGGCCAGCCTCAGGACCCTCATCGAGGCCCACGTCTCCCTGTGGGAAACGGAGGCACTCCAGTGCTGAAGTTTGTTATGCTGGGTCCCTTTCACCCCATCACTCACCTGTTCCTTCTCCTGGTCACTCCCCCAGGGGAAGTGTGACAGAAGATACCTGGCTGAATGCTTCTGTCCATGGTGGGTCAGGCCTTGGCCCTGCAGTTTTTCCATTTCAGTACTGTGTAGAGACTGACATCCCTCTGAAAACAAGGAAAACCTCTGAAGATCAAGCTGCCATACTACCAGGAAAATTAGAGCTCTGTTCAGATGACCAAGGAAGTTTATCACCATCCCGGGAGACTTCAATAGATGATGGCCTTGGATCTCAGTATCCTTTAAAGAAAGATTCATCCGGTGATCAGTTTCTTTCAGTTCCTTCACCCTTTACCTGGAGCAAACCAAAGCCTGGCCACACCCCTATATTTCGGTGAGTTGATGGAAATGGCTGCTGGTCATTTTTCATGTTTATGGGTCGTGGCATATAACTACATTATCAATATATAATGGTTTGACCATTTCTTGTCTTCCTATTTTTTAAAAAAATTCTACCAAAAAACTTAATGTTTATTTTCATTTGAATCTTAAAAATATTTTTAGGTAGGTTAAATATAATTTTTAAAGTATATAGCTAATGAATTGTTTATAATAATAAATTACATTAAAAAATCCTGGCTGGGTTTGGAGGCTTATGCTTTGTATTCCCAGCACTTGGGAAGCTGAGGCAGGAGGATTGCTTGAGCCCAGGAGTTTGAGACCAGCCTGGGCAACATAGCAAGATCCTGTCTCTACAAAAGAATTATTTGGTGATGTGTGCCTGTAGTCCTAGCTGCTTGGGAGGCTGAGGTAGAAGGATTGCTTGAGCCCAGAACTTCAAGGCTGCAGTGAACCATGATCATACCATTGTACTCCATCCTATTCCTACCAAAAAAAAAAAAAAAAAAGTTTATTGTAAAACTTGTATTATAATATTAATTTAATTACTAAGAAAACTATTTGGGGCCAGGCATGGTGTCTCATGCCTGTAATCCCAACTTTGGGAGGCCCTGCCAGGCAAATCACTTGAGTCCAGGAGTCACCAGCCTGGGTGACGTGGCAAAACCATGTCTCTACAAAAAATATAAAAATTAGCCAGGTGTGGTGGCACACATCTATAGTCCTAGGTACTAGGGAGCCTGAGGCGGGAGCATCGCCTGAGATGGGAGATAGAGGCTGCAGTGAGCTGAGATCGTGCCACTGCACTGCAACCTGGGTGAAAGCAAGACCCTGTCTGGACCACCCCCCACAAAAAAGAAAAAAAAGAAAAAAAAAGAACCTATTAATTACATTTACAGAATCAATCTAATCTATAATTGATTAGAAAAAACAACTTTTATGTATTAAAGTCCCACATGGAGTTGTATCTGTTAGGATTTTTGTTTTGTTTTTTTGAGACAGCACCTTGTTGCCCAGGCTGGAGTACAGTGATGCAATCATAGCTCACTGCAGGTTCGACCTCCCAGACGCAAGCAGTCCTTATACCTCAGGCTCCTGAGTAGCTGGGACTATAAGCATATACCGCCACACTCAATTATTTGAAAAAAAAAAAAAAGAAATTTTTTTTTTTTTGGTAGAGATGGAGTCTTGCTTTGTTGCTCAGGCTGATCTCACTCCTGGCCTCAAGTGATCCTCCTGCCTCAGTTCGCAAAGTGCCAGGATTACAGGCAGGAGCCACTGTGCCCGGCCAGGGGTTTTTCTTTTCTTTTCTTTTTTTTGAGACGGAATGTCATTGTTGCCAAGGCTGGAGTGCAGTGGCATGATCTCAGCTCACTGCAACCTCTGCCTTCCAGGTTCAAGCGATTCTCCTGCCTCAGCCTCCCGAGTTGCTGGGATTCCAGGCACCTGCCACCACCCCTGGCTAACTTTTTTGTATTTTTAGTAGAGACGGGTCCCCTTGTTGGCCAGGCTGGTCTCGAACTCCTGACGTCAGGTGATCTTCCCGCCTCGGCGTCCCAAAGTGCTGGGATTACAGGCATGAGCCACCGCTCCCGGCCAATGCTTTTTTTGTGTGAATCTTTATTTCTCAATCCTGATCTTTAGAAAAATAGAATTATGGTAATGAAGACAACTTTGAACCCATTCCTTTGCTACTGAAATTTATCTTAATTTTTCTAGTGGTTTGCTTAAGACTGCAAAACAAATACAGAAGTAACAGAGTTGAAGTTGGATTTTTTCAGACTAATAAAAATTAATATCCTTGAATTTCATAGGAGTAGGACTTAAAGCTAGGCTGAGAATGTGGAAGGAAACAATGAAATAATTTAGAAATTGTACTTGACCTGTAGACATATGAAGTTTTTCTTTTATAATCCATATTTTAATGTTAATATATCAAAATGAACCTTTGGGCCTTTAAGCAATTTAAATCTTCTTATTGATAAAGTAAAAAAAAGTAACATTTAGAGATGCTGGAGTGATGGGCTGTTTTCCAACCAAACATGTACCAAAATTAAATTTTTACTTCAGATTGCAGTATATTGCTGAACAGAAGCAATTTTTCAGAGAGACAGGGAAAGGCGCAGTAGGGAGGAAGTAGGGAAAGATAGGGAGGAAGTAGGGGAAATGATAACTTCAGTGGGTTGGCATCCACAGATATGTACCAGGGAGGGAGAGAGACATCCTGACACGGAGAGAGAGATGTTTGGATATGTGGAGAGATACTGATACACATAAACAGAAATGTGCCTCTTTGTTTAAAAAAGTCGAATTACTATATTTTGGTTATTTTTGTTAAGTACATACACATAATTGAGAAAAATTTACAGTTTTATAAATTATTAGAATTTGTCTTTTTCAAAAAAAGTGGGAAACCAAAATGAAGATAAGATAGATTTTAAAATTTTATTTTATTTTATTTTATTATTACTATTTTTTGAGACAGAGTCTGGCTCTACTGGCCAGGCTGGAGTGCAGTGGTGCAGTCTTGGCTCATTGCAGCCTCCTTCTCCTGGGCTCAAAGAATTCTCCTGCCTTGGCCTCCCTAGTAGCTGGGATTACAGGCGAGTGCCACCATGCCCAGCTAATTTTTGTAGTTTTAGTAGAGATGGGGTTTCACCATGCTGGCAAGGCTAGTCTCAAACTCCTGATCTCAGGTAATCTGCCTGCCTCAGCTCCCAAAGTGCTGGGATTACAGGCATGAGCCACCACACTTGGCCTTTATTTTTATTTTCTAAAATTTATTTATCTTTAAGCACATATCACCTTTGGGAAATAAAATAGATTTTATTGTAAAGATGAAATAATTATTTATTAAGCACTCACCATAACCAGAATTATAACTTACTGAATGAAGTTTTATTTTGTAATACATTGTTTCAGAGATCAAAGGAAGAAATGTTGGTGCTGGCAAAGAAGCCATTTGAGTCGTTGCTTGGCAATAATAGCATGGTGACATGCATCTTTGTGTGTTTTGTTTGTAGCACATCTTCATTACCTCCACTAGACTGGCCTTTACCAGCTCATTTTGGACAATGTGAACTGAAAATAGAAGTGCAGCCTAAAACTCATCATCGAGCCCATTATGAAACTGAAGGTAGCCGAGGGGCAGTGAAAGCATCTACTGGGGGACATCCTGTTGTGAAGGTATGAGACTTTTGGGGCTTGTTTTACAGATACCATACAACTAGTAACGATTAGACAAATCTATTTGGTTAGGTACTAGAGAGTACAAAGAGCAGAAACTCAAACCTAGAGAGCCTCTGTTGTTTTGGGGGTTTGTTGATGTGACTACACTTCTGCATTGAGTTATATTTGCTAGGCTAAAAGATGTTCTTTTGTGGACTGACTTTCCTTCTGGGGAGACTCTGGGGAAAGATTACAGTGGCCAAATAGCTGTTTTACTGACAAAAAAATACGGCCATATTATATTTATGAATAAAATATATGCTCATTTAAAATTTAATACAGGCCGGGTGCAGTGGCTCACGCCTGTATCCCAATACTTTAGGAGGCCGAGGCAGGTGGATCTCGAGCTCAGGAGTTCGAGACCAGCCTGGCCAACACGGTGAAACCCTGTCTCTACTAAAAATACAAAAATTAGCAGGATGTGTTGGCAGGTGCCTGTAATCCCAGCTACGCGGCAGGCTGAGGCAGGAGAATTGCGTGAACTCGGGAGGCGGAGGTTACAGTAAGCCGAGATAGTGTCACTGTACTGCAGCCTGGGCAACAGAACTAGACTCCGTCTCTAAATAGATAAATAAATCTAGTACAGAAAAATAGAAAGAATAAAGCAACAAATTACCCAAAATCTAACCCTCTCAGAAATAAGCAATGTTAACATTTGATTAACATTCCAGATATTTCTCTATGTATATATTTAGTGGAAGACTGAATGGATAGCTAGAAAAATGATTGGATTTTTTTAAGGAAAGAGATTACACCTGTAATCCCAGTACTTTGTGAGGCTGAGGCAAGTGGATCGCTTGAGCCCAGGAATTTGAAGCCAGCCTGGACAATACAGTGAGACCCAGTCTCTACCAAAAAAATACAAAAATTAACTGGGCGTGGTGGTTGTATGCCTATAGTCCCAGCCATTCCGGAGGCTAAGATGGGAAGATCAATTGAGCCTGGGAGGTTGAGGCTGTAGTGAGCCATGATCACGCCACTGCACTCCAGCCTGGGCAACAGAACGAGACCCTGTCTCAAAAAAAAGAATTCCTAAAATATCTTTCTAAGGTCACAAAAAGAGATTAAATACATTGTTGAGAGATTGAAGTTGTTGTTTCAGATTTAGATGGCATGGATTGACTTCTACTCTGAAAAGTAAGGTAATTGTCTTTCTTAAACTTCCTTCCCCTTTTCTACTCTTTACCTCCTGAATTTTCTTGCTTATGCTATTTTTCCTTTCAAATTTACTTCCTCCCTAACTTCTCCACCAATTATTTAGCCTTAGTTCTATTTCTAGTTAGATTCAATGCTCACTACTACTACTTTTTTATTTATTTCATTGTTAAGTTTTTTTGTTTTTATGTGAGGAGGGCTTTGGATTCTATGTTCCATGGGTTCTTTCATGTTTGAAAATGTGTTTTTTGCCTTTATATACTCAAATATAGAAATGACTGTAGATAATAGTCTCTTAGAACTGTGTAGACATTTTTCCGTCTTGTCTTAATGGTATTGAATACTGTAGTGGAAAAACTAATTACACTGAAGTGATTTTCAACAAATAAAATCTACGAACTATCATCTCTTTTATGAGCTATGCTTTATGATTATTATCTGGTCATGTTTTATAGTTCTTTACATATAAAGATTTACATTTTAGATGGGTTTTTTAATGATTTGTATTAAGAAACGCCAGGAAAACAAAACATAAGAATTTTGTCATTTTGTTCATGAGTCGTATTTTGTTGTTAAATGAGCTTATTTCATTTTGATAAAAGAAGCAGATTTGTTGCTTAGTTTTCTGTATCTTTAATTTTCACAGCAATAAACAAATTATTTACAAGTGTATAAATGAACAAGTCTTTTGGGAGGGTACATGATTTGTTTCCATAGTTTTCCTTTAATGAAAAAACTGATGCATGTGCTGTGGTCAAAAGCAATAAACAGCGTTAAAAAAAGCATTTTAAAAGATTAAAAAAAAACAAAAACAAAAAGGTGAGCCAAGAACAATGGTGTGTGCTTGTAGTCCCAGCTACTGGGGAGGCTGAGGCTTAATAATCACTGGAGGCCAAGAGTTCAGGGCTGTGGTGTATGATGACTGTGGCTGGAAATAGCCACTGCACTCCAGCCTGGGCAATATGTCTCTAAAAAACAAAAGCAGAACTGGTGCTGTGGCTCATGCCTGTAATCCAGGTAACATAGTGGACTGGGATGCTGAGGTGAGAGGATTGCTTGAGGCCAGGAGTTTGAGACCAGACTGGACAACAAATAAATGAGTAAAATTACCTGGGCATTGTGGCACACACTTGTAGTTCCAGCTACACCAGAGGCTGAGGCAGTAGGATTGCTGGAGCCGGGAATTTGAGGCTGCTGTGAGCTATGATTGTGCCACTACACTTCAGCCTGGGCAACAGAGCGACCCTATTTCTACAGAAAATTTGAAAAATAGCCAAGTGCAATAAGGAGCATGTGCCTGTAGTCCCTGCTCTTTCAGAAGCTGAGGTGGAAGGATCTTTTGAGCCCAGGAATTTGAGGCTGCAGTGATCTATGATCACAACACTGCACTCCAGATTGGGTGACAGAGCAAGGTACTTCTCAAAAACAAAGACAAAACAGCTGAGTCTCTCCTTAAGGGGTGACTACAACTCCTGTTATTAGCAGTTTTTATTTTCTTCTTGTAAGTGACTTTTTGTTTTCTAACTTATTGATTGAAGAATTATTTCTTTATACTTGAAATGGTTGACTTAACCAGAGTATGTCTGAATGTTAATAGTTCTTTATCAGTTTTTCCCAGTGCTTTTGATGCTCCCTTTCAATCTGAGATTCTTTCTTGCTTCATGCCAGAAAAAAATGTAACATTTCCTTTTCCTTTTATTTTGTTGTTTACTTAAGTGACTCTAATTATTATTCAAATGTTGGCTTATCTTAGGTCTTGCTATGTTGCCCAGGCTGTTCTTGAACCCTTGGCCTCAAACGATCCTCCCACCTTGCCCCCCCACCTTTTTTTTTTTTTTAAGAGATAGGCTCTTGGCTGGAGTTCAGTGTCATGATCTTACTTAACTGCAGCCTCGGACTCCTAGGCTTAGGGCATTCTCCTGCCTCAGCCTCCTGAGTCGCTGGGACTACAGGTGCATGCCACTGCATCTGGCTAACTTTTTAATTTTTTTGTGGAGATAGAGTCTTGATTTGTTGCCCAGGCTGTTCTCAAAACTCCTGGCTTCAAGTGATCCTCCTGCCTTGGCCTCCCAAAGTACAGGGATTATAGATGTGAGCTGCCAGGCCTGGCTGATTTCTCTCTTTTCTTGTGGTGGAATAGTATTCAATTGTGTATATATACCACATTTTAGAAATCCATTCATCCGTTGACAGACACTTAATTTGGTTCCATACCTTGGCCGTTATGAATAATGCTGCAAGAAACAGCATAAATATCTTTTTAACCTACTGATTTCATTTCCTTTGGATATATAATACACCCTGTAGTGGAATTGCTGGATCATATAGTAGTTCTGTTTTTAATTTTTTGTGTAACCTCCATACTGTTTTCTGTAATGGCTGTACTCACTTACATTCCCGTAACAGTGTGCCAGTATTCCCTTTTCTCGTTATCCCCACCAAAATTTTCCTTTTTTTGCATTTTGATAAATAGCCATGCTAACTGGAGTGATACTATGTCTCATTGTGGTTTTGACTTGCATTTCCCTGATGATTAGTGATGTTGAGCATTTTTTCATATACCTATTTGCCATTTGTATATCTCCTTTTGAGAAATGTCATTTTAGATCCTTTGCCCACTTTTTAGTTAGATTGTTCGGGGTTCCTTGGCTGTTGAGTTGTTTGAGTACCTTGTGCATTCTTAGTATTAGTCCTTTGTTGGATGAATAGTTTGAAGATATTTTCTCCCATTCTACAGGTTATCTCCTCATTCTGTTGATTATTTCCTTTGCTGTACAGAAGCTTTTTAGTTGATAGAAACAGTTTTCTCTGTTTTTGTTGGCTGTGATTTTATAACATTACTCATAAAATCTTTGCTTAGATCAATGTAATGAAGCATTCCCCCTATGTTTTCTTCTAGTAGTTTTATAGTTTCAGATCTTAAATTTAAGTCTTTAATCCATTTTGAGTTGATTTTTTTGTATGTTATGAAAGATGGGTGTCTAATTTCATTCTTCTGCATGTGGATATCCAGTGTTCCCAGCATATTTATTGAAGAGGGTATCCTTTCCCCAGTGTATGTTCTTCTTAGCAGCTTTGTTGAAAAGGAGTTAGCTATAAATACAGGAATTTATTTCTGTGCTCTCTATTGTGTCACATGGGCCTGTGTGTCTGTTTTTATATCAATATTGTGCTTTTCTGGTTACTGTCATTTTGTAATATATTTTGAAGTCAAGTAGCATAATGCCTTTAATTTTGTTCTTTTTGTTCAGTTAAGCTTTGGCTCTTTGGGGTCTTTGGTGGTTCAATTTAAATTTTAAGATTATTTTTTCTATTTCTGTGAAGAATGTCATTGGTATTTTGACAGAGATTGCATTGAATCCGTAGATTGTTTTTGGTAATATTTATTGATACATTCTTACACACAACAACTTTTTTTGTTTGTTTGTTTTTGTTTTTTGAGACAGAGTCTCACTCTGTTACACCAACTGGAGTGCAGTGGTGTGATATTGGCTCACTGTAACCTCTGCCTCCCCGGTTCAGGTGATTCTCCTGCCTTAGCCTCCTGAGTAGCTAGGATTACAGGCACGCACCACCACTCCTGGCTAATTGTTTGTATTTTGGTAGAGACGGGTTTTTACCATGTTATCCAGGCTGGTCTCGAACTCCTGACCTCAAGTAATCCACCTACCTCAGCCTCCCAGAGTGCTGGGATTAGAGGCGTGAGCCACTGTGCCTGGCCAACAAAACTTTTTTTTTTTTTTTTTAGAGTAACAAAAAATATTTTACTAAAACATAAGATTTACAGAAGTTTGCAAACAAGCCATACAAAATGGTCACAAGCTTTTTTTGAAGGGGGGATCTACACTTGACAGCAATGTTATTAGTGAGGGCTGTGATGTTTGTTTAATGTTCCCATTTTGGTTCAGACAATCAAGCTTGTCCATGTACAGCGTCTAAATAAAGTTAGACTTGGCTAGAGAGCATATTCTAAAGACCTGGTTAGCTGCTTTTAACCAATGCAATTAGATCACCAAAAAAGGGGGAAAGGAGCCCATAAAATTAAAATAAAACTACCTCCCTCCTCAAAAAAATAAAATAAAATAAAGAAAAACACCCACACCCCTGCAGCTAACCTGACAACTGCCTTCATTCACAGTGCTTTATACTTAAACCAGGATGGGGGAAATGAATAAAAGCAGGGAGGGGCCACTGCTTTTAAACATTTCACAGCAATCCAGATGATACTTCTAGCCTCTGCTCATGCTTTATGACAATGAATCAGGACAAGACATAGATTTGCTAGTGTGCATTTAATCACCAAAAGACTGAAGATGTCTGGGCTTTTTTATTCTGTAATATTTCTAAGACTGTGTCCATTAAATGCAGACAAAAAGGAGGAAGTCTTGGCAGAACAGGAGAAGTGATGCACACTTGATGATCGGATCAATTTAGATATTATTCATGGCATATAGCCAAGTCCATGCTCTAGCTGTTTCTATGGCTTGGGTTTCATTGGTCTTCCACTGCTCCACTACATCATTTGCTAATGGATCATCTGGATTGGGAGCACTTAACAAGGCCTGGATCGATAGCAGAACTGTGCAGATCTGCAGTGCTGGGGACCACTTATCTTTCAAAATATCTAAACATATTCTTCCCAACTTGTCTACAATAGGATGATAAATTTTGGTCATGAAACATACTTTACGGGCTGCCATTGGGTATTCTTCAGGAAGGAATAGCTCAAGTTTAAAAGTCCCTCCCTCGAAGGGGGAATCTTGAGGGCCAGCAGTGACCACATGAAAATAACGGGCGTTGCTCTCATCTGGTTCTGCTTTGATGCCAGGAACTGGTTCTGCCAGCAAACGCTGGGTTTCCTTGATGATCCTGTGGAGCAGCCCGGCCATCTTGTCAGAACCCGAGTTCGGCATCTGGTCTCGTCTCCAGCTCCACTTGCCTCACGCCACAAAACTTTTAAAAGACAAAAAGAAACAAGCCAGCAGATACCGAGCACAATCAAGGCACTTTTTTTTGTTTGTTTTTTTTTTAAGTAGAGACAAGGTCTCACTGTATTGCCCGGTTTGGTCTTGAACTCCTAGAGTCAAGCATTCCTCTTGCCTCAGTCTTCCAAAGTGCTGGGATTGCAGGTGTGGGCCACTGCACCTGACCTAAACATACCACTTTTATGTGTGAGGCTCAGACCAGTCTGGAATAACTGATGCCTTTCTCTCTCCCTTTCTGAGAATTTAAAGTCCTCAGAATAGTGGAGAAATCTACTAACTCTTCTCAATTGCTGGAGAAGAACCACCTCTGTTAATGGGAAAAAATGTGGTCTCATAAGGTGGGCATATACTGGTATAGTGTTCCATACATTGCACATCTCTGCAAATATGTTGGAGTATATAGAATCAGGTATCAGTTCCACTTTCCCTT
>NW_012123265.1:1787415-1796027 GCF_000951035.1 Colobus angolensis palliatus | reverse complement strand
TCGCCCGGCTAGTTTTTTGTATTTTTAGTAGAGACGGGGTTTCACCGTGTTAGCCAGGATGGTCTCGATCTCCTGACTTCGTGATCCGCCCGTCTCGGCCTCCCAAAGTGCTGGGATTACAGGCTTGAGCCACCGCGCCCGGCCCACTTTCCCTTTTAAATGACCTACTATCATGTGTACTGCTTTTTTTTTCCCTCGATATTAGAAAAATAACTTAGATAGTAAAATGAAGTAGTATCGCAATCTTCCCCCAATAACTAACAAAATAAACAAAATGTATGTGTGTGTAGGATGTGAGGAAACAGCCAAAAAATCTATTGGTAACACCCAAACAAGCAAAGAAGAACACAGACTTTGATCTATAAACTTCAAAGAGTGGTGATAGAGGATGGAGGGTGGGGTAAGGTGAGGAATGTGTAATAGGAGAGATTCTGGTGTAGTATATAGCAGAGCTGCTAACCCACACATACTTTCATCCATCAGGAAGAGTAGTAAGTCAAGGAAAAACCCTCTAGAATAAAAGAATAAAAGATCCTTTATACTGCTAGTGGGAATGTAAACTAATATAGCCATGATGGAAAACAGTCTAAAGGTTGCTCAAAAAATTTAAAAATGGAACTACCGTATGATCCAGCAATTCTGCTGTTGGGAATTCATCCACAGAAGAGGAAATCAGTATATTGAAGAGATCACAGTAGCCAAGATACGGAATCAACCTAACTGTCCATCAACTGATGAATGAATAAAGAAAATGTGACAGATATGCACAATACAATACTATTCAGGCATAAAAAAAGAATGAAATCCTGTCATTTGTGGCAACATGGATGAACCTGGAGGAAATTATATTAAATGAAATAAGTCAGACACAGAAAGATAAATACGGCATGTTCTCACTTATATGAAGGGGCTAAAAAATTTCAGCTCACAGAAATAGAATTTTGGTTATTAGAGGCTGAGAAAGGATTGCAGGAGGTAAGAATGGGGAGAAGTTGGTCAATGGATACAAAATTACAGCTAGAGGGGAAGAATAAGTCTTGTGTTATATAGCGTTGTGGGGTGAATATAGTTAACAAAAATTTATTGTGGCGGAGCGCAGTGGCTCACACCTGTAATCCCAGCACTTTGGGAGGCTGAGTCGGGTAGATCCCTTGAGGTCAGGAGTTCAAGACCAGCCTGGCCAACATGGTGAAACCCTGTCTCTCTTAAAAATACAAAAATTAGCTGGACATGGTGGCACATGCCTGTAATCTCAGCTACTCAGTAGGCTGAGGCAGCAGAATCGCATGAACCTGGGAGGCGGAGGTTGCAGTTAGCTGAGATTGCACCACTGCACTCCAGCCTGGGCAACACGGTAAGACTCTGTCTAAAAAAAAATTTATTGTGTATGTTCACAAAGCTAGAAAGGATTTTGAATGTTTTTAACACACTTGATAAATGTTTGAAGTGATAGATATCTTAGTCAACCTGATTTGATTATCACATTATATACATATATCAAAATATCACTATTTACTGTACAAATATGTATAATTATTACATGTCAACTAAGAAGAGGAACAAATAATCAAGTATACAAACCTTAAGTTGTACAACACAACGAATATTTAACGCACAAGTATAAATACTCAAAAAACCACACAAGTTAACATATAGAACATTTTAAGCACTTCATGAGTCTCCCTTGTGTCCCTTCCCAGTTTATACCCCCAACCAAAGATAATCATGCTTCTCAACTCTCATCACCATATATTAGTTTTCTTATTTTTGTATTTTATATAAATGGAGGTGCTGTTTTATATCTAACATCATGTATTCAACATTATGATTGTGGGATTCATCAAATTTTTGTTGTTTATTTTTTTCATTGCTTCATGTTAGTCTCGTGTATGAATTTGCAGGTGTTTCTTTGTTTTCTTTTCATAGACATTTGATTTGTGTGGAGTGTTGGACAATTATGAATAATGTTGCTTTGTGCCTTTTTTAAAAAAACAAAAAACAAACAAAAAAAACCCATGACTTTCGATGGACAAAGCATTCACTCACTTGGGAATATGTCCGGGAGTGTAGTTACTGATATTCCAAAGTGGCTGTACCAATTTATACTCCCAGTTAGCCATGTATAAAGTTCTTGTTCCTCCACATCCTCACCAATAGTAACACTTCTTAGTCTTTTAATTTTAACCATATTGTAAAGATATAATGGTATCTGGCTGTGGTTTTAATTTGTAATTTCTTGATGACCAATGATTTTGAACATCTTATGTATTTGTTGGACATTTGGATATCTTTCATGAAGTGTTTGTTCACATCTTTTGACCTTTTTGTGATAGTGGCACAATCATGACCCATTGCAACCTCAAACTCATGGGCTCAAGCGGTCTTCCCACCTTGGCCTCCCAAGTAGCTGGGACTACAGGCATGTACCACCACATTTGGCTAATTTTTTAAATCTTTCTTGTAGACAGGGCCTCACTATGTTGCCCAGGCCCAGTGTCTGCCACTTGCTTGTTTTCTTGTCTGAAACTCTTGGCCTCAAGTGATTGATCCTCCCACCTCAGCCTCCCAAAGTGCTGGAATTACAGACATGAGCCACTGTATCCAGCCAGCTCATCTTCGAATAATACCGGTTTTACTTCTTCCTTCTTAATTTTTATTTTATTTTATTTTTTTGAGACGGAGTCTTGCTCTATTGCCCAGGCTGGAGTGCAGTGGCGCGATCTCCACTCACTGCAAGCTCCGCCTCCTGGGTTCACGCCATCCTCCTGTCTCAGCCTCCGAGTAGCCGGGACTACAGGCACCAGCCACCGCGCCCGGCTAGTTTTGTTTTTGTATTTTTTTTTAGTAGAGATGGGGTGTCACCGTGTTAGCGAGCGTGGTCTCGATCTCCTGACCTCGTGATCCGCCCGTCTCGGCCTCCCAAAGTGCTGGGATTATAGACGTGAGCCACTGCGCCCGGCCCCTTCTTAATTTTTATACTTTCCCCCCCTTTTTCTTGCTTTATTGTATTGACTAGGACCTCTGATACACTGTTGATTAGAGGTGGTGATGGAGGACATCCTTGTCTATTTACCAAACTCAGGGCAAAAAAGGATTCATAATTGTGCCATTAAGTAATTTGCCAGGGTTTTGTTTGGTTGGTTGTTTTGGGTGTTTTTTTGGGAGGGGGGGAATACCTTTTCAGACTAAGGATATTCTTTTCTAATTTGTTGGGAGGTTTCTATTTTTGTTTTTTGAATTTATGAATAGGTGTTGAGTGTTGTCAACTGCTTTTCTTGCAGACTTGTTTTCTATTTTAAGGACACAAGAAGCAAACCATGCAGCCAGTGTCTGCCGCTTGCTTGTTTTCTGTAATGTGGTAACTTAATATTAAAGTAAAATAGAGATAATGTTCTTGTATTATTAAATTGGACTGATACAGTTTCATTTCTTTTTATAGTTTATGGTTAGGAACTGTAGAATTATGTATCACTGTTAAGAATCTCCCTCCAAGTTCCCATTTTTTTGGGTTTTATATATCCACAATGTCTTTGTGTTGGTGGCGGGGGACTTCGCAGTGCCTTCAGAGTGCACCAGTGAGAAACAGATGCAATTAAATCTCAAATGAAACTGAATTGTGTACTTGTTGCTGAGAAACTAATCTTTAATAAATTTTAAAAGTCTTTAATGAATATTTAATCATAATTTTTATTGGAATTATCTGGTGAAAATGCACATTTTCAGTTATTAGAATTGGAAGAGACTTTTGTAGGTCTTAAGTTTCTGAGTTTTGTTTTAGATGATTTAACGTAGATTATCTATATGTTTTAAAATAATGTTTGGTAAAACGAAAATTAGTTTAGGCTCGGTGCAGTGGCTCACGCCTTTAATCCCAGCACTTTGGGAGGCCGAGGCAGGTAGATCACCCGAGGTCAGGAGTTCGAGACCAGCCTGGGCAACACCATGAAACCCCACTCTACTAAAAATACAAAAATTAGCCAGGCATGGTGGTGCATTCCTGTAATTCCAGCTACTCAGGAGGCTGAGGCGAGAGTATCACTTGAACTCGGGAGGCAGAGGTTGCAGTGAGCCGAGATCGCGCCATTGCACTCCAGCCTGGGCAACAAGAGTGAAACACTCCATCTCAAAAAATAAAAAATAAAAATAGTTTGAAAGAATTTGCTTTACTGTGAACATTTTGTCTAAAAAGCGCTTGAAGACAAAATGCTACTGAAATTACTAATTTCAATGACATTTTGTAGGTTTGTGCTGCTATTAATTGCAATAGTTTACTTTTTGTAGTATTTTATAGTTTAAAAAATGTTTTCCCGGAGTTTATCTTTTCTTTTTCTTTTTTCTTTTATGAGACAGTGTCTCACTCTGTTGCCCAGGCTGGAGTGCAGTAGTGCAATGTCAGCTCACTGCAGTCTACGCTTCCTGGGCTCAAGCAATCCTGTCTGCCTCAACTTCTCCCATGGCTGGGACTACAGGGACATACCACCACGCCTGGCTAATTTTTGTATTTTTGTGGAGGTAAGATTTTGCCATGTTGGGCAGGCTGGTCTCGAACTCCTAGGCTCAAGTAATCCACCTGCCTTGACTTCTCAAAGTGCTAGGATTATAAGCTTGAGCCACCATGCCAGGCCTCAGAGTTTACATATTTAATCTTTACAAAAGTTCTTTGAAAAGGGCAAATCGATTACAGTCATATGCCACTTAACACCCGGGATATGTTCTGAGAAATGCATCATTGAGCGATTTCCTCGTTTTATGAACACGAGAGAGTGTACTTATACAAACCTAGATGGTATACCCTAACATATGGTATAACCAGTCACATTGGCACCAGGCTTGCAGTCCCAGCTACTTGGGAGGGTGAGTCAGGAGGATTGCTTGAGCCCATGAGTTAGAGTCTAGCCTGGGCAACATGTTGAGAGCTTCTCTCTTAAACAACAACAACAACAACAACAAAGATTTACTTAAGAAAATATGGTATAAAATATTAAAAATGGTATACCTGAATAGAGCACTTACCATTAGTGGAGCTTATAGGACTGGAAGTTGCTCTAGGTGAATGAATGTGAAGGCCTGGGACATTACTGTACACTACTGTAGACTTTCTAAGCACAGTACCCTTAGACTATACTATATTTATAAAAATTTTTTTCTTTAATAATCTAACTTTTTCGCTTTATAAGTTGTGAATTAAAAAGAAGTCTTTTGTAGTAACACTTAGATTAAAACACAGACACGTTGTACAGCTGTCCAAAGATATTTTATTTCTTTATATCCTTATTCCATGAACTTTTTTCTATGTTCAAATTTTTTATTTTTATTTTGTTTTTTTACTTTTAAAACTTTTTTGTTTAAAATGCTGACACCAACGCACACATTAGCCTAGGCCTTCACAGGGTCAGGAACATCAAGATGTCACTAGGCAACAGGACTTTTTCAATTCCGTTACTACCTATGGGACCACCATTGTATACGGTCTGTCATTTACTGAACCACTGTTATGTAGCTCATGACTGTACATTTTAGGTGATCTGAGGTTATGTATGTTGTAATTGGCAGAGAATCTTAAGCCCAGGTCTTTTGACTGTTGTTTCTCTTTCTGTTTTACCATATTACTTCTTACACTGTAGTTATCTCTAGTTATCTCATAATTTCTTAGTATGTTTCATTTTCTAAAGCAGTTTCACAATATCTCATTTAATTCTCCAAATAAACTATTTTAGAAAGCCTGGTCTTTGACTTAAAGTCAGGTACTCTTTCTCTTACTTTAAAAAAAAATTTTTTTCCTTGAGACGGAGTCTTGTGCTGTTGCCCAGGCTAGAATGCAGTGGCCCATATCTCAGTTCACTGCAACCCCTGCCTCCCGGGTTCAAGTGATTCTCCTGCCTCAACCTCCCAAGTAGCTGGGATTACAGGCACCCACGAACACACCCACCCAGTTAATTTTTGTATTTTTAGTAGAGACGGGATTCCATCATGTTGGCTAGGCTAGTCTCGAACTCCTGACCTCAAGCGATGCACCGCCTCAGCCTCCCCAAATGCTGGGATTACAGGTGTAAGCTACCGTGCCTGGGCCCTGATAAAAATCTTAATGCTTGTTTACTATTATTATAGTTCAAGCTCTCCTTCCTTGGATTAATCATGGTAGCCTAACTACTGTAACTAATAATCCCCAATTCTCAGTGGTTTAAGACCAAAAAAAAAAAAAAAAAGTTTATTTTGCATTTTCTTTCAAATTGTTACTCAGAAATCCAAGATATGTTCATCTTTTGATGCCATCTTTAATGCACAGCTTCTACTGTCCCTGGGAAAGAAGAAGGTGTACGGAAAGCATTCAAGATATTTAACTACACTAACCTGGAAATTACTGTCAATTATCACCACTTACAATTTTTTGGCTAGAAGTAGTCACATGGCCCTACTTACATGCAGAAGTACTGGGAAAAGTAGTCCCTGGCTGGGCAGCCTTTCCTCAGCAAAACTCTGTATTCTGTAGTATAATATAGAACTCTATACTTAAATCTTTGGTGGTTAGCTTGCCTTCTATGCCACATGCTCCACACAGGAATAAATCATGGCTAAGTCACTAATATGGGCTCTAGAGCCAGATTGTTTCGGTTGAATCCTGGATTTTACTATATCCTTGGCCAAGTAACTTAACCTTTCTTTCTAGACCTTTTATTTAGTCGTTCATTGCTTAATTTATTCACTTATCTATCCATTTACTCACTCAATATGTATTTTTTGATTGCTCACTACATTATAGACAATATTGTAGGTGCTAGGGATGCAGAGATGAACAAGACAGGCAAAACTCCTGTCTTCAAGGGCCTTTCTCACTTTATATATTGAGAGAGACTGAGTAAGTAAATAAACAAACAAAACATTAGAATATAGTAAGTGCTATATTGCAAATCAGTATGTATTGTGGTAGAGGTTAATTGTGAAGAGTTTACCTTGGGATTTTTTTCTTTATAAAATGAGGATAATATATAATAATATAATCTACCTAAGAGCTGTTGTGAGGAGTAAATGAAACATTGTAAGGAACATGGCATGGTACCTTGCACATTGTAAATGCTCAGTAAAAGTTAGCTAGTGTTATTACTTAGGTTTCTTGGAACAGTTTGACCAACACTTCAACACTGATAAAGAGTATGTAGCAGAATAAGCTATCTACATTGGCATCCTAGAATTAAGCTAGGTTTGTTACTGACATTTTAAGGAGTTGTGAATTAATGGGCTAGTGATATGTGAAAATGGAAAGTAGAAGGGTACTTAAACATCATTTATGATGATCTTCCTGTTATTCTGCAAAGGACAATTTCAAGAGAGCTAAGAAATTTCTGAAGTACATATTTTTTGAAATTATGAAGGAATGCAAGCTCTGGTGCTGTTGGAAAATACCACCTACCTTGTAGCCAACTGACAAATTAGCTTTTTCTTTTCTTCCAAATAAGTTATCTGATTCCTTAATATGGTCACCAAATAATACATTCAAAGCAGTTTGCTAATGTAGCTGGGGATTCACTGAGGGAAATCAGACATGTTGCCTACTCCCATGAATTTTATTGTCCATTGAGACTTGCAAATAAGATAGTACCAATAAAGTATGATAAACGTTTAATGGAGGAAATTCAGATCTTTGTGAGAGCAAATAGAGACCTGAAATTTGACGGAGTTGAATCAGGTGCTTATTTTTTCTTTCCACAAGAAAGAAAAGGGATTTTTATTTTTAAATTTTTATTATTATTATTATTTGAGACAGAGTCTCGCTGTGTCACCCAGGCTGGAGTACATGGTACAATCTTGGCTCACTGCAACCTCTGCCTCCCAGATTTAAGCGATTGTCATGCCTCAGCCTCCCAAGTAGTTGGGACTACAAGGCGCATGCCACCATGCCCAGCTAGTTTTTTTGTATTTTTAGTAGAGACAGGGTTTCACCATGTTGGTCTGGCTGGTCTCAGAACTCCTGGCCTCAGGTGATCCGCCCACGTTGGGATTACTGGTGTGAGCCACTGCACCTGGCCAGAAAGGGGACTTCTTATTTGAAGATAGTGTCTAGCTAATTAATAAGCAGACATCTAGGGAAAAGGTAGACACTAAGGAGGGAAAAATATTAAGTAGAGGGAAGGGTTTAGAGCTGCACTGTCCAAAAGTAGAATCCAGAAGCCACTAGCTGCACGTGGCTATTTCAGTTTAAATTAAGTGAAATTAAAAATTCAGTTATTCAGTTGCATTGACAACATTCCAAGGCTTAGTAGCCACATGTGGATACTGACTACATTTTCTTTTCAACAGATGATGCCAGAGCAACTGGATATCTATAGGTAAGAAAATAAGCCTTGACCTAAGCCTTATATCTTATAAAATTAATACAAAATGGTCATGGATGTAAAGAAAAAATTGGATATAGAGTATTTTACCCAAAAGCCTATTGAAATTTTAAAAAAGGAGTATTTTAGTGACTGCAGAAAGTTATCTTGGACAGTGCTGGTTTAGAAGCCTATAAGACAGAGAGACAGGGGGCGGAGCAAGATGGCCGAATAGGAACAGCTGCAGTCTCCAACTCCCAGCGCGAAGGACACAGAAGACCGGTGATTTCTGCATTTTGAACT
>NW_012123265.1:1775135-1781875 GCF_000951035.1 Colobus angolensis palliatus | reverse complement strand
CACACCAACATTGCACAAGTATACATATGTAACAAACCTGCACGTTATGCACATGTACCCTAGAACTTAAAGTATAATAATAAAAAAAAAAAAGACAGAGAGACTATAGTATATTAATGAGTTGTTTGTGTATTTTTTTCAGTAGCTTTTGGGGTACAAGTGGTTTTTTTGTTAAGTGGATGAATTGTGTAGTGGTGAAGTCTGAGATTTCAGTGCACCTCTTACCCAAGTAGTGTACGTTGTACCCAATACGTAGTTTTCTGTCCCTCACCTGCTCCTACCCTTTTCTGAGTCTACAATATCCATTATACCACTCTATGCTTTTGTGTACCCATAGCTTGGCTCCTGCGTATAAGTGAAAACATACTGAATTTCCAATGCTATTTGGTTTTCCATTCCTGAGTTACTTCACTTTGAATAATGGCCTTCAGCACCATCCAAGTTGCTGCAAAAGACATTATCTCATTCTTTTTATGGCTGAGTAGTATTCCATGGTGTAGACATACCACATTTTCTTCATCTACTCAGTGGTTGATGGGCGTTTAGGTTGGTTCCATATCTTTGCAGTTGTTAATTGTGCTGTGAATGTATGTGTGCAGGTATCTTTTTGATATAATGACTTCTTTTCCTTTGTATAGATACCCAGTACTGGGATTGTCAGATTGAGTGGTAGATCTACTTTTAGTTTTTTGAGAAATCTCCATACTGTTTTCCATAATGGTTGTATTAATTTATAATTTACATTCCACCAGCAGCGTACAAGTGTTCCCTTTTCATCACATTGATGCCAACATCTATTGTATTCTTGACTTTTTAATAATGGCCATTCTGGCTGGAGGAAGGTGGTATCTCGTTGTGGTTTTAATTTGCATTTACCTGATTATTAGTGATGTTGAGCTTTTTTTTATACGTTTGTGGGCCATTTGTGTTTCTTCTTTTGAGAAGTGTCTGTTCATGTCATTTGCCTACTTTTTGATGGGATTTTTTTTTTTTTTTCCTGCTGATTTGAGTTCCTTGTAGATTCTGGGTATTAGTCCTTTGTTGGATGTATAGTTTGCTGATATTTTCTCCGATTCTGTGACTTGTCTGTTGCAGTGATTATTTCTTTTGCAATGCAGAAGCTTTTTAGTTTAATTAGGCCCCATTTATTTATTTTTGGTTTTGTTACATTTGTTTTTAGGGTCTTAATCATAAATTCTTTGCCTAGGGTAATGTCCAGTTTTTCCTAGGTTTTCCTCTAGAATTTTTATGGTTTCATGTCTTTTAAGTGTTTAATCCATCTTGACTTGATTTTTATATGTGGTGAGAGATAGGGATCCAGTTTCATTCTTCTACTTGTGGCTGTCCTGTTTTCCCAGCAGCATTTATTGAATAGGGTATAATTTTTTCAATTTATGTTTTTGTATGCTTTGTCAAGTTGGTTGTAAGTAGTTAGCTTTATTCCTAGGTTCTCTATTCTGTTTATTAATCTGCGTATCTACTTTTATACCACTACCATGCTGTTTTGGTTACTATAGCCTTGTATAATTTAAAGTCAGGTAATGTGAGGCTTCCAGATTTGTTTTTTTTTTTTTTTTGCTTAGGATTGCTTTGGCTATGCAGAGTCTTTTTTGGTTCCATATGAATTTTAGGACTTTTTTTTTCTAATTCTGTGAAAGATGATGTTGGTATTTTGATAGGAATTACATTGAATCTGTAGATTGCCTCGCGTAGTGTGGTCATTTTCACAATACTGTGAGCATGGGATGTTTCTGTTTGTGTCATCTGTGATTTTTTTCAGCAGTGTTTGGTAGTTCTCCTTGTAAAGATTTTTCACCTACTTGTGTAAGTACACTTCTAGGTATTTTATTATTTTTGTTGTAGCTGTTGTAAAAGGGATTGAGTTCTTGATTATTAGCTTGGTTGTTGTTGGTGGGGGTGTGTAGCAGTGCTACCGATTTGTGTACATTGCTTTTGTAACCTGAGGCTACTGATTCATTTATCAAATCTAGGAGCCGGCCTGGCATGATGGCTCATGCCTGTAATCCCAACACTGGGAGGCAAGGTGGGTGGATCACTTGAGGTCAGGAGGAGTTAAGAGACCAGCCTGGCCAACATGGTGAAACCCTGTCTCTACTAAAAATACAAAAATTAGCTGGACGTGGTGGTGGGTGCCTGTAATCCCAGCTACTTGGGAGGCTGAGGCATGAGAATCACTTGAACCTGGAAGGCAGAGGTTGCAGTGAGCTGACATCATGCCTCTGCATTTCAGCCTGGGTGACAGAGTGAGACTTTGTCTCCAGGAAAGAAAAAAAAAAAAAAATCTAGGAGTCTTTTGGGTAAGTCTTTAGGGTTTCCTAGGTATATGGTCATATCTTGGGCAAATAGAGATAGTTTGACTTCTTGTTTTCCAACTTAAATGCCCTTTATTTCCTTCTCTTGCCTGATTGTTCTGGCTAGGTTTTCCTGTATTAATAAATCACAAGAAATATATAGTAGCTGCATGAAGTGGCTTGCACCTGTAATCCCAGCACCTTGGGGGTGCCAAGGAGGGAGGATCGCTTGAGGCCAGGAGTTGGAGACCAGCCTGAGCAATAGTGTGAGAACCTGTCTCTACCAAAAAATAAAAATAAACAATTTAACCAGGCGTGGTGGTACCCAGCTGGAGTCTCAGCTATTTGGGAAGATTGCTTGATCCCAGGGGGTTGAGGCTGCAGTGAGTTATGCACTGTAGCCTGGGAAACAGAGAAAGACCTTGCTTTAGGGGAAAAAAAAAAAAAAGCTATATAGTTATAAAATTTGATTTTATTTATCTAAAAAAAATTAGCATTGTAGGAATTACTTGAGATATGTTACTGTTTTTCAAAATGTGAAAATCAGTTGGAATTGTCAATTTTTAATTTAAAATAGGTAATAGTAACTCTATGTAACATACTGTTTATAGACAAAGATGAGTATTCTTTAAGAGGTTTTACATTGTCTTTTTAGTAATAGTGCTAGAGCAGTTGGACACTCATAAGGCAAAAGAATAAACCTTAACCCAAACCTCACATCTTTCATAAAAATTAATTCAAAATGGGTTGTGAATTTAGTTATAAAACACAGGTCAGGTGCGGTGGCTCACACCTGTGACCCTAGCATTCTGGCAGACTGAGGCGGACAGATGACCTGAGGTCAGGAATTCAAGGCCAACCTGGCCAACATAATGAAGCCCCATCTCTACTAAAAAATACGAAAATTAGCTGGGCATGGTGGTGCTCACCTCTAGATCCAGCTAGTCTGGAGGCTGAGACGGGAGAATTGCTTGAATCTGGGAGGTGGAGGCTGCAGTAAGTTGCTATCATGCCCCTGCACTGCATCCTGGGCAACAGAGTGAGATTCCATCTCAAAAAATAAAATAACATAAAAAATAAAGCATAAAAGTATAAAACTTTTAGAAGAAACAGGAGATCTTTAAGATCTCAGGCTAAGCAAAGATCTCTAGGACATAATACCAAAAGCACCATACCTAAAAGAAAAAAATTGATAAATTGGATTTCATCTAAATTAAAAACTTTAACTCTGTGAAAGACACTATTAAAAGGATGAAAAGATAAGCTACTGACAGGGAGAAAACATGTGCAAAGCATATATCTGTCAAAGATCTTGTATCTAGAATGTATAAAGAACTCTCGAAACTCAACAATAAAAAACAATTCAGTTAGAAAATATGCCAAAGATATGAACAGACATTTCACCAAAAAAGAGATAAGATGGCAAATAGGCATGTGAAAAGATGTCTCACATCACCAGCCATTAGGGAAATGCAAATTAAAACCACAATGAGTTATCATTACATACCTATTAGAACAGCTAAAATTAAAATAGAATACTAAATATTGTCAAGGATGCACAGAAACTGTATGCTTCATGAACTGCTAGTGAGAGTTAAAATGATACAGCCACTCTGAAATACAGTTTGTTAGGTTCTTTAAAAACTAAGCCTCCCATATGCCCCTGAGCTCAAGTGATCTGCCCATCTTGCCCTCCTAAAGTGCTGGAATTACAGGCGTGAGCCACTGCGCCTAGTCTCAACTTTTTTTTTTTTTTTTTTTTAATTTTTTAGATTGAGTCTCACTCTGTCACCTAGCCTGGAGTACAGTGACTCCATCTCAGCTCACTGCAGCCTCCGCCTCCCGGGTTCAAGAGATTCTCCTGCCTCAGTCTCACAAGTAGCTGGGATTACAGGTGCCCACCACCATGCCCAGCTAATTTTTGCATTTTTAGTAGAAACGGGGTTTCACCTTGTTGGCCAGGCTGGTCTGGAACTCTTGATATCAGGTGATCCACCCGCCTCGGCCTCCCAAAGTGCTGGGATTACAGGCATGAGCCACCACACCTGGCTGCCTCAACTTGATTTTTAAAAAATTTTTTGTAGAGATGGCAGTCTCATTTTGTTGCCCAGGCTGGTCTACAACTCCTAGCCTCAAGTAATCCTCCCACCTTGGCCTCCCTGCCCTGGGATCACAGGCTTGACCCACTGTGCCTGGCCTAACAACTTTTCTTTCTCTCTCTCTCTCTCTCTTCTTTTTTTTTTTTTTTTTTTTCCTTTTGTGACGGGGTCTGGCTCTGCAGATTGCAGATCACTCAGGCTGGAGTGCAGTGATGCGATCTCAGCTCACTGCAACCTCAGACTCCCGGGCCCAAGCCGTTCTCACATCTCAGTCTTCCTAGTAGTTGGGACTACAGGTGTGCGCCACCATGCCCAGCTATTTTTTTGTTTTTTGTACAGATGGGGTTTCACCATCTTGTCCAGGCAGGCTGGTTTTGAACTCCTGAGCTCAAGCTATTCATCCACTTCAGCCTCCCAAAGTGCTGGGATTACAGGCGTGAGTCTCCATGCCCTGCCACACTTTATTTTTAATAGCCCAAGGTTAGAAACAAACCAAATACATGAATAAACTGTGGTGTATCCATACAACGTACTGCCACTCTGCAATATAAAAGAATAAACTATTGATACATGCAGCAACTTGTACAGTTCTCCATGGAATTATGCTGAGTGGAAAAAAGTAAATATATGATTCTATTTATATAATATTTTCAAAATGACAGAACTGTAGAGATGGAGAATAGATTGGTGCCAGGAAACAGGGTCAGGTTGAGGGGTGCAAATATGAAGGGGTGACCCAAGAGAATTTCTTCATATCTTGACTGTGGTAGTAGTTACTTGAATCTATATATGGGATAAAATTGCGTGAAACTATACACACATACAAATGAATGCATGTAGAACAATGGCAACTGAATAAGATCTGTAGTCTAGTTAGCAGTATTATACCAGTGTCAATGTCCTGGTTTTCATATTGTGCTAACTACAGTTCAATATTGTGGGTCTGGGTCTATGTACTGTATTATAGTTGGGGGAAGCTAGGTGCAGGATACATGGGGCTGTAGTATCCCTTGTCTGCTTGGGGCCAGAAGTCAGAAGTGTCTTAGATTTTGGATTTTTTCAAATTTTGGAATATTTCCAGAATACATACTGGTTGAGCATCCCTATTTCAAAAATTTGAATTCCAATATGTTACAGTGAGCATTTACTTTGAGTGTCATATCAGTGCTCAGAAAGTTTCAAATTTTGTAACATTTTGGATTTTCAGATTAGGGATATTCAACCTGTAGTACATATACATACTATTTTTGCAACTTCCTATGAGTCTAATTATTTAAGAATAAAAGTTTTAGCAAGGTGTAGTGGTGTGATTCTGTAATCCCAGTTACTTGGGAGACTGAGGCAAGAGGATCAATATTTGAACCCAGGAATTCAAGACCAGCCTGGGCAACATAGCAAGACCTTGTCTCCCAAAAGAAAAAAAAGTAGGGGGGTTAAAAAGCTTATATATTAAACAGTGATAAATTTTATTAAGGTATACATATTTTTAATCTTATCCCAAAAGTTACTGAAATTTGAAAAATGAAGTTTGTATTATTTTTTCATTTTTATGTGTACTTTCGTTTTAAGCAATTTATATTATAGAAATTTAATTTTGTATTCTTAGTATTTCTACAATGTGTTGTCATGGGTCTAATATATTTAGAGCCCATCCCCCCAACTAATTAGCAGAACTGATAATAGAACTGCTCTTATTGAAGTTGCTGTAGTCTGTCCTGTAGTGACCTTCAGGCTTTAACCCTCCAGCTTTAGTTAAATTAAGCAGGCACAGACCTTTGCTATGGAAACGATACAGAAGCATAACAAACAACTTGGCTTACTTTCTTCTGCGAAGCAGAGGGTGGACTGAAGAGAATATTGATACTGGTGAAAGTTTTTAGAGACTAGTGTTAACAGTAGTAGTTATTTATTGCCTACAACATAAATGCTTCTCTGGAAATCAGATGGGATAATAGTCTAATTAGTTTATTTGATCTTCCTTTAAAAATCTCTCAGAGAGAAAGGCATAGCCCTATTTTTCTTTTTCTTTTTCTTTTTTTTTTTTGGGATGGAGTCTCGCTGTGTTGCCCAGGCTAGAGTGCAGTGGCACGATGTCAGCTCACTGCCAGCTCCATCTTCCGGGTTCAGGCCATTCTCCTGCATCAGCCTCCCGAGTAGCTGGGACTACAGGCACCTGCCACCACGCCTGGCTAATTTTTTGTGTTTTTAGTAGAGACGGGGTTTCACCGTGTTAGCCTGGATGGTTTCGATCTCCTGACTTTGTGATCCATCCACCTCGGCCTCCCAAAGTGCTAGGATTACGTGAGCCACCGTGCCCGGCCTCCTCCTG
>NW_012123265.1:1770111-1774995 GCF_000951035.1 Colobus angolensis palliatus | reverse complement strand
TGTGTTTTTAGTAGAGACGGGGTTTCACCGTGTTAGCCTGGATGGTTTCGATCTCCTGACTTTGTGATCTGCCCGCCTCGGCCTCCCAAAGTGCTGGGGATTACAGGTGCGAGCCACCATGCCCAGCCGGCATAGCCCTATTTTTCCTACGTTACGGTATTACATATACATCTGGAGCAGATGTTGGTCAAAATACGTATTATGAAATGTATTCCCTTTGAAATCTTATATGTGCGAATACCTTCCTCCAACATCAGTTTATTTTATCAAAGTATAAAAAGCAAGTGGCTTACGACTTTGCCAAGCTGTTATACGTGTTAGCCATCTAATATGACTAGGATTCTTTGGTATAGAGTACTTGCCAGTATGTTATTTGATATTTGGATGACTTAATAGGTAATAGCAAAATTTTTTATTTGTGTTCTCTATTTTAGATTTAACTACCTTATTTTGACCAGCTACTTGAACGCCTGTAATCTTTTGTTTTGTTTTTTCTTTTTCTGTATAAAAGCAAATTTCCTGTAATTCTTTGAAAAATAACGTGTTGGCTAACTTCATGAGTTATTTTGCTTCACCAAATTGTACTCTGTTATTCTAAAATGTATTCTTTCAACAATGATTGAATGTGTGTAGTGTGCTAGGCGCTCTGCTAGGCTCTGGAGATAACAAGATAGATACTGTCCTCTTCACAGTACTCACAGGCAAGTGGTAAAGTTGTTGCTGTTTATTTCTCCACTAGATGAACAGTTGGTTATGTAGAATAATGTGTTAAATTTATGATTAAATACGAAAGAGCAACAGGTATTCCAAAAAGGAATGACTAATCACTTAATAGCCATGAATTTGAGGAAGTTGCCTAATCATTGTTAGCTTCAGGTTCTTTAGCTGTGAACTGAAAAAAAAAAAGACATATAGTCCACAGGAGTTTTAGGATGCAATGAACTATAACCACTCTCTACCTTCATTTTTTAACCTCTGGGTATAAATCTGGATGAATCTCATGTGGCATTATTACTTACCCCATCTGCCTCCACATAAACCCAAAGAGTAATGGCTGAAATTTGTTTTTGCACAGATACACATAAAATATATGCTCAAACTTTTCCAATTTATTTTTAGTTATTGATTATTTAGGATTTATTTATTTATTTAGAGATGGAGTTTTGCTCTTGTTGCCCAGGCTGGAGTGCAATGGCACGATCTTGGCTCACCACAACCTCCGCCTCCCGGGTTCAAGCAGTTCTCCTGCCTCAGCCTTCTGGAGTAGCTGGGATTACAGGCATTTGCCACCATGCCTGGCTAATTTTGTATTTTTAGTAGAAACGGGGTTTCTCCATGTTGGTCAAGCTGGTCTCGAACTCCTGACCTCAGATGATCCGCCTGTCTTGGCCTCCCAAAGTGGTGGGATTACAGGCGTCAGCCACCACACCTGGCCTAGGCTTTATTTTTGTTATTGTGATCCTATTGGCATTTTATAGTTTTATGGAATAGTTTCCATTAATTAAAGCTTTGAAATGTATTAATTTTACACTAAAATTTGTAAAAAAAAATCACAAATTAGAATACTGATAAGATTTCTTGACTACATAAAAATTAAAATATTTACAGAAAATGGAAACATAAATGTAATGAATTGAACACTTGTTTACTTTTCACTAAACATAAGACAACTGTAGCTTAAGCCTGCTGGCAGGTGAGAAAAAACCAATAAGCAGCACAAGTCATTTTGCATCTAAGAGCTCTGGAAGGGTTCAGGAATTTGAGATACTGGGTATCTCTGAAAGTGGGATGTGAGATGAGACTGACAAGAAGATTGGATAAAAAGTCTATAAAAGCCGGGCGCCATGGCTCACACCTGTAATCCTAGCATCTTAGGAGGCTGAGGTGGGTGGATCACGTCAGGATAGGAGTTTGGGACCACCTGGCCAACATGGGGAAACCCTGTCTCTACTAAAAATACAAAAAGTTAGCTGGATGTGGTGGCTCATGCTTGTAGTTCCAGCTACTCAGGAGGCTGAGGTAGGAGAATTGCTTGAACCTGGGAGGTGGAGGTTGGAGCGCCACTGCACTCCAACCTGGGCAGCAGAGCGAGACTCTGTCTCAAAAAGAAAAAAAAATTAAGTTGAATTTGAAAAGGAGTTAAATTTCCCAGATGTTTCTTACTTGTGTGTTACAGCCTAGTGATAATGCCTGTCTTACCCTGAGAGAATCTGGTGATTCTATAGAATGAAGTGGAGGTTCTAGATTCTAGAAGAGCTAAAGGCAAGGCTTAATGATCTGTTCTTAAAATGGGGTAGGGGTGGGTGGAAGGGAAGGCATAATGTTATAATGGAAGTCTGCATACTGAATTACGAGACCTCTGACCATTTTCTTAGTTCCTACAATGCTTGCAATAGGTTTATTATGCTCACTAGGCAGAAGACTGCAGGATGTATTTTAGGCAAACTCACTGGTCCAGTAGAAAAGACCTGTAGATTGTAAGAAATAAACTTTACTTTTAACATGTTTAAGTTACTGTTACTTTGGATTTTTGTTTATGCAGCCAAACTTAATCCTAATATAGAAGGCAATTATTAATTGTAACCAAATAAGTTTTATGAAAAAGGAAATATAATTAAAATACACTGCATGGCTGAGCTGCAAGTAATATGTATACAGTTATAATGCAAACATTGAAAGTTCAAAAGATAATATATTTAACCTTGAAAAACATTAGAAAATAGCAGTATTAACATGTTCCTTAGAAATATGGAAGTAAGTTCCAAAAGAAACGGTGAAAAGGCTTACAAATGGTTCCCTTTTGAGGAACAGAAATTGATCCAGAATTGGTGATAAATGGAAAACAAAACCATATTTATAACTTGTAAGGCAGACAAAGGGTTTATATGCTTAGTATATATAAAGGACTTATAAAATTAATAATACTAAAATCAAAACAGAAAATGAGCAAATCATACAAACAGTCACAAAGGGGAAAAGTCTGTGTAGACTATTACCACTTCTCTGTTCTTTGCTTTTTTGATAGGTTAAAAAATGATTTTCTTATTTATTCGATATCTAATAAGTGAGCATTTTTCCATTTATTTATTAGCTATTTTTTCCTGCTTTATATGCTCTACTTACATCCTTTGAGAAGGGTAGTTGGAATTATGATTTGTCATCTTTCTTGAATGTGGAATTGTTTCTGCAGTATGAATTATAGTAAAGAATCTTGCCTGTTGCAAAACATTGTTATAAACCTTTGGTGATTATATCCTCAGGTCTTTGTGCCTCTTGGGTTACAAGTCTTCTAGACCAGTGGTTCTCAACTCTATCAGACCCAGCCCGACTCTCAAAAACAGCCCCACATCCTTTTTGTAATGCTACTTTATTAACATGAAATGGAAATTTAGAGATAATACAGTTAGGCCAGGCACAGTGGCTCATGCCTGTAATATCAGCATTTTGGAAGGCCAAGGTAGGAGGATTGCTTGAAACCAAGAGTTTAAGACCAGCCAGGGCAACCTAGCGAGACTTCTATATCTACAACAACAACAAAAAATAAGCCAGGTTTGGAGGCACACTCCTGAAGTCCTAGCTACTCTAGAGACTGAAGTGGAAGGATCCTTTGAGCCCAGAAGCTCAGGTTTGTGTTGAGCTATGATTGTGCCATTGCACTCTAGCTTAGGTGACATAGCAAGACCCTGAATCCAAAAAAAAAAAAAGTGATATAATTGGCTACATGTATAATTTTAAGAATATCAGTTATAATGCAATACTATTAAGAGGAAAAAATATATAAACTACATTATAGTTGATATGGTTTGGCTATGTCTCTACCCAAAATCTCATCTTGAATTGTAATCCCCATAATTCCCATGTGTCAAGGGAGAGACCAGATGGGGGTAATTGAATCATGGTGATGGTTTCCCCTTACTGTTCTCTTGATAGTAAGTTCTCATGAGATCTGATGGCTTTATAAGTGTTTGGTAGTTTTTCCTGTATTCATTCTCCCTCCTGCCACCTTGTGAAGAAGGTGCCTTGGTTCCCCTTTACCTTCCACCATGACTGTAAGTTTCCTGAGGTCCTCCTAGCCATAGGGGACTTTGAGTCAATTAAACCTCTTTCCTTTATAAATTACCCAGTCTTGGGCAGTTTCTTATAGCAGTATGAGAATGGACTAATACAGTAGTTTAAAAGTATGACTGGGCATTGTGGCTCACACCTGTAATCACAGCTACTTGGGTGGCTGAGGCAGGAGGACGTTTGAGTCCAGGAGTTCAAGACCAGCTTGAGCAAAGTAGTGGGACCCCATCTTAAAAAAAAAAGTTTCAAAGTGAAAAGGCTTGATAATGACTATAGAAGACACAGTGAAGTAGCTGGACACTTACACCTGCTTGATAATGACTAGAAGACACAGTGAAGTAGTTGGACACTTACACCTGCACTATCAGTGTGAATGTTGCCAGGTACAAAGGCAGGCGTTTGATCATCCCCCTAAATTCCCTGAGTGGCATTACTGACAATGACATGATTTTCTGAAATGATGAGCTCTTTACCTGGTACGTTGTACTCATGAAAAATTCATGTATGTTAAAACTGCGTCATTTGGGGGTATTAATATATAGTAAGGAGTTCTAAGTTTATAAACATTTTACTTATACATGAATATCTGATGGGATATTCTCAAGTTCTGTAAGATGTAGACTATTCACTTTGAAGAACTGTAGTTATCCCATGTATTGAGATAAATTTGAATCTTTGGCCCTTTCTCCTTAAGTACCTATAGTGCACCCCACTTATGTTGGCAACTAAACACATCTTCACAACATTTAAAAAATGCCTCTGCTCTACCACCACCTTCCCCTGCAGAGGGTGATACTGTCCAAGTTAAGAAATACCATT
>NW_012123265.1:1768592-1769161 GCF_000951035.1 Colobus angolensis palliatus | reverse complement strand
GAAATACCATTCTAAACCAGGGGTTGTCAAAATATGGCTTTTATAGGCCAAAATGGGCCCTACACCTGGTGTTTTGTTTTTAAAGAGAAAGAACCTTGCTCTGTTGCCCAGGCTGGAGTGTAGTGGTGCAATCATAGCTCACTGCAGCCTTGAACTGGCCTCAGAGGCAGGAATGATCCTCCTGCCTCAGTCTTTCAGGTGGTTGGGACTACAGGTACATGCCTTCACATCTGGCTCTACCTGTTTTTGTACAGCTTGTGATCTAGGAGTGGTTTTTATACATTTTTACATGATTGGAGGAAAAAAAAATCAAAAGAATACTATTTTGTTATTTGAAAATTATGTGGAATTCCACACTAAGCATCCATAACGATTGTTTTTCATTTATGTATTGACTGGTTACTTTTGTGTTACAATGTCAGAGTAAGGCAGAGAACATGAGTGGCACTCTCATCACTTCACACTACTGCTCAGGGCAGTACAAATCACAGTGATGCAGTTAAAACTCAGTAGTGTTTCAAGTGCCACAAATATTGCTACATTGGGACTTTAAAAAAATAATAATCAGC
>NW_012123265.1:1763647-1767777 GCF_000951035.1 Colobus angolensis palliatus | reverse complement strand
AAAAAAAAAAAAAAAAAAATACAAAAATTTAGCTGGGCATAGTGGCGCACACCTGTACTTGGAGCTACTTGGGAGGCTGAGTCAAGAGAATTGCTTGAACCCAGGAGGGGTTGCAATGAGCCTGGGTGGCACCATTGCACTCCAGCCTGGGTGACAGAGTGAGACTCCATCCCCTCCCCTCCCCCCAAAAAAAAGTTAGATAGCAAAGCATTGTATTTATTGTGCCATAGCATTATAGCTGGGCTAAAAGCATAACTCACATTTCCATATAGATGTCTCACTCTTACCTCGACTACAGTGTGACCAGCATTGACATCATTAATTTTTTTCCAAAATCAGTGATTTCTTCACATTAGTATTTTTTTAAGAGACAAGGTCTCACACTCTGTCACCCAACCTGGAGTTTAGTGGCATAATCATAGCTCACTGTAACCTTGAACTCCTGGGATCAGGCAACCCTCCCACCTTAGCCTTCCAAAGTAGCTAGGACTACAGGAACACACCACCATGCTCAGCTAGTGTGTGTGTGTGTATGTGTGTGGAGATGGGGGTCTCATTGTGTTGCTGGTCTTGAACTCCTGGCCTCAAGCAGTCCTCCTGCCTCAGCCTTCCAAAGTGTTGAGATTACTGGTGTGAGCCATGATGGCCAGGCCTCTACTTTGTTTGCTAGTGATACCATCATTCTCCTGGGTACTGAAGCTCAGAACTTCTGAGTTATTTGATCCCTCTTTTATTCTATGTATAGTTAGTTACAAAAATCTCTTTAGGGCCTTCTAGGAAAGATTTACTGCGTTCATCCCTTTCCATTTCTATTTTCTATTTATGATCCTGCCTCCACCCTAGTTTAAACTTTCAGCACACATGATTTTAGTGCTTCAGCTCTCTCAACTTGTTTCCATGATTTCATCCTTTCTCTTTCATAGAGCCTTAATTGATTTTTATCATATGCTTACCTGAAGCTCCTGAAAGGGCAGGAATTTATTCTTAATATAGGATGTAGGCAAGCACAAGATAAGGAGACAGATACGATATTTTAAATATTGTAGTCTCCTCTGAGGGAACTGACCTTTATGTATTTGAATCAAGTCAAGTAGCATGAAGATCAGAGGGAATGATATTTCAGAGAGATAAAATATTTAGTGTGAAAGCCCTGACATTAGGAATGAGCTTGAGTGGTTCATGCAATAAGGCCAGTAAGGCTAGAGCAGACTGTGGAAGGGAGGGAGTAGGCAAAGGTAAGGCCAACAATTTAGCCAGGGCCCTAATCACCTTATGCTGTGTAAACCATCATAGGGAATTTGAATTAGTTCTAAATGTGAAGGGAAGCCATTAGAGAGTTCTGAGCAGGGGAATCAAAGTTATCCAATTCATGCTAACAAGTTTATTCTGACTCTTGGATAGAGAATGGGCTATAGGGCAACAAGAGGGAAGACAGAGCAGTTATAAGGCTTTTGCAATAGTCCAGGCTTTAATTGCTTCTTTATAAATGTTATAGGACTGAAAAATATCCTGGGTAAAATTATATTACCTAATAATAGGCAAAAGTCTTAATGTCTTCTTCTGGGTACAGGGAGGATAACCAATAAATTATGAAGTTGCCTGGCTACAAATTCCACTGTAAAGCCAAGACTGGGCAAGTGGAGGGGAATAAAACTTACCTGTAAGACTCCACCAAATACAAGAAGGCTACCATCCCAAGGAGGAGGCGTGGCAGGAGAACTAAGACCCCCTCTCTTCATAGTTTTACCTGCTGAAGGCAGAAACCCTTAGGCACTTAGGTTCTCATTTACAAAGACTGGAGTATTATCAGGAGAGCTGAAAGAAATCTCTCCAAGCCAATCTCAAAAGACCCAAGATCTAGTAACAAAGCTGAAGAGATACCCTGAGGCTCGGAAACAAAGAGCAAGACTGAAGAGTGTAGAGAAATCCTCATAGATTAAAAAATCAGCAGCCAGGTGGTAAATCAGAGGAAGGTCTTCCAACAGTTTCAAGGATCGGAGACTTGGTTGTGAAGCATAGGTAGATCTCTGGAATCTTGCCAGCTCTCAGATTCCATGCCAGGCAAAAGAGAGAGACATTCCACCTGCCAGGCCTTTGAAGCCAATGCTATACTGAATCAGACTATAGCATCAGTTAAAGTCCAGACACAGTTTAAGAACTGTGACCTTGCAAAAGAAATAGCATGCCCCTTTCTGGAGGTAAATACTTTCTGCTTGAGTCTCTAGACTTTTTTATACTAAAGGTCCATTAAAACAATAAACAACCACACACACACACACACGAAAATGTGGCCCACATTAAAGAGAGAAAACACTCAATGGTAGCAGACTGAGAGAAGGCTTAGATTAGATATTGGAAAGAGACTTTGGAATTACTATAATAGAACTCCTAAATTACCTTGAGGAAAAGGTGGGCTCTGTATACATGAAGAGATGGAAGAATTTCAGTAGGGCAGGAACAGTTTTTTTTTTTTTTTAGTCAAAAGGATTGGTTGGGCATGGTGGCTCAAGCCTGTAATCCCAGCACTTTGGGAGGCCGAGGCAGGTGGATCGCCTGAGGTCAGGAGTTTGAGACCAGCTTGGCCAACATGGTGAAACTGCGTCTCTACTAAAAATATAAGAATTAGCCGAGTGTGGTGGCAGACACCTATAATCCCAGCTTCTTGGGAGGCTGAGGCAGGATAATCGCTTGAACCCGGGAGGTGGGGGTTGCAGTGAGCCAAGATCGTGTCACTGCACTCCAGCCTATGGGACAAAAAACAACAACAAACAAATGGATATGAGACTCAAAAACAACAACAAACAAATGGATAATGATGGGGACAAAGATACAAGAGAAGAAAACTGCAAACCAATATCCTTCATGGATATACATGCAACAGTCTTCAACAAAATGCTCAGCAACCAAATCCAACAGCACACTACGAAAGATTATACACCATGATCAAGTGGGATCTGTCCCAGGAAAGCAAGAGTGGTTCAACATATGAAAATTAATTTATGTAATATACCACATAGTAGAATGAAGGGAAAAACCATGTGGTCATCTCAGGTGATAGAGAACAAAACCTTTGACAAAATTCAGCAGCCTTTCATGATTTAAAAAAAACCAAAACAGCCAGGCGCAGTGGCTCATGACTGCCTGTAATCCCAAGCACTTTGGGAGGCCAAGGTGGGCGGATCACCTGAGGTCAGGAGTTCAAGATTGGCCTGGCCAACATGGTGAAACCCCGTCTCTACTAAAAATACAAAAATTAGCTGGGCATGGTGGCAGGCGCCTGTAATCCCAGCTACTCCAGGAGGCTGAGGCAGGAAAATCGCTTGAACTCAGGAAGTGGAGGTTGCAGTGAGCCGAGGTCGCACCACTGTACTCCAGCAAAACAAAACAGCAAACTGGGAATAGAGGGGAATTTAGTATGATCAAGGGGATTCTTGAAAAACCCACAGCTAACATCATACTTAATGGTTAAAGACTGAAAGGTTTCCCTCTAATGTCAGGAACAAGACAAGGATGCTTGCTTTCACTACTGCAATTCAGCCTTATGCTATAAGTCCTAGCCAGAGCAATTAGGCAATAAAAAAGAAAAAGAAAAGACATAGAAAACAAAGGCACAGACACATTCTCTCTCTGTCTCTCTCTGTCTGCCTCTGTCTCTGTCTCTCTCTCTCTGCCTGTGTCTCTCTCTCTCTCTCCCCCTCCCCCCTTCTCTCCCCCTCTCTCCCCCTCTCTTTCTCTCCCTCTGTCTCTCTCCCTCTCTCCCTCTCTGTCTCTCTGTCTCTCTGTTTCTCTCTCCCCTGAAGATTGTTGAAATTGTTTGCTTAAGTAGGCATTTAACTGGGTTGGAGTCAGCCTGGAAAACTTGTCTCCCTGAGGTTGGTGGCAGCTCAAAATCTCATTTGAGTTTTAGCCTTAGCTAGGCTGCTTGGGGTCTGTCCTGTTTGATCATGTTTCAGAAGTCAGCCAAAGAAAGGTTTGGGCAGTTTCTATGTATAGCTTGGAGCTCCCTGCCTCTGACTCCTTTCTGGGGTTTCTTTATCACTTTCCAGAGGCTTTGGGCTGTAGGTTTGTTTTTTTCTGTTTGTTTGTTTGTTTGTTTTGTTTTGTGTGTGTGTGTGTGTGTGTGTGTGTGT
>NW_012123265.1:1758159-1763412 GCF_000951035.1 Colobus angolensis palliatus | reverse complement strand
GTGATGCACCCACCTCGGCCTCCCAAAGTGCTGGGATTACAGGCGTGAGCCACCGCGCCTGGCCACGGGCTATAGGTTTTTTATGGGAGTTTTAGCTGGTCTGTAAGGCATGGACTGTGGCTTTTTCTCAGGTTAAAAGCCATAAAAACAGGAAACATGCCCTTTGTAATAACACATATGTTATAACGTATATGTTTCAACTCGCCTCCAGTATCTGCTTGTTTTTGGTTGCTCTCCATCAGGTCATTCTTTATGTTTTTTCCAGTTTATAGTTGTTTTCTGCAGGAAGATGGGTCAAGTCCGTGCTACTCAGCCATCCATGTCTCCCTAAGTGCTATTTATATACATCTTCAGGTTCTATTTCTTTTAACTGCCTGCTTTCTTGTGATCACTGTTTTTGCCTCCAGCAGCTCTCCCATGTCAGTCTAATATAATTAACCTTAGCAGTAGTGAAGGATACCAAGGAAAGTCAGTTAGCCCAGGCCTGTTAAGTCAGTTGAAATTGTAAGTTTATAATATATGCAATGGGGTTTTCAGACTCTTTCTACTAAAACAAAGTGCCTCTGATTTAACAGTCTGTTAGAGGACCTTCCCATATACTCAAATCTTTAGGTCCAGTCTGAATGGTTAATGTTGCCCAGAGTGCAGAATCAGTATTTCTTTTGTGTTTTCTACAGCAGAGTCAGAAAGCTTTGTACAATTTTGGTCTGTCTAGATATTTATCTTAAAAAAAAAAAAAAACACAAAACCCACATCCCTTTATATAACATATCCAATGTTTTATTTCTTAAACAAATTTGGAAATTTGGAGGGCTGCTCACTGGTTACTTTTGGTTGTATTTTTTGGAATAATATTTTGTGTATCAATAGTATATGATAGAGATATAATAGACTTATTATTGTTGGCTTATTGTAAAATGCAAATGGATAATGAATTGTGCTTTTCTGTGTTTCTTCTTCCTGATTAGCTCCTGGGCTATAACGAAAAGCCGATAAATCTACAAATGTTTATTGGGACAGCAGATGATCGATATTTACGACCTCATGCATTTTACCAGGTGCACCGAATCACTGGGAAGACAGTCGCTACTGCAAGCCAAGAGATAATAATTGCCAGTACAAAAGTTCTGGAAATTCCACTTCTTCCTGAAAACAATATGTCAGCCAGGTATTTTGAAATATACCTAAAATGTGCAGTTCTTTTTTTCTGTATACTTTCAGAAAAAAATGTAAATATATTTTTGAATATAAATATAAAATATTGTTCTAATGGTATTACATAAATAATGTACATTTAGTACATTTTCTAAGAGTGGTAGCATATTTCCAGAAGGAAAATTCAATTCAGTAAGTGTTTCTATACTATATACTACCAGGCAAGCCATTATCCTAGGTGAGAGGGATATAAATACTGTATCTGGATTTTCATCAAATGGCTCACAGTCTATCTAATAGGGTAGACAATAAATAAACAATTATGATACAATTATGATTTTTTTATTTCCTTAAGGAAAACTTTTGACTTTACCTCCAGGCATCCTACTTGACCCATTTCCAAATAAGATAAGGTGGCCAACTTCTGAAAGAGAATGCAATAGAGTTTTGTACCAAGGGATTAGTTAGGATTATATATAGTTGCCTCTAATAGAAACCTGATATGCAGTGGCTTGAACAGTTAGAGGTTTAGTGTTTTATCACATAAAAGAAATATACAGGTAGACATTTTAGGGCTAGCACAGTAGCTGCGCAAGTCATTAGGGCCCAAGCAAGTTTTTTCTTCTCTGACATCTTTAGCATGTGGTTTGCATCCTAAAGGTTGTCTTACGATCTAAAATGGCTGCTGGAGCTCTAGCCATGACATCCTTATTACCAGAAGGGATAATAAAGAGAAAGGTATGGAGGAAGGGTAAAAGGAAACTTCCATTGGAGTTGAATCCTCTTTTAAGAGCCTTTCCCTAAAACCTACTTAACAACTCTACATCTCATTGATCATGCTTATATGTAAGGAACACATGGTTATGTTTACCAGAACACACTGTCACCTCAAATAATTTAGGGAGGCCAAGCACCATGGCTCATGCCTGTAATCCCAGTACTTCAGGAGGCTGAGGCAGGCGAATCACCTGAGCTCAGGAGTTTGAGACCAGCCTGAGCAACATGGCGAAACCCTGTCTCTACTAAAATTACAAAAATTAACCGGGTGCAGTGGTGCCTGTCTGTAGTCCTAGCTGCTTGGGAGTCTGAAGTGGGAGGATTGCTTGCCCGGGAGGCAGAGGTTGCCATTAGCCGAGATAGTGCCACTATACTCCAGCCTGGGCAAGAGTGAGATCCTGTCTTTAAAAACAAAAAAACAAACAAAACAATGTAGGGGCCTGTTACTAAGGAAGAAGTAAAGGAAGGATATTGAGTAGGCACCTATCAATGGGTAGTAGGCACAACCAGGCATGGGAAACTTAGATTTTTATAACAGAAATTGTTTTCAAACTACACTACAGACTTTTTTTTTTTTTTGAGATGGAGTCTTGCTCTGTTGCCCATGCTGGAGTGCAGTGGCATGATCTTGGCTCACTGCAAGCTCCGCCTCCTGGGTTGATGCCATTCTCCTGCTCCAGCCTTCTCAGCAGTTGGGACTACAGGCGCCCACCACCACGCCTGGCTAATTTTTTTGTATTTTTAGTAGAGACGGGGTTTCACCGTGTTAGCCAGGATGGTCTCGATCTCCTGACCTCGTGATTCGCCCATCTCGGCCTCCCAAAGTGCTGGGATTACAGGTGCGAGCCACCGCACCTGGCCCACAGACCTTTCTTTTTTTTTTTTTTTTTTTTTTTGAGATGGAGTCTTGCTCTGTTGCCCATGCTGGAGTGCAGTGGCATGATCTTGGCTCACTGCAAGCTCCGCCTCCTGGGTTGATGCCATTCTCCTGCTCCAGCCTTCTCAGCAGTTGGGACTACAGGCGCCCACCACCACGCCTGGCTAATTTTTTTGTATTTTTAGTAGAGACGGGGTTTCACCGTGTTAGCCAGGATGGTCTCGATCTCCTGACCTCGTGATCCGCCCGTCTCAGCCTCCCAAAGTGCTGGGATTACAGGCTTGAGCCACCGCGCCCGGCCCAGACCTTTCTTAAGGTGGGAATAACATCCATCCCAGGCTACTGCAAGAACAGTACTCAAGAACCCAACTCAGCAAATCATTGCAAAGGGGCTATGATGGAGTTTTTTCATGGCAAAGGCAGGCAGCTAAGCTGATAATCTCTACTCTTTATTTATTTATTTATTTTAAGACAGTCTCAGTCTGTTGCCCAGGCTGGAGTACAGTGGCACCATCTCGGCTCACTACAGCCTCTGCCTCCCAGGCTCAGGTGATTCTCGTGCTTCAGCCACCCAAGTAGCTGAGATTACACACTGTGCACCACCACTCCTGGCAAATTTTTGTATTTTTAGTAGAGACAGGGTTTTGCCATGTTGACCAGGCTGGTCTCGAACTCCTGGCCTCAAGCAGTCCACCTGCTTTAGCCTCCCAAAGTGCTGGGATTGCAGATGTGAGCCACTGCACCGGCCTTAAACATTTGTGTTCTATAATGTAGAAAGAACTTTGGAATCTCAGCCTGTATTTATTCAGATACTCGAGCAAAACTTTTTCTTGAGAAAAATATTGACACCAGGCATCCTATTGGACACATTTTCAAATAAGGTAAGGTGCCCAACCTCTGAATGAGAGTACAAGAAGCCTTCTTTCCTTTTGTTCTGGCATCTTACTTTTTTATATAGCATCAGAAGCATGTGATATGTGATTAGTCAGTTGTAGAGGGACGTTTAAAAATCACCTTTGAACTATCTTTTTCCAAAAACTCAAGAAATTGATCCCTAGACTATAGTTTGCAGGCCATGTTTGCATTCATTCCTCTGGATATTCAAAGCACGATATTCGAATCAAGTTAAATAGAAAAATTACAAGTTTATTCTGTTTCTTGACTTGAGGGACAGTATGAGAAATAGCCACAAACATACTTCATAATCTGAAAAACCACTATTAAAGACAGTTTCTCTTAAGTTGGTCACTATTGCATGCATGTGTGCATGCACACACAAACACAGTCCTTTCAACTTAAAGGAAAAAAGTTAGTATTTCCTGTTGGCGTGGTAGATTTTGCTTTATCATACAACAAGCGGCCTATAACAACTTTATCACATTTACTTTTTGCCTTGGCTTCCAGGAACTTCATAGTCAAGCTCATTTACAGTAATTATAGTAATTTCTTCAGCTCTAGACTTGGAGTTTACTTCCTATTGTGTTTTAAAATTTTTTCTATTTATTTTTTCTTGGCTTTATTTGTATCTATATTGTAAAATGCCTCATATCCTTTCTGAAAATAATATATAAACCAATAAATAGAAAAGAGTACATTAATTTCTATGAAAAATTATCAAGAAATTGGGAAAGGCTCATATCCCAAATAATATGAAAGAATTGGAGCAGTAGGATCTAAATTTACCTGTCCTCCATCATCTTCCATTTACTAGCGCATGGAACAAGGGTAATAGTCATAATTTATGTCCCTTCCTCAGCCAGATCTGGCATATACTGTCTGTGTGTATTAGACCAGAAAGGACCAGGCTGCAGAAATACCACTATGACTAGTAACATACAGCTAGTCCTCCCCCTGCAACCCTACCACACACATACCTGAAACTTCTTGACCTGTCTGCTCTATACTGGTAGATTGTGGAACAGGAGTTCTATAGGACCCAAGCATTATGTATGTTGGAGAGAGGATTAAATAAGGGGCAACTAGGATGTTACCAAACCTAAGAAACCTTTTTTAGGTACTGTAGGTAACAGGGTAGCTAATGATGAATGAGCCTATTTACTCAGTAGCTAATTGTTAGGATAAACTAGTATCCTAGTAGCTTGTTGAATGTAACTATATTATTCAATACAGTGGTTAAATATAATAATAGTTTCAGATAATGGCGGGTTTACAGTTCCCAGGTGACAGATAAGACCAGGGTTCAAAATAATTTATGCATAAGTGAGCCTTAAGTATGTATTGTCTTTACTGTTCTTTTTTTTTTTTTTTTTAAGCAGGGTAGCTCCCCAAAGAAAGAGAATGTAACTATATTATTCAATACAGTGGTTAAATATAATAATAGTTTCAGATAATGGCGGGTTTAAAGTTCCCAGGTGACAGATAAGACCATGGTTCAAAATAATTTATGCATAAGTGAGCCTTAAGTATGTATTGTCTTTACTGTT
>NW_012123265.1:1753063-1757152 GCF_000951035.1 Colobus angolensis palliatus | reverse complement strand
GCTCACTGCAACCTCTGCCTCCTGGGCTCAAGCAGTTTTCCTGCCTGAGCCTCCCAAGTAGGTGGGACTACAGGCACACGCCACCATGCCTGGCTAATTTTTGTATTTTAGTAGAGACAGGGTTTCACCATGTTGGTCAGGCTGGTCTTGAATTTATGACCTGAAGTAATCTGCCCACCTCAGCCTCCCAAAGTTCTGGGATTACAGGTATGAGCCAGTGCGCCCGGCTGGTTCTTGGTATCCTAGTTCTGTAATATATTGTCCTTCAAAGTGACTTCTGCAACCTCTGTGCAATAAGCATTGGGGTTGGAACTGTTGATAGATCCAGTAAGAGGACAGATAACAAGGAATGCCTTGTTAGCAAGGTTAACTAGTATATTTGATCATAATTAGTTATCCGTTTGCTTTATTCTTCCAATATGTGAGTAACAAAGGTATTTTGTAGCTTCTGTTGTTTCCTGCCACAATCGTGTGTTAAACAGTCATACTTAATAATAAAGTTAGCAGATGATGAAACGTTATACCTTAAATGCAGAACCTTCATCTTATATGTGCATTCCTTAAAAATTCAAGAATTTTAGCCTGATGGATTGTTTTTATTAATAACTACATCACTATAAAAGTCTAAATATGCTGTTAATGAATTATTTGTTCTTCTGACCTACTTACATGTATAGAATTAAAGAGTCTTTACTTTATTTCAGCTGTTTGTTCTAACACTCCGAAAATTTAATGGCTTAATAGTGATCACTCTGTTATTTTGCATGATTCTTTCGGTTGACTGAGCTCAGCTGGTCCATTCACATGGTGTCAGCTGGGGTCACTTAAGTACCTGGATTAAGTGGGAGCTCAGCTGGGGTTTAACATCCAGAATGGCTAGGGTGGCTGGAGTGGTTAGGGATTGTCTGGGCCTTTCTCTGCACCATGCTAGTTGGACTTCTTACTCAGGACTCCAAGATAGCAAACCAGCGTTCTTCAGTGCTAGGCTCATAACTTGCATACTGTCACTTGGCCACACTCCATTTGTCAAAGCAAGTCATAGGCCAATTCTCAAGGAGAGCAGGCATGGAGTCTTAATGGCAGGAGGATAGGCATGCAAGTACAGGAATGAAGAGAAATTACTAACTTGGCAGACAATCTACTGTACTTAGTTTTGCACTTTTATCATACAAAAATATTTTTAATGCCTAAACTTCAGTTTAGCAGAGAATAGCAATCATACATATCTTTCTGTTTTGACCTAATTTGGGGTAGTTTTTTCCTGACAAATTAACAATTTCTGTGTAGTTGAGTTGTTTATAACCACAATTATCAATAAACAAATTAAATTTTTATATTTTTCTCTTTAGTATTGATTGTGCAGGTATTTTGAAACTCCGCAATTCAGATATAGAACTTCGAAAAGGAGAAACTGATATTGGCAGAAAGAATACTAGAGTACGACTTGTGTTTCGTGTACACATCCCACAGCCCAATGGAAAAGTCCTTTCTCTGCAGATAGCCTCTATACCCGTTGAGTGCTGTAAGTGAGCTTGTGATGATGTTTTAAGATCTTATTTATAATAGCTTATTTTCTGTTTTACTTACAATGTAATGTATGCGTCTGAAGTGTAAGCTGAGGCATACAGTCTGGGTTGCTGGTTTGATTTTCTCATGTGGAAATGAGCTAACATGTTTGGGTGGAAGAGTACTGATCTTGGAATTAGAAAATGGTTTCTCATGATAGTTTGACTAGGTAGCTCTGTGAACTATAGACAAACTCTATTGGCCACAGTTTTCTTATCTGTAAATGAGAATGGGGGCTTGATGCCATCTGAGGATCAAATCATGAAGCTATGATTCAGATGCTTTAAGTATCACTTGGTCATCTTCATTTCATTAAAATGTCAGCTTCATGCTAGGAGGTGCTTAACCTCTGTAAGCTGACACTTTGGCTGTATAAGACTTAACAGAGCTTTTATTCAAATTATTTACAACATCCGATTGAGATAGTGAATGTTTTTTCCTGACATATACAAAAGCCAGATGCAAGAAAAGACCCTGGAACCTGACATGTACTCAATCCTGGGGAACTGTGGACCTTGGGCAGGTTAGCTAGTATGACTTGAAATATTGAGACTAGTACTTAGATCTTTAGGACATAATTTAGAATATTCTGATTCCTGTTTTATTTGCATAGGAGGAAACAGGCACAAGTATCTCTAGTACTCATTCAAGGTTATTTGCTTTTTGGTGATAGAGCTGTGCTACCTAGAAAACACGGAGTTTTGCTCTTCTTGCCCTGATTGGAGTGCAGTGGTATAATCTCGGCTCACTGCAACCTCCACCTCCTGGGTTCAAGCAATTCTCCTGCCTCAGCCTCCCAAGTAGCTAGGATTACAGGCACCCACCACATCTGGCTAAGTTTTTGTATTTTTAGTAGAGACAGAGTTTCGTCATGTTGGCCAGGCTGGTCTGGAAATCCTGACCTCAGGTGATCCACCTGCCTCGGCCTCCCAATGTGCAGGGATTACAGGCATGAGCTGCCGCGCTTGGCCAAACACATGTATTCTGTTTTTAGGGTGAGGGGGTTGGGTGTTTTTTGAGATGGAGTCTCACTGTCTTGCCCAGCCTGGAATGTGGTGGCGCAATCTCAGCTCACTGCATCCTCCACCTCCAGGGTTCAAGCGTTTCTCCTGCCTCAGCCTCCTGAGTAGCTGGGACTACAGGGGCATGCCACCATACCCGGCAAATTTTTGTGTTTTTAGTAGAGATAGGGTTTCACCATGTTGACCGGGCTGGTCTTGAGCTTATGACCTGAAGTAATCTGCCCACGTCAGCCTCCCAAAGTCCTGGGATTACAGGTATGAGCCACTGCACCCAGCTTGTATTCTTATATTATTATTATTATTATTATTATCATTTTTAGACAGAGCCTCACTCTTTCACCCAGGCTTGAGTGCAATGGCACGATCTCGGCTCATTGCAACCTCTACCTCCCGTGTTCAAGCGATTCTCCTGCCTCAGTCTCCTGAGTAGTTGGGATTACATGCGTGTGTCACCACGTTCAGCTAATTTTTGTGTTTTTAGTCGAGATGGGGTTTCACCATGTTGGCCAGGCTGGTCTTGAACTCCTGACTTCGTGATTTGCCCATCTTGCCCTCCCAAAGTGCTGAGATTACAGGCGTGAGCCACCGGACCTAGCCCTGTATTCTTAATTTGGGGCCACATCTGCTATAAAATCTTTCATGCCTTCTTTTGCTGTTTGCTGAATTGGAGTGATACTTTATCATTTGCCAGTTGACTGTGGGAATCACTGAGTAAATCTGTGGTGAATTAGCTGTAGAACTAATTTTTGTATTTTTAAAATTAAAAAAATGTATTCTTTGTATAGATAGGGTCTCACTGTGTTTCTCAAACTGGTCTTGAAATCCTGAGCACAAGTCATCCTTCCATCTCAGCCTCCCAAATTTCTGGGATTATAGGCATGAACTACCACTTTCAGCCTGTATTGACTTTTTAATGGCTAATATAGGTATATGCTACAAAATTAAAAAATATGGAGTACAAGATAAATTTCCAAGTCAACCAGTTCTCTTTCTTAGAAACAGCTACCATTGCCAGCTTCTTAATTATCCTGCCAGAGTGTTCTATGCCCATGTAAGCATAGATTACTCTATTTTTAAAGTAAAGTTATTCATTCATTTATTTGAGACAGGGTCTCACTCTTTTGCCCAGGCTGGAGTACAATGGCATGATCTCGGTTCACCGCAGCGTCTGCCTCCCAGGCTCAAGCAGTCCTCCCACCTCAGCCTCCCAAGTAGCTGGGACTACAGGTACAAGCCAACACAACTAAGTTTTGCACTTTTCCTCATGTTGCTCAGGTTGATCTTGAACTCCTGGACTTAAGTAATCTGCCCACCTTGGCCTCTCAAAGTGCTGGAATTACAGGTGTGAGCCACCTTGCCGGGCTGGCAAAGTAATTTAAATTAAGTTCATAGAGTAGTTTGAGTGTTTAAGATGAAGTTACGCTAAAACGATTCTTCTTTTTTTTTTTCTTTTTTTAAAAATAAAATTGGCCAGTCCTGTGGCTCATGACTGTAATCCCAG
>NW_012123265.1:1746876-1752201 GCF_000951035.1 Colobus angolensis palliatus | reverse complement strand
AGAGAGAAAACTCAAAATGGTACAAAGAATAGTATAATATTAAATTATTTTGTAATATTACTATTTATATATAGTCAGTATTAACCTTTTCTGGCTCTTTTTTTTTTCTTTTGAGATGGAGTCTCCCTGTGTGATCCAGGCTGGAGTGCACTGGCACAATCTCAGCTGACTGCAACCTCTGCCTCCCAGGTTTAAGTAATTCTTGTGCCTCAGCCCCCCAAGTAGCTGGGATTACTGGCCACCACACACAGCTGATTTTTGTATTTTTAGTAGAGATGGGGTTTTACCATGTTGGTCACACTGGTCTTGAACTCCTGACTTCAAGTAATCTGCCCACCTCAGCCTTCCAAAGGGTTGGGATTACAGGTGTAATCCCACTAGGCCCAGCCTGGATTTTCTTTTATTGTATTTGTATGTCTTTTTATAAATACACATACACACACAATGTTTTTTAATTGGCCTTATCTGATATAGTTTTATATCTTGTTTTGCAGTTTTCACTTATACTATCATAGACATTTTCTTCTGTTATTAAATATTAAGTATTATTTAAATATTAAATAATAAATATTCTTCAAAAATATTTTCACCACACGAGTAGTTTTTTGGCATGTTTATGCCATCTATTGAACACATTTTTATTTTCTTTTGAGATGGAGATTTGCTCTGTCATCCAGGCTGGAGTACCGTGGCACAATCTCAGCTCACTGCAGCCTCTGCCTCGTGGGTTCAAAGAATTCACCCTGCCTCAACCTTCCGAGTAGCTGTGATTGCAGGTGCCTGCCACTACGCCTGACTAATTTTTGTGTTTTTCAGTAGAGATGGGGTTTCACCATGTTGGCCAGGTTGGTCTTGAACTCCTGACCTCAGATGATCTGCTGGCCTTGGCCTCCTAAAGTGCTGGGATTACAGGTGTGAGCCAACACACCCAACCTGAACACACTTTTGCTGTTACTTAGAACGTACCTGTAATCAGTGTTTGTTTTCAGGGCCCTTCTCCATGACCTATTTAGAACAGTAGAGACATGAGTATTTTCTGAGATCTAGGTTGGTGCTTGGTACATCCCAAGTAATAGTTAATCCTAAATCCCATACCTATCTTTTTTTTCCTTTTCTTTTTTTTTTTTCTAGAGACAGAGTCTCACTCTGTTGCCCAGGCTGGAGTGCAATGGCGTGATCTTGGCTTGCTACAGTCTCTGCCTTCCAGGTTCAAGAGATTCTCCTGCCTCAGCCTCCCAAATAGCTGGGATTACAGGCATGCACCACCGCGCCCGACTAATTGTTTTGTTTTTAAGTAAAGATGGGGTTTCACCATGTTGGCCAGACTGGTCTCAAACTCCTGACCTCAGACTGGTCTCAAACTCCTGACCACTTGCCTCTGCCTTCCAAAGTGCTGGTATTACAGGTGTGAGCCACTGTGCCTGGCTGCATACACATCTTTTTCTTTTCTTTTCTTTTCTTTTTTTTTGAGATGGAGTCTCACTCTTTCACCCAGGGGTGGAGTGCAGTGTCGTCATCTCTTGGCTCACTACAACCTCCGCCTCCCGGATTCAAGCGATTCTTCTGCCTCGGCCTCCAGAGTAGCTGGGATTACAGGCGCGCACCACGACGCCCAGCTAATTTTTGTATTTTTAGTAGAGACGGATTTTCACCATGTTGGTCAGACTGGTCACGAACTCCTGACCTGGTGATCTGCCCGCCTCGGCCTCCCAAAGTGCTGGGATTACAGGCGTGAGCCACCACGCCTGGTCTGCATAGGAATCTTCTATGAAAGGATTGATTACAGTACTTCTTTGAATGGGGCTGGGGTCCCAATTTATGTACTCTTGTGACTAGGTATTAAGTAGTTGAGAGCTGTTGTGATGTGACCTGGGAATGGATGATTTCCTAATGGCATTGATTTTTTAATGTCCTTAAAATACTCTGCTAGCCAAACAAAACACAGCTGATCTTCAAACCCACCAGTTTTCCCACCCACATACTAGGAATAAAAGTGGACCTGTTTTCCAAATGTGAAGAGATATAATCAACACTTTTAAATTTTGTTTTAATTCAGAGAGAAACCTAGGTATCTAGGTAGTTGGCAAGAAGAAACCATTAGAGGCCAGGTGTGCTGACTCACACCTGTAATCCCAACTCTTTGGGAGGCCTAGGCAGGAGTACTGCTTATGTCCAGAAGGACAGCTTGAGCCCAGGAGTTGGAGACCAGCCTGGGTAACATAATAAGACCCTGTCTCTACGAAAAAAAATTTTTTTTAGTTGTGTATGGTAATGCATTCCTGTAGTCCCAGCTCCTAGGGAGGGTGAGATCTGAGGATCACTTGAGCACAAAAGATTGAGGTGGCAGAGCTGTGATCACGCCACTGCACCTCATCCTGGGTGACAGCGCATGACCCTTTCTGAAATCTAACAAACAAAAACAACGGTTAGAGAACCTACACAATGAAAAGAAGTACAATCTGCAGTTTGAAACTCAAGCAATTAAAAGAAAGAAATGCCAGAAATAGGATCTCTAGAAAATGTAGCAACTTGGAACCAGTCATTATCAGAGAAAGGTGGCACCATGAATGCTGTTTGTAAAAGTTGGTAATGTAAATAGCTGGACACGGTGGCTCACACCTATAATCCCAGCACTTTGGAAGGCCAACATGGGAGGATCACTTGAGCCCAGGAGTTCGAGAACAGCTTGGGCAACAAAGTGAGACCCTGTCTCTACAAAAATAAAAATTTAAAAATCGGCTAGGCACAATGGCACATGCTTGTAGTCCCAGCTACTTGGGAGGCTGAGGTGAGAGGATTGCTTGAGCCCAGGAGTTTGATGTTTCGGTAACCTGTGATCATGCTACACTGGGCAATAAATAACCTGGGCAACAGAGCAAGACTCTGTCTCTAAAACAATAAAAATATAGGCCGGGCGCAGTGGCTCATGCCTGTAATCCCAGCACTTTGAGAGGCTGAGGCGGGCAGATCACCTGAGGCCAGGAGTTTGAAACCAGCCTGACCAACATGGTGAAACCCCGTCTCTACTGAAAATACAAAAATTAGCTGGGCATGGTGGCACGTGCCTGTTACCCCAGCTACTTAGGAGACTGAGGCAGGCTTGAACTCTGGAGGCGGAGGTTGCCATGAACTGAGATTGCACCACTACACTCCAGCCTGGGCGAGAGAGCGAGACTCCGTCTCAAAAAATAAATAAATAAAATTTTAAAAATGAATTTTGAAAGAAAGGCTTACTTGGTGTTTGTCTGCTAGTAGTTTCCTAGAACTTGTCTTCTCTTCATTGCACGCAATATAGTTTTACATCTTTGAACTTAACATACTTTTTATAATTAGATTTATAGATTTTAACGGATAGTTGTTGCGTGGAAGAAACATATTAAACATTTAAGCAAAAAAGAGAAAAGCGGATGAGGTAAATGTGTTGGAGTCAGTATGAAGTTGAAGATATTAATGAAGTTTTATTAGTTTATTTATAGTTGTAGTCTAAGAAAATAATTGGCTGAGTGTGGTGGCTCAAGCCTGTAATGCCAGCACTTTGGGAGGCCAAGACAGGAGGACTGTTTGAAGCCAGGAGTTTGAGACCAGGCTGGGCAACAAAGTGAGACCATGTTGCTGTTTAAAAAAAAAAAAAAAAATTGGCTGGGCACAGTGGCATGCATCTGTAATCCTAGCTACTTGGGAGGCTGAGATGGGAGCATCACTTGAGCCCAGGAATTGGAGGCTGCAGGGAGCTATGATCAAGTCACTGTGCTCCAGTTTGGGCAACAGAGTGAGACCCTGTCTTAAATAAATAGATATACTTAGAAATCACATTAATATATCTATTTTGTTTTATAAACAACTTAGTTCTTTTAGTGTGTTGTGTTACCATTGTCTTGAATTTTAAAAGCCTGAATGAATTAATCCCAAAATTTGCTTCTCTTTATTTTCTTTTTGTAGCTTGAGTTTGTCATTTGTGTATGAAAGATTTTTAATTAATATTTTGTTTTTTCTCAACTCTTTAAAAAAATTCAAAACAGCCCAGCGGTCTGCTCAAGAACTTCCTCATATTGAGAAGTACAGTATCAACAGTTGTTCTGTAAATGGAGGTCATGAAATGATTGTGACTGGATCTAATTTTCTTCCAGAATCCAAAATCATTTTTCTTGAAAAAGGACAAGGTAAGTAATATATGAGTTGATTGACTTCAAACTAAGGGGCAAAGGATAAAATAAATTATTTAGATGTTTTAGTAACAAAAATTACAAAGTAGTTTTCATAAAGCTATGGGTGTCATTTTGCACTAGAGTCTATTTTAAACCAAATATTTATTAAATTTTCATATAAATGTTAAATTATTTTTAAGGAGCTGGGCATGGTGGCACATGCCTATAGTTCCAGCTACTCAGGCTGAGGCAGGAGGATCACTTGAGCCCAGAAGTTCTAGGTTACAGTGAGCTCTGATTGTGCCACTTCACTCCTCAGCCTGGGCAACAAAGTGAAACCTTGTTTCTAAATAATAATATAATAATAGTAATTTAAGATGTCTGAAAAGTAGAATTCCCCCAGCAACTCTACTCCTAGGTATATACTTGAAAGGGTTAGAAATACATGTCCATACATGAACTTACAGATAAGTATTTATAGCAACTTTATTTATAATTGCCAAAAAAAATGTAAACAACCTAAATGCTCACCAACTGATAAATGGATAAACAAAATGTGATATATCCACACAGTGGAATATTATTTAGTCATAAAAATTAATGAAGTACTCATACATGCTACAGCATGGATAAACCCTGAAAATAGGCTCAGTGAAGGAAGCCAGCACAAAAGGACACATAGTATATGACCCCATTTATATAAAATGTCCAGTATAGGCAATCCAGAAACCAAAAGTAGATTACTGGTTACCAGTGGTTGGAGGAAGTTGTCAGTGGTGAGTGACTGCTGATGGGGACTAGGTTTCCTTTTGGAGTGATGGAAATGTTCTGGAATTAGTGGTGATGGTTGTACTGCTCTGTGAATATCCCCCAACCCTCTGAGTTGTATACTTTAAAAGGATGGATTTTATAGTATTTGAATTATACCTCAATTATTTTTAAAGTAGAAGAATTCATGTTTATCAGGGTGTTTGATTTTTTCTTTTCTTTTCTTTCTTTCTTTTTTTTTGAGAGGGAGTCTTGCTCTGTTTCCCAGGCTACAGTGCAGTGGCACGATCTCGGCTCACCGCAAGTTCCGCCTCCTGGGTTCACGCCATTCTCCTGCCTCAGCCTCCCAAGTAGCTGGGACTACAGGTGACCACCACCACGCCTGCCCAATTTTTTGTGTTTTTAGTAGAGA
>NW_012123265.1:1744112-1746281 GCF_000951035.1 Colobus angolensis palliatus | reverse complement strand
TTTTTGAGACAGTGACTTGCTCTGTCACCTAGGCTTGAGTGCAATGGCACAATCTTGGCTGACTGCAACCTCTGTCTCCTAGGTGAAAGCAATTCTCCTGCCTCAGCCTCCCGAGTAGCTGGGATTATAGGCACGTGCCACCATACCTGGCTAATTATTGTATTTTTGGTAGACACAGGGTTTTGCCATGTTGACCAGACTGGTTCTTGAACTCTTGACCTCAAGTGATCTGCCCACCTCACCCTCCCAAAGTGCTAAGATCTACGTGCTAGTCATGAAACACTATTTTTATAAGAGTAATATAACAAATACTTAAACCTACTGCCAAGTTTAAGAACTACATTTACCTTTGAAGGCCTCTGGGTCCCCCTTCTCAAATGGAACCGCCACCCGAATCAACCCTTGCTTTTCTTTTTTTTGAGATGGAGCCTCGTGCTCGCTTCGGCAGCACATATACTAAAATTGGAGATGGAGCCTCACTCTGTCACCCAGGCTGAAGTGCAGTGGGACTTTCTCAGCTCACTGCAGCCTCCATCTCCCACGTTCAAGCGATTCTCCTGCCTCAGCCTCCTGAGTAGCTGGGATTACAGGTGCTCACCACAACGCCTGGCTAATTTTTTATTTTTAGTAGAGACGGGGTTTCACCATATTGGCCAGGCTGGTCTCTAACTCCTGACCTTGTGATGCACCTGCCTCGGCCTCCCGAAGTGCTGGGATTAGAGGTGTGAGCCACTGTGCCCGGCTGTAACCCTTGCTTTTCAACCATATAAAACTATTTATAATTGCCAAAAAGTGGAAACAACCTAAATGCTCACATCTTTTTTTTTTTTTCCTGGTTTTGGGCTTTGTACGATATTGCCTGTATTCTTTGAAAAATTGTATGTTCAGAGGTCTTAATGTTTTAAGACTGATCCATGTAACTGAAGACCTTTCACTACTATAAAGTTTTTCATTGTATGAATGTACCACAATTTATTGTCATTTCTCTTACTGGATATTTGGATATTGTCCAGTTTTTGACACTGCTGTACCTAGTAAACATAGGCAAGAATATTAAAATTCTTAAATTTTGTTAATTCAATAGGGGTGAAATGGTATCTTGAAGTTTGGGTTTGAATTTCCCTGATAGCTATTGAGGTTGTTATGGACCATTCATATTTCATTTGCTGTGCAATAACTGTGTCCTTGCCTATTTTCTCCATTGGATCATTTTTCATTTTCTTAGTGACTTAAGGAATTCTTTATATATTCTGGATATCAGAGTGAATTGGGGGAAGTGCCTCATCTTTTCCCATTCCTTAACAGCATTTGTGTTGGGTACTCTCATATTCCCTTGCACATGTGACAGAGCTCACCTCCAAAACCTTCTGGACAGGGGACTGTCTTTGTGGGGAGCCATTAACTTGTGATATATTTCTATTCGTGGTTGCAGGACTAGTGAGATTTGTTTCTCCTTGAGTTTGTTCTGGTCATGTATATCTTTCTTTCTTTCTTTTCTTTTTTAATTTTGAGACAGAGTTTCGCTCATGTTTCCCAGGCTGCAGTGCCATGGTGCAGTCTTGGCTCATGCAACCTCTGCCTCCTGGGTTCAAGTGAGTCTCCTGCCTCTGTCTGCCAAGTAGCTGGGATTACAGGTGCCCGCCACCGCACCCGTCTAACTTTTTAATTTTTTTAGTAGAGATGGGGTTTCACCATGTTGACCAGGTTGGTCTCGAACTCCTGATCTCAGGTGATGCGCCCATCTTGGCCTCCCAAAGTGCTTGGATTACAGGTGTGAGCCTATGTGCCCGCCTGGTCATATATATTTTTCTAGGACTTTATTCCTTTCCCTACGTTTTCAAATCTATTGACATTAATTAGCTCACAGTATTCTCTTTTTGCATCTGGAGTTATATCCCCCCATTCTTTTATTCCTGCTATTTATTTATGCCATTTCTGGATTTTTAACCAGTCTTTCCATAGTTCTTGGCTTTATCAAACCTTTCAGTGTGCCTTTCTGTTTCACTGATTTCTATGTTTAACTTCTATCACTTTTTTTGTTTATTATGTTTTTTCTTATTTAAAATTTTAATATCAGTTTTCATTCTTTTATCTTTTTAAAACTTAAGTATTAAAGGCTATACTGTGCCCCCCATCACCTCTCTTTTATAATTTCTTTTTTTTTTTTTT
>NW_012123265.1:1717183-1743587 GCF_000951035.1 Colobus angolensis palliatus | reverse complement strand
GCCAGGATGGTCTCGATCTCCTGACCTCGTGATCCGCCCGTCTCGGCCTCCCAAAGTGCTGGGATTACAGGCTTGAGCCACCACGCCCGGCCTAATTATGTTTATGTGTTCTCATCCTAAACATTCCCTTTCTCTTAAATCTGTCATCCTCTTAAGCTTTTGTTTCATTTCTCTATCGCTTAGCATCCACCCTCTCAAAAAAGTAGTGTCATTTGCTTTCATTTCCTTACCTGCTACTCTTTAATCTTTTGTCTTTCACTTCACTGAAATCATAATCGCCTAAAAATTTGACAGCCAGCTACTTCCTCTCCTTCTTAACACTTTTCCCCCTTGACTTTGTTGTTATCTGGTTCTCATACATCTTTATTCTTGTTTGTCTTTTTATATGAATTTTTCTGGCTCTTAAATATAGATGTTTTCTAAGGTTTTATATTCATTTTTCTTCTCATTATCTTTTTGAGAAATTTTACTAGCTCCCAAATCTCTCTCTGTAGCAACATGTTTCTCTTAAACTTTAACCTGAAATTTAAAGTACCCACTAGATATTGCTTTATAAATGTCTCACTGAGACTTAAAATATGAAAACATACCTGACTTTAGAAACTAGTTTATCTCTCTGGGTTTCTTAACTTGATTAATAATAGCATCTTCTCTTTGAGCTGGAAAGTATGTGGCTGTCTTCTTCTCCTTTAAAATTCAGTTCCCTTCAACCCTGACCCATACCCTGCCTGTCTTCAAAAAACATCAGTTCTGTTTCATAATTTATTAATTCATCAATTATTTATGAAGCATTGCTATGTGATATAGACACTAGTCTAGGCATTGGGGATATAATGTTGAATACAACCTTCAGGTTGCGTGCTCTGATAGAGCTTACATTCTAGTGGGGAAGCACTTATAAACAAATAATTGAACAAGATTATTCCAGGTAAAACTGTATGAAGTAAGAAGGTAGAAGGTAGAGTGATAGAGACTGAATTGTGAACTGTTTATATCAAGTCATCAAGGAATGTCTTTCTGTAGGTGTCACGTTTTAGGTGAATAAGGAGCATGAGAAAGAGACGGTGTCTCAGAGCCATCCCTTCCTTTCCACTCTAAAAATTCATCTGTGCCTGAATACAATAATAGGTATTATTGAATTCATTTATTTGACCCAGAGCTTCACATTTAAGAATTTTGGATTGAAGTTGAATCATGTTAAATGGTGACAGTTACTGGCTTTAGAGGAGATTACAGTTGTAAACATGTAACTCCCATTTTAAAAACACCTTCAGCAATCCCCTTCATTTTCTAGGCTCCTTATTATGGCATTCAGGCCATAATCTGCTGCCAGTCTTTCCAGCCCTCTTTCTTACTGCTCCTTGCCTCATACTTTATACAACATCACAGCTGCTTGTAAGTCTCTGTATCTTAGGGGTTCTTGTCATTTTGTCTTGGCTCATGCTGTCTCTTCTGTCTATAACTTACCCTTTCCTCATGAGTTCTGTCTCATGTTAAGTCTCAGTTCAAGAGCTCTTCAGGAAGCCTTCCTTGTCTCACTACCCCTCCCGAAGATTAGGTTAAAGACCCTGACCCCTGTGTTCTTGGTTTATCCAGAGTGTACGTTTATCAATTATTATACCCAACACATTTTATTATAATAAACTGTTTGTGTTTGCCTTTCATCCACAGGCTGAAGGCAGGGCATCTTGTCTCAGTTATGTCAGTAACACAGAGTGGCACATAAGGAACCAGCAAGTGATTGCTGAACTGAGCTATAATTCTAAGTAGGTGTAGCACTTCCCTGTAGTATCTCTTGTGCAGCAGAAGTAGCCATTGTCTAGTTACTGGACTGGAAAATGATGGTTACAACCTGGAAAACATTTGATGAAATCTCTCATGATAAATTTGCAGACCAGATGAAGAAGTGCTGCAAGCTGTGTGTGACTTAGTCACTGGGTGAATGCCTGTGACCCACACAAAAAAAAAATGCTTTGGAATAATTGTACATCAGTTGGAGAGCTTTAATAGCAGATAAGGCTGTCTCCAAATGAGTAGTTCACTTGGGATGAAGAGACAGAAAATGTATTGGCCAAATCTTCAGGTGACAGAAATCTGGAAAGCCTAGGAAACATTTTTTGGGACCATCAGTATCTAAAAAATATTTTGACAAGTCAAGGGATCCAACAAAATGAAGTCTCCCTGCTGGGAGTAAGTAATGTTCCAAAGGGTTGGGAGAAAAAAAACAACTCAGCTGCATAAGTGCACAGTGTGGGAACGTGGCAGTAGGAAATGTAGAGACACTTGGTCACATACTTAGTGTGAGAGTCAGCATATGGTGCTCCCAAGAAAACTTCCCCCCCGCACCTCAAGAAAGCTTTCATAACAAAGACACAGCATTTCCATGTACGGTGGTTAGAGCCTCAGTCATTCTGTACCACACTTGGTCATTTCTCACGTAGGGTATTCAGTCCTGGGCCTTGTGAATTTGGACGAGCATATTTAACCAGAGACCATGAAGTCTAAAATTATGTAAGGAATAGGCACAGAACTGGGGATGCTAGCCAGGAGGAGAGGAGACACAAGCAGATATAACAGCTTTTCAACATCTGAAATATAATCTCACAGAGAAGCAATCAAGATTTTATTTTGTGACAGCAAGGAATAATATTTAGACTAGTTGTTGGATACCATAAAGAGACATTTCATTTATCACGAGGAACTTTCTAGCAGCAATTATTATCCAAGATGGAAAGCGTTACCTGGTAAGGAAGTGAGTTTCCTATCATTTTAGTTACACAAGCAAAAGTTGGCCACCTCTTGATGAGGGTGTTCTCAGAGGGCTTTTAAACATCACTTGGGTAGATGGTTAGAATGAGCTCTGTGGGATCTACTAACCCGGGCAGCCCATGATCTTTCTCATTTTTTCCCCATTTGTACGCATTTACATTTTATTTTCATAATGGAAGTCAGTGGAAAAAAGATCCCCTTTGCTAATAAATTTGTGATACTACATGCATTAGGTTTTGTCTGTATGCTTTCTGATATGAATTTCTTTTAACTATAAACTCTTTCTTTCAATAGATGGACGACCTCAGTGGGAGGTAGAAGGGAAGATAATCAGGGAAAAATGTCAAGGGGTAAGAAATTCACCTTAATTCTTAAGAAATATTTAAGACACTGAATAGAAAATTGAATAATGCTGCTTTATGGTATGGATGACTCTTTTGTATATTGATTAATAAAAAAGTAAAATTAGGCCGGGCATGAGACTCATGCCTATAATCCCAGCACTTTGGGAGGCTGAGGCAGGAGGATTGTTTGAGCCCGGGAGTTCAAGACAAGCCTGAGCAACCCTGTCTCTATAAAATATAAGCCATGTGTGGTGACATGCACCTGTAGTCCCAGCCACTTGGGAGGCTGACGTGGGAGGATCACCTGAGCCTGGGAGGTCAAGGCTGCAGTGAGCCATGATCATGCCACTGCACTCCAGCCTGGGTGATAGAGTGAGACCCTGTCTAAAAAAGTAAAATTTCTAGAGGTTTGGAAGTAAAATACTTACCTAGTATTAAAGCAAATTAAATTAAAGTTTAGAAAAGATAGCCAGTTAGTGCCTTGTTTTCTCCCTATTGCATACAGGGAAGAGAAACTAGAAATGAAAGATCGTCAGAAGGTTCTTACTGAAATTATCATTAATTTCTCTGAACTCATTTAGGAATAAAAACAAATTCAATAAAGAACATATGTATAGACCTTCATAGAGAAATAAAAAAGAGAAAGAACATATGTAGTAGGTAAAAGGAGCAAGACAAGTCCTTAGGGAATTGTGTACTTGACACACTATTTCTAACCCTTCAGCTATTTAGTTAAGCCTTCTAGGATTCTACATTGAAAGTTTTGGTCTTGTTATCGTGGTTGGAATGGAGACAAGAGTATTTTCTGGGCTAGGGAATACCGCTTCCTACAGTGCTTTCCAAAGATCTAGAGCAATTTAGGTTGAGGATTGCATTTGGTTTGGGGCTAAAGATTTTCACCTTGGTTTTGTAAAATTATTTTTGATGTAGATACACGTTTTGTTTAATGCTAGTTTACAACATTTTGGATTATTTAATTTTTTAAATTTTTATTTATTTATTTATTTTAGATGGAGTCTAGCTCTGTCATGCAGACTGGAGTGCAGTGGTACAGTCTCGGCTCACTGCAGCCTCTGCCTCCCAAGTTCAAGCGATTCTCCTGCCTCAGACTCCTGAGTAGCTGGGACTACAGGCATGCAACATCATGCCCAGCTAATTTTTGTATTTTTAGTAGAGATGGGGTTTCAACATGTTGTCTAGACTGGTCTCAGACTCCTGACCTCAAGTGATTTGCCCGCCTTAGCCTCCCAAAGTGCTGGGATTACAGGTGTGAGCTATTGTACCTGGCTCCAGTTTAGAACATTTTGAATGTAAAATTTAAGAAAAGAAATCTAAACTAGGGCCGGGTGCGGTGGCTCACGCCTGTAATCCCAGCACTTTGGGAGGCTGAGGCGGGCAGATCATGAGGTCAGCAGATGGAGACCATCCTGGCTAACATGGTGAAAACCCGTCTCTACTGAAAATACAAAAAATTAGTCGGGCGAGGCAGTGGGCGCCTGTAGCTGCTCGGGAGACTGAGGCAGGAGAATGGCGTGAACCTGGGAGGCAGAGCTTGCAGTGAGCCGAGATCGCGCCACTGCACTCCAGCCTGGGTAACAGAGCGAGACTCCATCTCAAAAAAAAAAAAAAAAAAAAAAGATACATAGTAACATGTAATATTCAGTAGAGCAAAACATCTTACTACTTAGTATGTAAGACTTTTTACTTCTGCTACAACCAGAAACCCAACTGGGTGAGTAAAAAGCAGTTTCTCTTTTATTGATTAAAGGTCTTATCTCTTTCAAGACTGAAGTATCCCCATAGGAAATTTCCAGATGATGTATATGACTAGCTGATGTGCATAATTATCTGTGCTGGAGCCTTGTAGTTAAGACTCATGAGTTGTGATGTGTTTAACAGGTGCGTTTCATTTTTAGTTCTGAGTGTAACACAATCTTCCTTTCCATCCTTAGGCTCACATTGTCCTTGAAGTTCCTCCATATCATAACCCAGCAGTTACAGCTGCAGTGCAGGTGCACTTTTATCTTTGCAATGGCAAGAGGAAAAAAAGCCAGTCTCAACGTTTTACTTATACACCAGGTACGAGGAGGAGTCATGATGGTTTACTGTAGAGTTTTCTTTCCTAATGAATAAAAAGTTATTTAATGAATCCTATATTAGAATGCTTAAGGTAGAGTGCTTATAAACAATGGAAACACCAACAGATGCCCATTCTAAAGTTTTGTTGACTTTAAAGATTATATGTGGTCTCAGTTGTTATTTTGTAATGATACATTATAAGGAAATTAGAAGATGGATGGTAGTTTTAAGGTCTTTTTTTCAGAAGAATTTTTATCAAAAATTCCCAGCATTACAGAGGGGCAGGTGTTTGTGAGTATGTGTGTGTTTCTGGGTCATGAACTCCCCTTGTACCCTTAGCACCATTAAAAGGCAGTGTGGCCAGACGCAGTGGCTCATGCCTGTAATCCCAGCACTTTGGGAGGCCGGGGCGGGAGGATCACCTGAGGTTGGGAGTTTGAGACCAGCCTGACCAACATGGAGAAACTCCCTCTTTACTAAAAATACAAAATTAGCCGGGCGTGGTGGTGCAAGCCTGTAATCCCAGCTACTCAGGAGGCTGAGGCAGGAGAATTGCTTGAACCCGGGAGTGGAGGTTGCAGAGAGCCGAGACTGCGTCATTGCACTCCAGCCTGGGAAACAAGAGCGAAACTCTGTCACACACACACACACACACACACACACACACACACACACACACAAAATGAGCTTTAACAGAAAGGTAACATGATCAGACTTGTGTTTCAAAAACCATTTTCCCCATATTTCTTTTCTTTATAAAGTGTCAAGAACCAGTTTAATCTTTTCTGAAATTAGTGACTGAGGAGTGAGATTTACATGAGGTAAGTCGAAGAAGGTGATTCAAACACCAGGAGTGTTTTGAATATACAGACAGAACATCAGTGACGATAAAGAATATCAGGTTTTGGGGAAAGATGAGAGGGGATAGGATTTAAAATGGGCCTTAGAGGGGAGAAGGAACAGAAGGGAAAATAAAAAAGATGGATTGAGATGGATGTAGATGAAGAAAGTTTGTAGATTTAGTAATGGAGAGTTTAAGGAGCTTGCATATGATAGCTTTAGGTTTTTTTCCACAAAAAATGACAGGAAGTGTCCTATTGTGAGCAGAGGGAAGTTTGGGTGATTTCACAGTTGGACAATCATGGAGAATGTTTGAAATTGTTTTTGTAAAGAGAGAGAAAGTTCTCTACAGAAACCTGGTAGCATTCTAGACTTGATTGAAGGGCACCATTGATGTTGATCATCAATTTACAGATACTATTGTAATTAATCCTATAATTAGGGGTTTAATTTTTTTTTTTTTTTGAGACAGAGTCTTACCCTGTTACTCTGGCTTGAGTGCAATGGTGCGATCTTGGCTCACTGCAACCTCTGCCTCCCAGGTTCAAGTTCAAATGATTTTCCTGCCTCAGCCTCCCAAGTAGCTGGGATTACAGGCACCCTGGCTGATTTTTGTATTTTTAGTAGAGACGGGGTTTCGCCATGTTGACCAGGCTGGTCTTGAACTCCTGACCTCAGGCAATCCGCTTGCCTCGGCCTTCCAAAGTGCTGGGATTACAGGTGTGCCCAGGGGTTTAATTTTCTTTTTCCTCCCTTTTTGTTTTTCATACCAGTTGGTAACAAGTTGACCTACCATTTAACTTTCTTAAGTAGCACTCAAATTCTTCAGGGCAGGTGGCAAGGTATGCATCTCCTCCAGAATGGAGTATAGCAAACGTCCTGTCCAAAGAGGTTATTCAATACTGTTGAGATGAGGGATTGTAGACTCTAACCTGAATGAGAAAGAAGAGGGCTTTCCAGATTGCAATAAGAAAAGCAAAATCAGTCAAGCAGATTAGGGGATTTGATTACTACCTCATAATGGTAGTAATTGAAAGGCAAACCAGGAGAGTTTGCTGCCTTTCAGCCCATGAATTGGGAGGACAATAAAAAGGCAGAATCCTAGAGGATATTAATTTGGGAATGGAAATCAGTAGAGCTCTGGAATGGAAAGAAAACATTCGATTGCACTATAACTCATCACTGCCCTTATGGCTGATAGATGACAAATCAGGTGGCATAAACTAACAGAAGAATAGGCACACACGAACGTTTGTATAGTACTCGTTCTGGTTGGTTACTGTCTTTCTCTGTAGCATTTAACTTTTTTCATTTTTTTCTAAAATGAAATTTTGAATAAAATTTTTCTAAAATGAAATTTTGAATAAAATTTTTACAAAAGCCAGTACATTACTGTAATTTTTTTTTTTAAAGACAGGTTTTTTAAAAGAACATTCAAACTCTCAGCTGGGCGCGGTGGCTCACGCCTGTAATCTCAGCACTTTGGGAGGCTGAGGTGGGCAGATCATGAAGTCAGGAGATGGAGACCATCCTGGCTAACACAGTGAAACCCCATCTCTACTAAAAATACAAAAAAATTAGCCAGGCATGGCATCGTGCGCCTGTAGTCCCAGCTGCTGGGGAGGCTGAGGCAGGAGAATGGTGTGAACCTGGGAGGCGGAGCTTGCAGTGAGCTGAGATCATGCCACTGCACTCCAGCCTGGGTACCAGGGCAAGACTCTGTCTCAAAAAAAAAAAAAAAAAAATTCAAATTCTCTTCTATTCTGAGACTATCATTCTGTCCTTCCAGATTCCTTTGATCCACATATAAACAAAATTTTTTAAAAATGGAAATGGAGCTGGGCGCAGTGGCTCAAGCCTGTAATCCCAGCACTTTGGGAGGCCAAGATGGGCGGATCACGAGGTCAGGAGATCGAGATCATCCTGGCTAATACGGTGAAACCCCGTCTCTACTAAAAAATACAAAAAACTAGCCGGGCGAGGTGGCGGGCGCCTGTAGTCCCAGCTACTCGGAAGGCTGAGGCGGGAGAATGGCGTAAACCGGAGAGGCGGAGCTTGCAGTGAGCTGAGATCTGGCTACTGCACTCCAGCCTGGGCGACAGAGCGAGACTCCGTCTCAAAAAAAAAAAAAAAAATAGAAATGGGACTAGCCCATATATGGTTTTGTAACTGAACATTTTAATTTTTCTTCATTGACAGAGTTTTACAGAATTGTAATAACTTCTTAGTATTCTGTTGTATGACTTGATCTCTGTTATGTTAGTGTTATTTTGTTTATCTCATTAATTTGTATGAATTATTTATTTAGAGATTCTAACCTTTTGTTTATGGCAAATAATTCCTTTTAAAATTTTACTTATACAATTTTTAGATAGTCATATTGTTACGGGACCCTTGAGGTGTCACTTTGCCAGCTGGAAACCCCTGTGGCTAGTGGCACCTTTGCCCACGGCCCCTCTGGGCCCACTCGGCCTGGCAAGCTGCATGTGGCTCGCGCTGCTGGCCTGGATCCCATGCCTGCCAAGGGTGAGCAGAGTGGGAAGGGGTGTGTGAGTGAGTGAGCATGGAGTCAGCACGCTGGCTATGGAGGGGCTGGCAGCTCTAGGCACCAGCATGGGTGGTGGCTCCCTATGAGGCTGCAGCTGGACCAGGGATACCACAGGCAACTTCCATGGCTGGCACTGGGGAACATGGTGGCCCCCAGAAACTTGGAGATGCCAGGAACCTCAGAGTCCCAAAGAGAGTATCACAGCCCTGGCTCAGGGAGCTTCTAGGTCTGGGCTCCCTAAAGACTGCAGCTCTTCTCTCCTTCTTGTTGCTGCCAACATGGCGAGCAAGGGGCCTCTCTCAACCCTGTTTGTGTTACAACCCTTTCAGCCCCACTGAGTTCTTGTCCTATGCCCAGGAAGAATGAGGTACACGGACAAATGGAGGGTGAGTGGGACGAAGAGGAGCTTTTTTTGAGCAATAGAACAGCTCAGAGAAGACCCACAGAGGGTAGCTCCTCTCTGCAGCCAGGGTGTCCCAAGTGTTCAGCCCTCAGCAGAGAGGAAACTCTAGAATGTGTAGCTCCTCTCCACAAGCAGGTTGTCCTGTTGTCTTCTCAGCTTTCAGCAGAGAGGAGACCCTGAGGTGGGTAGCTCCTTTCCACAGCTGGTCGTGCTGTTGTCTTTTTGAGTATGGCTGAGTCCAGGTTTTATATGGGCTTCAGAGGAGAGAAAGTGCTTGCTAACTGTTCCATGGGGTGGCCGTGGGTGGGCCCGGAAAAAGCACCGTAAGTTTGCACTCTGGTCCGCAGGACTGGCAGCCCAGTCCCCAGGCTTCAGGCCTTCTCCAGCTGGAAGGTGGGGCTTCACTGGTGACCCACCCCTTTGCGCCCAGGAACCTGTCTGCCTCCTGTTGCTTTTCATGGTGCCCAGGTTGTTTGTGTTAAGGGGTGCCTGCAAACCAGGGTTGAGCTGCCCTCACCCCTACCTCGACATCCCTCCTGTGCCCATCAGTGCCCGAAGACTGGAGGGGGCTGAGGCAGCAGGGGGCTGGCGTGTCAGCACTGCCCCAAGCATACACACACCCTGCTGGGTTGCAACATCGCCTGGGCTCGGCCTCAACTTCCCTCCAAGATTGAAATGGGCACCAGGAGCAGGGAGAGGCCAGGCACCAGGAGCAGGCACCTCTGAGTCTGTTGGGGGAGGTGGACTTTCTGGGTCCCTGAGAGTGCAGAGATGCCTAGGTCAGCAGCCATTGAATGGCTGTAGCTGTACCCAGGATGGTGGGGCTTCTGCCTGCTACCACCCCCCTCCCTCCGCCAAGAGCACAGGGATGCCCAGGTCAGCAGCCACGGCTGGGTGGCCACAACTGCACCCAGGAAGTACAAGGCTCTCGCCCTGCCAACTCAGAAGATGGTGGGGCTTCCACCTGTTCCCAGCTCTCACCAGCTCTGTGGAACATGCAGTGCTGGCAGCACCTCGCCCACTGCAGCCAGTGTCATGGCAGTGGCCACTCCAGATGGGCAACCACTGCCATCAATAGTTGCTTTTTTTTTTTATTAAAGTATTTCTGAATTTATTACCTTTTTGGCAATCCCTTTGCAATAGGGATCTGACCAATATCAGTATCCAGTGGAGGGATGATCATTAATTGCAAATGGCTGATTCTTTTAGGGTTTTTAAGTTTTATTTTTTATTTTTATTTTTGTTTGAGACAGAATTTCACTCTTGTTGACCCAGGCTAGAGTGCAATGGCGTTGTCTCATTTCACTGCAACCTCTGCCTCCCGGGTTCAAGTGATTCTCCTGTCTCAGCCTCAGCCTCCCGAGTAGCTGGGATTACACGGGTGCATCACCATGCCTGGCTAATTTTGTGTTTTTAGTAGAGACAGAGTTTCATCATGTTGGCCAGGCTGATCTCGAATTCCTGACCTCAAGTGATCCTCCCACCTTAGCCTCTCAAAGTGCTGAGATTGCAGGTGTGAGGCACCGCACCCAGCCCCACCTTCATTATTTTACATGTCGATGTCTAGTTTTCTTGGCGCCATTGTTGAAAACCATTGAATGGTTTTGGCACCCTTGTTTGAAGATTAGTTGACCAAATATGTGAGGATTTATTTCTGGACTGTATTCCATTACATTGATTATGTCTATCGTTATGTTAATATTACACTGTTTTAATTATTGTAGCTTTGTGTAGTAAGTTTTTAAATCAGGAAGTCCTGATTTCCTCCAGCTCTGTTCTTTTTCAAGATGATATTGGTTGTCCTTGACTTGGGTAGAGTGACGTCTGGTTGGTGCTGCCTATCTCATATAAGCCAGGGATGAATCAATGCCTTATTTATCCGAGCTTGGCTTTTGGTCTGTGCCCATACCTGGTTTATGCCTTGGACACATGGGAAAAAAGATCGTGTTGGCTATTTGGGATCTCTTGAGATTCCGTGTGTATTTTAGAGTGAGTTTTTCTATTTCTGCAAAAACTGTCACTGAGACTTTGATAGGGATTACATTGAATCTGAAGATCACTTTATATGACTCAAGGACATCAATTTTTTTTGACAAAAGATCACTTTGGAGAGTGTTGTCATGTTAGCAATATTAAGTCTTCAATCCATGAACCTGGAATGTCTTTCCATTTACTTAGGGCTTCTTTAATTTCTTTCAGCAGTGTTTTGTAGATTTCAGTTATGAGTCCTGCCTTCCATGGTTAAATCATTTCTGAGTATTTTATTATTTTTTGATGTTATTATAAATGGAATTGTTGGCTATGCACAGTGGCTTATGTCTATAGTCCCAGCACTTTGGGAGGTTGGGGTGGGAAGATTGCTTGAGTATGGGAGTCCAAGACCAGCCTGGGCAACACAGTAAGACTTCATCTCTACAAAAAATAAGCATAAGCATGGTGGCGCATGCCTGTATTCCAGCTATTCAGGAGGCGGAGGTGGGAGGATCACTTGCTCCAGTAAACCAAGATTGCACCACGGCACTCCAGCCTGGCCGACAGAGTGAGACTCTGTCTCCCAAAAGCAAAAAAAGAAATTGTTTTCTGAATTTTTATTCAGATGTTTATTGCTAGTTTATAGAAATATAACATTATTTTTGTATGTTGATTTTGTATCCTGCTTTGCAGATGTATTTGTTAGGTTTTTTTGTGGATTTTAGTACTTTTTTTGATCCCCACATGATGGCAGAGGATCAAGTGAGATGTATGTGAGAACCATTGTAAAGCAGAAGTTCTATGAATGTAGGAGTCATGGTTTCTGGTGTATGATGCAACATGTAAAACCAGATTGGTAGGCTTCCGATCAGGGATCCCAAATTCAATACTTTATTAGGCCCTAGGGCTTTATTTGTTGTTTTAGTTGCTTAATTTTGAATAGGTAATAAATACACAGTGAAAAACATTCAAAAGACTAAAAAAGTATGTAGTAAAAAGTAAACCTCCGAATTCTGTCCTTTAGTCACCTGGTTTTCCTTCCTAGCAGTGACTCTAGCATAGTTTCTTGTGCCTCTTCCCAAAGATATTCATATTATACACAAGCAAAACATGTATGTGTATACATACATATGTACGTCTACACATACACAGAGAAATACCCGATATTTTACATGGAGTTCCTTAAAGGCATTTGAGTTTGCCCCTCAGCTTATGCTGTAGTTGTGTAACCTAGCATGGAGGCCTGTCAGAATTATTTTATGTATTGTATAATAATATTTGCTTTAATCATTTTATTTTCAGTTTTGATGAAGCAAGAACACAGAGAAGAGATTGATTTGTCTTCAGTTCCATCTTTGCCTGTGCCTCATCCTGCTCAGACCCAGAGGCCTTCCTCTGATTCAGGGCATTCACATGACAGTGTACTGTCAGCACAGAGAAGTTTGGTTTGTTCCATCCCACAAACATATGCATCCATGGTGACCTCATCCCATCTGCCACAGTTGCAGTGTAGAGATGAGAGTGCTAGTAAAGAACAGCATATGATTCCTTCTCCAGTTGTACACCAGCCTTTTCAAGTCACACCACCTCCTGTGGGGTCTTCCTATCAGCCTATGCAAACTAACATTGTGTACAATGGACCAACTTGTCTTCCTATTAATGCTGCCTCTAGTCAAGAATTTGATTCAGTTTTGTTTCAGCAGGATGCAACTCTTCCTGGTTTAGTGAATCTTGGCTGTCAACCACTGTCATCCATACCATTTCATTCTTCAAATTCAGGCTCAACAGGACATCTCTTAGCCCATACACCTCATTCTGTGCATACCCTGCCTCATCTACAATCAATGGGATATCATTGTTCAAATACAGGACAAAGATCTCTTTCTTCTCCAGTGGCTGACCAGATTACCGGTCAGCCTTCTTCTCAGTTACAACCTATTACATATGGTCCTTCACATTCAGGGTCTGCTACAACAGCTTCCCCAGCAGCTTCTCATCCCTTGGCTAGTTCACCACTTTCTGGGCCACCGTCTCCTCAGCTTCAGTCTATGCCTTACCAATCTCCTAGCTCAGGAACTGCCTCATCACCGTCTCGAGCTACCAGAATGCATTCTGGACAGCACTCAACTCAAGCACAAAGTACAGGCCAGGGGGGTCTTTCTGCACCTTCATCCTTAATATGTCACAGTTTGTGTGATCCAGCTTCATTTCCACTTGATGGGGCAACTGTGAGCATTAAACCTGAACCAGAAGATCGGGAGCCTAACTTTGCAACCATTGGTCTGCAGGACATCACTTTAGATGATGGTAAGTTCATCTATGATATGTTCTTGAAATAGTGTAGATACAGGAACTTTATTTTCCCAAGTGTCATGGAAAAGTTTCTGTGGATTGCTTATTGGCATATGGTTGGGCTTTTAAATAAGTTGTTATTAGAAATATATGTTAATATATAATTTTGCCTGGCACGGCGGCTCACGCCTGTATCCCAGCACTTTGGAAGGCTGAGGCGGGTGGATCACAAGGTCAGGAGTTTGAGACCAGCCTAGCCAACATGATGAAACCCTGTCTCTACCAAAAATACAAAAAATTAGCCGGGCATGGTGGTGCGTGCCTATAATCCCAGCTACTCGGCAGGCTGAGGCAGGAGAATCGCTTAAACCTGGGAGGTGGAGGTTGCAGGGAGCCAAGATGATACCATTGCACTCCAGCCTGGGCAACACAGCAAGACTCCATCTGGAGGGGGAAAAAAAAATTATATATATATATATAACTTTGAGGATAGATATGAAAATCCATGCCTTAGCATCTGCTTTGCCACTAATATCTGTTGCTGAATACAGCATCCTTTTTTCCAGAATATATAGTGAGATCACAGTGTCTAGAGAATGGAATTCAAGGTCGTTAGTTCCATAAATATTACTGAATCCTGTCCTTTTGCAAGATGAAGCTAGATGCTGGGAATACGAAGGATGTATTAAGATAGAGATCTCGGCCGGGCGCAGTGATTCACACATGTAATCCCAGCACTTTGGAAGGCTGAGGCGGGTGGATCGCTTGAGCCCAGAACTGCAAGACCAGCCTGGGCAACATGGCAGAACCCCATGTCTACAAAACAAAATACAAAAAATTAACCAGGCATAGTGGTATGGGCCTGTAGTCCTAGCTAACCAGGAGGCCGAGGTGGGAGGATCACCTGAGCCAGAGAGGTTGAGGCTGCAGTGAGCTGTGATCATGCCACTGCACTCCAGCTTGGGTGATAGAGTGAGACCCTGCCTCAGATGAAAAAAAAAATCAGCAGAGATATGTAACAGATTTCACAGAAAGGATTCAGCAAGTCTTCTGTGAGTAGGTGACATTTGAGCCAAGTTTTGGAGGATGAGTACAGTTGACTTTCTGTGTGCATGGGTTCCGCACCTTGGATTCAACCATCTGTGGATTGAAAATATCTGGGGGAAGAAAATGGATGGTTGCATCTGTATTGAACATGTACATACAGACTTTTTTTTTTCTTGTCATTATTCTCTAAACAATATTACAACTGTTCCCATAGCATTTACATTGTATTTGGTATTATAAATAATGTAGATATGATTTAAAGGGGGGATGTGGGTAGATTACATGCAAATGGTACGCTGTTTTATATAAGGGACTTGCGCATTCATGGATTTTGGTATGGGGAGTTGTAAAACTAGTCTCCAAGGACATAGTCATTTCTCAGTGTACTCAGGGAATTGGTTTTAGGACCGCCTGTGTACAATCAAATCATGCATGCTCAAGTTCCACGGTCACATGCAAGAAAAGCATCTGTGGTCTCAGTGCTTTGGGAGGCCAAGGTAGGATTACTTGAGACTAGGAGTTTGAGACCAGCCTGGGCAACATAATGAGACCTCATCTCTACCAGAAAAAAAAACACAAAAATTAGCTGGATTTGGTGGTGTGTGCCTGTAGTCCTAGCTACTAGGAAGACTGAAGTGGGAGGATCGCTTGAGCCCAGGAGTTCGAGACTGCAGTGAACTGATCGCATAGTATTGCACTCCAGCCTGGGTAGCAAAGTGAGACCCTGTCTCTAAAAAAATTAAAAAGCCCTCCACATATGCAGATTTCACATTTGAGAATATTCTTTTTTAGATCCATGTTTGGTTGAAAAAAGCTGTGTATAAGTGGACCCAGGCAGCTCAAAGCTTTGTTGTTCAAGGGTCACCTGAGTATGTTTTCAGTAAATGAAGATCAGAGGCAAGTCAGATAATATAGCAGAAATAGAGAAGAAGGATGTGTTTGTCAGGGAAGGATATGTCTGTGGTGGGTTGAAGTATGGGGTTGGGGGATGGGGTGATTGGTACAGTGCAGGATGGTTTTAAAGCCATGAGGGGACATGTCAGGTCATTTGTGTGTAAACAGAAGGTATATGTGTAAACTAGAGCAACACCTAAAATTTGCGTAGCATTCTTCTATTTATTATCTAATCTTATCATTCCTCAAACTCTGAGGTAGATAGTGACATTTACAGGATTGGACTTTTGAAAGATCACACAACTAGTAAGCAGCAGAACTGAGACTGGATCAATCCAGTCTTTTTCTTGTGGCGCTACAGCTGCCTCCCAGAAATAGCAGGCCATGGTAGTTAGAATAGAACTCTGTACTAAACGGAATCCTTCAAGGTTTTTCTAATTCCTGGAGAATATTCTCCAGAAACGCATGTGCACAATTTCACTGCATTAACCCATGTTCACAACTGCATCTAATCTGTCACTCTGTGTTTGGCATACTTGAGGGCTCTGCTATTTAAGCATTTTGCTGTTAAAGCTTTGTGCACAGCTGGCGTAAGTGTCACTCCCTACGAAATGATGAAACTAAAACATAGAGAGCAGGCTGCTACTTTTATGCAAAACAGATTTGAAATAAAGGCTTATGCAAATATTGGCTTTAAAATTGTTACCTGTTTCTTCTTTTAGCAGTTTTAGACTAACTCTTCACATTGCTTTTCACCCTGAAACAAGGAGTGAGACCTTGAGTCACTCATTTGTGATATAACTGAAGATAGGAGATTTATTGAGTGGGTCTTTAAGGGCATTTCAGCTCATTTTCTTTACCAATGAAGATATTTTTTCCTTCTAAAAAGAGCCCGAAGCTAGAACCTGCTCTTTCTGATTTACCACAGGTTGAGAGATTTGGGGATGGAAGGTAGGATAGGCAACAAATCAGATTTCTAGAAAGGTTTTGGGAAAATGTATTTCATTATTTGAATATGGGAGATTTGTTGCAAAAACAGAAGCTCTGGAAAGGTGGAGTCTGTGAGAGCAGCTGTAAAAGCAATTTTATTTTTGCCCCCTTTATTATGGTAGAGCATACAAGCAAGAAAGAGGCCAGATGCCGTGGTTCACGCCTGTAATCCCAGCACTTTGGGAGGCCGAGGTGAGCGGATCACCCAAGGTCAGGAGTTCCAGCTTGGTCAACATGGTGAAACCCTGTCTCTACTAAAAATACAAAAAAATAAAACATTAGCGGGCGTGGTGGTGGGCGCCTGTAGTCCCAGCTACTCGGGAGGCTGAGACAAGAGAATTGCTTGAACCTGGGAGGTGGAGGTTGCAGTGAGCTGAGATCACGCCATTGTACTCCAGCCTGGGCGACAAGAACAAAACTGTCTCAAAAAAAAAAAAAGCCAGAAATGTTCCTAGATTGTAGACCCCCAGGGACTAGCTATCACATTCGCTCATTGCCACCCCTCAGGGCACTTGATAGAAGCTCAGTGCTGCCAAGCAGTAATTACAGAGGGGGAAGAGCTGGACACAGTGGTGTGCACCTATAGTCCCGGCCACTTGGGAATGTGAGATGGAAGGATCACTTGGGCTCAGGAGTTTGAGTCCAATCTTGCCAATACAGTGAGACCCTGTCTCTAAAATTTAAAAAAAATAAGGACAGAAAAAACTGAAATGCACTCTTTTTATTTTTTTGTGATGGTAGTCTCACCGTGTCACCTGGGCTGAAGCGTAGTAGTGCAGTCTTGGCTCACTGCAGCCTCGATTTCCTTGGCGAAAGGGATCAATCCTCCCACTTAAGCCTCCTGAGTAGCTGGGACTACAGGCATGCGCCACCACACCTGACCAATTTTTGTTAAAATGCACTTCTGAACACCTTAGATTATTGGCTGTATAATTTTTGCAAATTGAATTTTTGATGCTTAATTTAAGCTCCAGAATGAATTTATCTTTATTTTTATTTTTATTTTTATTTTTTGAGGCGGAGTCTCTATCACCCAGGCTGGATTGCAGCGGTGCAATCACCGCTCACTGCAACCTCCACCTCCCAGGTTCAAGAGATTCTCCTCCTTCAGCCCCCCGAGTAGCTGGGACTGCAGGCATGCGCTACTACACCTGGCTAATTTTTGTATTTTTTAGTAGAGATGGGGTTTTGCCATGTTGGCCAGGCTGGTCTCGAACTCCTGACCTCAGGTGATCTGCCCGCCTCAGCCTCCCAAAGTGCTGGGATTACAGGCAAGAGCCACCATGCCCAGCCTAAAATGAATTTTTAATGTTTTTAATTTGACTCATTTATTATGATATTTGGATTTGCCTTTGAAGATAGAATTTCTAGATGCTTAGAAAATCCTAAAGTTCTGCAGCCTTTTAATGTAAATTCAAAGTAGCTGGGTGTGGTGGTAGGTGCTTGTAATCCCAGCTATTTGGGAGGCTGAGGTGGGGAGAATTGCTTGAACCCAGGAGGTGAAGGTTGCAGTGAGCCAAGATCGCACCACTGCGCTCCAGCCTGGGTGACAGAGTGAGAGACTCCATCTCAAAAAAGAAAAAAACAACCTTTTAACATAAATCCATAAAATAAAAATTGAAATGGCTGGGCGCAGTGGCTCACACCTGTATCCCAGCACTTTGGGAGGCTGAGGCAGGCAGATCAGCTGAGGTCAGGAGTTCTCGACCAGGCTGACCAACATGGAGAAACCCTGTCTCTACCAAAAACACAAAATTAGCCTGGTGTGGTGGCACATGCCTGTAATCCCAGCTACTTAGGAGGCTGAAGCAGGAGAATCACTTGAACCTGGGAGGCGGAGGTTGCAGTGAGCCGAGATCGCGCCATTGCACTCCAGCTCGGGCAACAAGAGTGAAACTCCATCTCAAAAAAAAATAATAATAATTATCATAGACCTTGAACTCTATAGCACTGGAATATCTCCTTTTCAAATTTTTAAATTTTTTTTTATTTTTATTTTTTGTAAGGATGAAGTCTTGCTATACTGCCCAGGCTGGTCTAGAACTTATCGCCTCAAGTAATTCTCCCACCTTGGCCTCTCAAAGTTCTGGGAGCCATCATATCTGGCCAAATGTCCCCTTTTTGGTTAGCTTTATTTTATTTTACTTTATTTCATTTTTTTATTCTCGAAGATGGCATCTCACTCTGTCACCCAGTCTGGAATGCAGTGCTGTGAACACAGCTCCACTGCATCCTCAACCTCCTGGGCTGAAGCAATCCTCCTACTGAGCAACTGGGACCACAGGCACATGCCACCATGCCCTGCTAATACTTAACTTTAAAAGTCATAGAGCCAGGCATGGTAGTGTGTGCCTGTCGTCCTAGCTACTAAGGAAGGCTAAGGCAGGAAGATCACTTGCGCCTAGTTTGAGGCTAGCCTGGAGAACATAGCAAGACCCTGTCTCTAAATATTGTAAGTAAGTCATAGAACATACCAGAAAGGATTGAAAGGGACTAAAGTGAACTTTGTAGTTAGCCCAAGCTCAATTTTTAAAAACTTTTTCATATTATGTTAACTGTTAAGTCCGAAGTAATTTCCACTCTAAAACCAGAGGACACAGTAATTTAAAAACTTTTTTGCTATACTACTTAAAGATACTTATCCTAATAACTTTTGTTAATTCTGTTTTATATTCAAATTTATATATCCTCTTTTAACCAATTCAAAGATTAAAACACACTTTCTTTAATTTTTGAAGTTTTTAAGTAAGATGGAATATCTTAGGAATCATTCATGTATTAGTTGACTATTACTTTTAGAAATGTGGACGTTAACATCAATTTTTTATTATAAATTCAGTGACATTTACTGGAGAAGATAGTGTAACTCAGCTCAGAATTTCAAGAGTTATGGTCTGTGCATGGTGGCTCTTGCTTGTAGTCCCACCACTTTGGGAGGCCCAGGCAGGCAGATCCCTTGAGCCCAGGAGTTTGAGAACAGCTTGGACAACATGGCAAAACCCTGTCTGGAAAAATTACAAAAGTTACCTCGGCATGGTAACATGTGCCTGTAGTCCCAGCTACTTGAGAGGCTGGACTGGGAAGATTGCTTGAGCCCAGGAGGTCAAGGCTGCAGTGAGTGGTGATCATGCTACTACACTCCAGCCCAGGTGACAGAATGAGACCCTATCCCAAAATAGTTATAGAGCTGGAAAATATTCTAATATAGCTCTCATTTTATGGATAAAGTGTCTGAATTTTACACAGAGCCTAAGGTATTCATCCAGGGTAACACTTGAATTATGGCAGAATAAAGACTAAAACCTATTTCCTGACTCTAGGAGTTTTTCCAGTATGTTTAATCAAGTTTCTAGTCAGTGTGTTGAGGTTTTAGAATGGGTGTCAAACAAAGAATACATGAAAGAGAATGCCATTTTCTCCGTAGAGACTTGATTGTGAGAGGGACCAGGGTAATCTTAAGATTATAGATTGGCTGGGTGCAGTGGCTCGTGCCTTGTAATCCCAGCACTTCGTGAGGCCAAGGTGGGAGGATCACTTGAGCCCAGGAGTTCTAGACCAGCCTAGGCAATATACCCTGTCTCCACTAAAAATTTAAAAATTAGCTGAGCATAGTCGGGCATGGTGGCTCACGCCTGTAATCCCAGCACTATGGGAGGCCAAGGCAGGCAGATCACCTGAGGTCAGGAGATCGAGACCATCCTGGCCAACATGATGACACCCCGTCTCTACTAAAATACAAAAAAATTAGCCAAGCATGGTGGTACGTGCCTATAGTCCCAGCTACTCAGGAGGCTGAGGCAGGGGAATCGCTTGAACCTAGGAGGCGGAGATTGCAGTGAGCCAAGATCACGCCATTGCACTCCAGCCTGGAACAGAGCGAGACTCTGTCTCAAAAGGAAAAAAACAATTAGCTGATGATCATGGTGATGTGTGCCTATAGTCCCAGCTATTCAGGAGACTGAAGTGGAAGGATTGCTTGAACCCAGGAGGCGGAGGTTACAGTGAGCCAAAATGGCGCCACTGCACTCCAGCCTGGGCGACAGAGCAAGACCCTATTTAAAAAAAAAAAAAAAGTATTATGGATTTTCAGTATTAGATGAAGTGTTAGATGAACCAAAGGCTAAAGTTTATAATTATCCTTGTTCAGTTTCATTGAGATGATTTTAGTACCTCATATCAACTTTCCAAGCTCAGAAGAATCCCAGAAGCATTTCTCAGTCTCAGGCTTCCTGGGGCAAGGCAGATAATCCTTTGGCAGTTACAACAGCAGCACAGTACTGACGTTTCACCAAGTGGTGTTCTCTTTCAAGTAGTCCCCCTGGAAGGCTGTAATATAAACTTACTCAAACAATTAAGGCATAGTTCATGACTATTTTGCTTCTTGCCTTTATATTTTCTTCACTACCTCCATATATCATTGTACCTCCTTGAAAAGCATGTTCTACGGCTATCCAATTATCACTGAATTTTACTCATATTTACAATTTGTATGCCTGGAAATGTAATTTTCTGTAAACATTTATGTTCATTATGGTTTTTATGCTGCAGTTTTTGGACCAGACAATAAACATTAAAACAGTTGATTTTTTTTTTTTTTTTTTTTTGAGACGGAGTCTTGCTCTGTCCCCCAGACTGGAGTGCAGTGGCACGATCTTGGCTCACTGCAAGCTCCGCCTCCTGGGTTCACGCCATTCTCCTGCCTCAGGCTCCCGACTAGCTGGGACTACAGGCGCCCACCACAGCGCCTGGCTAATTTTTTGTATTTTTAGTAGAGAGGGCATTTCACCGTGGTCTCGATCTCCTGACCTTGTGATCTGCCCACCTCGGCCTCCCAAAGTGCTGGGATTACAGGCATGGGCCACCGCGCCTAGCCTACAGTTGATTTTATAATAGATATGGAAACTGTCAAGCTGTTTTTCATTTATTTATTTTTTGAGATGGAGTTTCCCTTGTCACCCGGGCTGGAGTGCAGTGGCGCGATATCACCTCATTGCAACCTCTGCCTCCCAGGTTCAAGCAATTCTCGTGCCTCAGCCTCCCAAGTAGCTGGGGTTACAGGTGCCCGCTGCCATGCCCAGCTAATTTTTGTGTATTTAGTTGAGACAGAGTTTAGTCATGTTGGCCAGGCTGGTCTCGAACTCCAGACCTCAAGCGATCTGCCTGCCTCAGCCTCCTAAAGTGCTGGGATTACAGGCATGACCCAATGCACCTGGTCTTTTTAAAATTTATTTTGAGACAAGGTCTCACTCTGTTGCACAGGCTGGAGTGCAGTGGCACAGTCATGGCTTACTGCAGCCTTGACCTCCCAGGACTCAGGTGATCCTCCCACTTCAGCTCCCCAAGTAGCAGAGACTACAGGCACACACCACCATGCGTGGCTCATTTTTGTTTTTTTTTGTTTGTTTGTTTTTGTTCTTTTGGTAGAGATAGGGTTTCGCCATGTTGCCGAGGCTGGTCTCAAACTCCTGGGCTCAAGTGATTTTCCCATCCTTGGCCTCCCAAAGTGCTGGGATTATAGGCATGAGCTACTGTGCCCATTTGTCAAGCTGTTTTAAATATTTTAATTAAGATTTGATTCAGTGTGGTAGATAACTGTTTTTGTTGTTGTTGTTGTTTTTTGAGACGGAGTCTCGCTCTGTCGCCCAGGCTGGAGTACAGTGGCGCGATCTCATCTCACTGCAAGCTCCGCCTCCTGGGTTCACGCCATTCTCCTGCCTCAGCCTCCGGAGTAGCTGGGACTACAGGCGCCCGCCACCTCGCCCGGCTATTTTTTTGTATTTTTTAGTAGAGACGGGGTTTCACCGTGTTAGCCAGGATGGTCTCGATCTCCTGACCTCGTGATCCACCCGTCTCAGCCTCCCAAAGTGCTGGGATTACAGGCGTGAGCCACCGTGCCCGGCCGTTTTTTTTTTGTTGTTAAAGAGAGATTATAGCGGCCAGACACAGTGGCTCATGCCTCTAATCCCAGCACTTTGGGAAGCTGAGGTGGGTGTATCACATGAGGTCAGGAGTTTGAGTCCAGCCTGGCCAACATGGCAAAACCCCATCTCTACCAAAAATACAAAAAAAACCTGAGTGTGATGGTGTATGCCTGTAGTCCCAGCTACTTGGGAGACTGGGATAGGAGAATCACTTGAACCTGGGAGGTGGAGGTTGCAGTGAGCTGAGATGGCACCACTGCACTCCAGCCTGAGCAACAGAACGACACTCCATCTCAAAAAAAAAAAATTATTATAGTATTGTGAAACTAGACTGTCTTAGGCGTTTAAATACAGGCCCATTTAATTTATGATTGAGTTAACGGAATCCTGTTACAACTTTCCATTAAAGTCCCTCGGTTCCCACTTGTCCTCCTTGTTCACAGACTAACAGAGCCACAGCCTAACAGAGCTACAGCTGCAGCTCTTCAGCATAGAAGAGGATGCATGTTAAATATAGCCTGACCTGCTGCTGTGGTGAAAACTGACACTGCCACTTGCAGGCTCTGTTCGGTAACATGCTGATCCTGAATGTAGGGCATTTGGTAATTCAGTAGTAAACAGGGACTCTAGTCATGACCTCAGCTGCTTCAGTTCTGTATGTAAAAGACAAGCAGAAGAGCCTGCTTTCAAAAAGCAGGTGCTTTTTAAAATCAAGGGAATGATAAACACAACATTCAGGTGGTTACTTGGATGTGGGAAGCAGGAAACTGGTATGGAGGAGGAACAGAGAGGTTAATATTGTCAGTGTTCTCTTGCACCTGTTGGTTAGTGGTTTCACTGGTGTCTATTTTATTAAAATAAATAAAACAAGGCCGGGCGTGGTGGCTCACGCCTGTAATCCCAGCACTTTGGGAGGCTGAGGTGGGCAGATCGCCTGAGGTCAGGAGTTGGAGACCAGCCTGGCCAACATAGTGAAACCCCGTCTCTACTAAAAATACAAAAAATTAGCTGGACGTGGTGGTAGGTGCCTGTAATCCCAGCTACTCTGGAGCCTGAGGCAGGAGAATCGCTTGAACCCGGGAGGTGGAGGTTGCAGTGAGCCAAGATCATGCCATTGCACTCCAGCCTGGGCAGCAGGAGCAAAACTCTGTCTCAAAATAAATAATAAAACTTAAATAAATAAATTAATTAAATTAAATAAAAGCCATGCACAGCCAGTGGTGAGAGTGTGTCATCTGTGAGGTATAATCACTATGGGCACTGGAGTGGAGCGAGGTAGATAATGCTGAAATTTCTCTATTAACTTGGACACTAGATAACTCACGAATCCTCTTTTGGGAAGCATGCATGTACTATACAGCCACAAACATATTTAGAATGAATGATTCCAGAAGCTGAAAGGTCTTGTAAATAATGCCCATGTAGACTTTAAATTGTGGCTTATGCAAGATGGACCACAATGGGAATTTAAGACCTTAGACACAATCACCCTGGGACATACAATAAGAAAAATTGAGTTTTAGGCCTAATGAAGAAAGAACAACAAACATTTGAGAAGATTTTTTACTTTTTATATCAAATGTGTCTGTGTATTTCCATGGACATAAATAAGTTCACCTTTTTTTTTTTTAATGAATGTATTGTTTCTGAACAAAAAATTTATTTTAATCAACCTATATTAAGATTTATACATGGGCAGGTGCTGTGGCTCATGCCTGTAGTCCCAGCACTTTGGGAGGCCAAAGCGGGCGGATTGCTTGAGCTCAGGAGTTTGAGACCAGCCTGGGCAACATGGTGAAACCCTGTCTCTATAAAAAATACAAAAATTAGGCCAGGTGTGGTGGCGTGTACCTATAGTCCCAGCTACTCGAGAGGCTGAGGTGGGAGGATCACTGGAGCCTGGAAGGCAGAGGTTGAAATTAGCAAAGATCATGCCACTGCACTTAAGCCTGAGCGACAGATGAGACCCTGTCTCAAAATAAATAAATAAAATGCAATTTAAAAATATAAATTTATGCATAAGCTAGGAAAAGTCCAAGAGAGGCTACCATTAAAGCAGCATATCAGAAGTCTTCAAACTAAGTTCCCCTCAAAATGTACATTTAAAAATAGTTGATGGCTGGGAGCAGTGGCTTATGCCTGTAATCCCAGCACTTTGACAGGCCGAGATGGGAGGATCATTTGACATCAGGAGTTCAAGACCAGCCTGACCAACGTGGTGAAACCTCATCTCTACTAAAATAGTAAAAATTGGGCCAGGCGCAATGGCTCATGGCTGTAATTCTTGTACTTTGGGAGGCCGAGGCAGGTGGATCATTTAAGGTCAGGAGTTCAAGACCAGCCTGACCAACGTGGTGAAACCTCATCTCTACTAAAATAGTAAAAATTGGGCCAGGCGCAATGGCTCATGGCTGTAATCCCAGCGCTTTGGGAGGCTGAGGCGGGCGGATCACTGGAGGCCAGGAGTTCGAGACCAGCCTACCCAACATGGTGAAACCCCGTCTGTACTAAAAATACAAAAATTAGCCGGGTGTGGTGGCATACACCTGTAATCTAAGCTACTTGGGAGACTGAGGCAGGAGAATCGCTTGAACCTGTGAGGCAGAGGTTGCAGTGAGGTGAGATGGTGCCACTGCACTCCAGCCTGGGCGACAGAGCAAGACTCCGTCTCAAAAAAAAAGAAAATAGTAAAAATTAGCTAGGCATGGTGGTGAACGCCTGTAATTTCAGCTACTCATGAGGCTGAGGCAGGAGAATCATTTGAACCTGGGTGGCGGTGGTTGCAGTGAGCCAAGATCATGCCACTGCACTCCAGCCTGGGCAACACAGTGATACTCTGTCTCAAAAATACAAGAAAAGGTAATAAATTGTGGTTACTGTTTCTTGGTAAACTCATATTTTTTTTGAACGCTGTGCTAGGCACTTTGCTAGTAGCTCATTAATTTTTCCCAACAATGTATGAAATGTGAATTATTAATCTTAATTTTGCATAGATGTGGCTTAGAGACCTTAAGCACATCTCAGTGTTATATGGTCACAAATAATTGGGGCAGGCATTTGAATCCAGATCTGTCTGAAATGTAGATTTTCTCACGTGTTTTTAGTGGCTTCTAAAATAGCTATAATTGATTACTTATATAATCTTGCTTCTGTAAAGACAATAGCATTGTAACTTTCTAATGTGCTACCATGTGTAAGATAGCAAAACCTGTCTTAAAGATGTATTCTGTTTTAAAATTGATATCCTTTTTTCAAGTTCCTTCGAAGATGGATTATTCACAGGAACAAAAAATTTTTTTAATGAGAGATAAATTGTTTAATTTTAGGTTCATCAGTTAAACAAGCTTTTTGTGGTTTGGTGGCAGTTTTCTGCCTTGGCATTACAAGGTTACCTCTTGCCAACAATCATAGCTTTTGATAGACTTAGATAAATGTGCTCAAACAGCTTTCCTCTGCTTGAAGATGCCTGGCTCTGTTTTTTTTGTTGTTGTTGTTGTTGTTTTTAAGACATTTCTAAAGCCTATGGTTAGCCTCTCTATCTGGGCAAGAGAAAAACTGTGAAAGTCTCATTTATGCTGGAAGATAGGATAGAGTTGAGAGTGATGGTTACAAGCATTTTAACTTTACATCTACAAGAATGTGGTACAGATTAAGTTCTTGATAATCATGTTGTATATTTAAAAACATCTATAGATGATTTTATGTAGAATGGAAATTTTAACATTTTATTTGTGTTTATTTCTTTGTTGAGGTAGCAGAGACAGGAGTTTGCTGTGTTGATCAGGCTGGAGTGCAATGTGACAATCATGGCTCACTGCAGCCTCGAACTCCCAGGCTCCAGCAATTCTCCTACCTTAGCCTCCCTAGTAGCTGGGACTACAGGTGCCTACCACCACGTCCAGCTAATTTTTAAATTTTTTTGTAGAGGCAGGCTCTCACTATGTTGCTCAGGTTGGTCTCGGCCTCCCAAAGTGCTAGGATTACAGGCGTGAGCCACCATGCCTGGCCTGTGTTTCTTAATATAATAATTTTTTTGAACAAGTAATACATTCATATGGTTCAAAATGCTAAAATTACAACATTATACATAGTAAAAAAAGAAATCTGTCTTCTAGGTAGATACTCGTTGTCCTCTGTAGGGAGAATTAGAGTTTACTAGTTTCTTGGTTGTCATTCTGTGCATTTATAAACAGTTGCATTTTTTTTCCTTATTTTTACTAGCATATTATGTATACTAGTTTATACTTTGCATTTCCCGTGTAGAATCTTGAGGCCGGGCGCGGTGGCTCAAGCCTGTAATCCCAGC
>NW_012123265.1:1715644-1716843 GCF_000951035.1 Colobus angolensis palliatus | reverse complement strand
AACCTCCTGGGCTCAAGTAATCTTCTCACTTCAGCCTCCTGAATAGCTGGGACTACAGGCACATGATCACACCTGACTAATTTTTTAATTTAATTTTTATTTATTTATTTATTTATTTATTTAGAGATGGATTCTCACTCTGCTGCCCAGGCTGGAGTGCAGTGGCACCATATCGGCTCACTGCAACCCCCACCTCCCAAATCTATGATCTCTGTTCATATTTGCTTACTTTTCTATTAGATTGTTGATCCATCCTCTTACTGATTTATAGAAATCCTTTGTTAGGTTCATTAGCTCATTGAGGTATGAGTTAAATGTACCCAGATTTATAAATTTTAAAAGAGGAATTTACAAAAGTCCTCCAAGTCTTGCTTTGAGTTAATGGTTAGAGCTGTGAAAACCTAATTAAGTCATTTCACACAGTGTTCTCCCATGAGAAAAGCCAAAGTTTGTTTAAAATTTAAAATTTACCATTTTAATCATTTTAAGTATATAGTTAAGTGGCATTAAATACATTCACAATATTGTATAACCACCACCACTATCTGTTTCCAGAACTTTTTCATCACCCAAACATTACAACTCTATAACCATTAGGTAATAACTACTCATTTCCTTCCTGACTCCCAGCCCCTGGTAACCGCTACTCTGCTTTCTGTCTCTATGATTTCCCTACTCTAGATACTTCATATAAGTGGGATTACACAATATTTTTCCTTTTTTCTGTGGCTTATTTCACTTAGCATAATGTTTTCAAGGCTCCTCCATATTGTAAGCATATGGAGGAATAATCTATTAGAATATTTTTATATAGCATATTATTTACATATAATATTCTGTATGGAGGAATAATATGCAATTGTGTGTGTACACCACATTTTGTTTATCCACTCATCTGGTGAAAAATAATTTGGGGCTAGGCACGGTAGCTCACGTCTCTAATCCCAGCATGTTGGGAAGCTGAGGTGGGTGGATTACCTGAGCCCAGGAGTTCAGGACCAGCCTGGGCAACATGGTGAGACCCCATGTCTATAAAAAATTTAAAAATAAGCTGAATGTGGTGCTGTGCACCTGTAATTCCAGCTACTCAGGAGGCTGAGATGAGAGGATCACCATGAGCTTAGGAGATGGAGGTTGCAGTGAGCTGAGATTGTACCATGCACTCCAACCTGGGCAACAGAGATCCTGTCTCAAAAAAA
>NW_012123265.1:1711557-1714134 GCF_000951035.1 Colobus angolensis palliatus | reverse complement strand
TTGTAATCCCAGCACTTTGGGAGGCCGAGGCAGGCGGATCACCTGAGGTCAGGAGTTCAAGACCAGCCTGGCTAACATGGGCCCGCCTGGCCAACATGGGGAAACCCTGTCTCTACTAAAAATACAAAAATTAGCTGGGTGTGGTGGCATATGCTTGTAATCCCAGATATTCGGGGGGCTGAGGCAGGAGAATCGCTTGAACCCGGTGGCGGAGATTGCAGTGAACCAAGATCATGGCACTGCACTCCAGCCTGAGACTCCGTCTCGAAAACAGACAAACGAAAAAAAAAACCCAAAAACAAGAATTGTTTTCTTAATTTTTTTTGGACCTTTTATTCCAAGTATATAGAAGTACAACTGAATATTGTGTGTTGATTCTATATTTTGCAACTTTGGTGACTTTGTTAGTGCTAACATTTTTTTGTTTGTGTGGATTCTTTAGAGTTTTATATTTGTACTGTCATGCCGTTAGTGAACAGAGATAATTTTATCTCTTCCTTTTTAATTTGGATGGCCTTTATTTATTTGTTTGTTTATTTTTCTAACCTAATTGCTCTGGCTAGAACTTCTAGTGGTAGGCTGGTAGAAGTGGTGAAAGAGTGGGCATCTTTGCTTTGTGATCTTAGGGGAAAAACTTTTGTTCTTTGTTGATAATGATAGGAACTAAGGGTTTTTCATATATGGCCTTTTTCATATTGAGGAAATTCCTTCTATTCTTTGTTTATTGAATGTTTTCATCTTGAAAGAGCATTGAATTTTGATAAATGGGTTGGGCGCGGTGGCTCACACCTGTGATACCAGCACTTTGGGAGGATGAGGCAGGCAGATAGCTAGAACCCAGGAGGGGGAGGCTGCAGTGAGCCGTGATTGGGATGCCACTGTACTCCAGCCTGGGCAACAGAGTGAGACCCTGTCTTGAAAAAGAGTTCTTTCCCTGCCACTGCCAAGTCAAGCGGAGGCAGAGGCTTGGGTGTGTTCACGATTTGACTTCACCCGTAGACTACCACCATGGCCAAGGAAGGCGTTGTTGCTGGAGGTGTAGTGGACGTTAATACTGCTTTACAAGAGGTGTTGAAGACTGTCCTCACCCATGATGGCCTGGCACGTGGAATTCACGAAGCTGCCGAAGCGTCAGGCTCATCTTTTGTGTGTTTGCATCCAACTGTGATGAGCCTATGTCAAGTTCATAGAGGTTCTTTGTGCTGAACACCAAATCAACCTAATTAAGGTTGATGGCAAGAAACTAGGGGGAATGGTTAGGTCTCTGTAAAATTGACAGAAAGGGAAAACCCCATAAAGTGGTTGGTTGCAGTTGCGTAGTAGTTGAAGAGTACTTCAAATGCAAGAAATGAACAAATAGAACTCTGGCTTACCCGCTTCTCCCCCAACACACACACACACATACACACACACTCACAGTCACACTCACTCTGGGCACGATGGTTCAATCCTGTAGTCCTAGCATTTTGGGAGGCCGAGGTGGGCAGACTGCTTGAGCCCTAGAGTTCAAGTCCAGCCTGGGCAACATGATGAAATCCCATCTCTACTAAGAATACAAGAAATTAGCCAGGTGCTGTGGTCCCAGATACTTGGGAAGCTGAAATGGGAGGATTGCTTGAGCCTGGGAGGTAGAGGCTGCAGTGAGTCATTATTGTGCCACTGCACACCAGCCTTGGTGAGAGAGTGAGACCTTGTCTCAAAAAAAAAAGAATTTTTACAAATGCTCTTCTGCATCTGTTGAGATAATCATGTGGTTTTTAAATTAATTTTTGTAGAGGCAGGGTCTTGCCATGTTGCCCATGCTGATCAGGAATATGGGTTTTTTTTGTTGTTGTTGTTCAATTAATTGATGTGTTACTTTAATTGATTTTCATTTGTTGAATCATCCTTGCATTCTGGGAATAAAACTCCCTTGGTCTTAGTGTATCATCCTTTTAATATGCTGCTGAATTGTGTTCGTGTTTTGTTGATTTTTGCATCTATGTGAATAAAGAATATTCTGTAGTTTTCTTTCTTTCTTTTTTTTTTTTTTCTTGAGATGGAGTCTTGCTCTGTCGCCCAGGCTGGAATGCAGCAGTACAATCTCGGCTCGCTGCAACCTCTGCCTCCCCAGTTCAAGCAGATCTTCTGCCTTAGCCTCCCGAGTAGCTGGGACTACAAGCGCGTACCACCATGCCCAGCTAATTTTTTTGTATTTTTAGTAGAGATGGGGTTTCACCATATTGGCTGGGCTGGTCTCGAACTCCTGACCTCGTGATCCACCCACCTTGGCCTCCCAAAGTGTTAGGATTACAGGTGTGAGCCACTGCACGCAGCCTTTTCTTATAGTATCTTTTTCCGGCTTTGGTGTCAGAGATTCTGGCCTCATAATGAGTTAGGAAGTGTTTCCTCCTCCTCAATTTTTTGTAAGAGTTTCAAAAGAGTTGAAACTCTTTTTTCTTTGTTTTGTTTTGAGATGGAGTCTCGCTCTTTCGCCAGGCTGGAGTGCAGTGGCGCTATCTCAGTTCACTGCAACCTCCGCCTCCTGGGTTCACGCCATTCTCCTGCCTCAGCCTCCCAAGTAGCTGGGATTATAGG
>NW_012123265.1:1703841-1704197 GCF_000951035.1 Colobus angolensis palliatus | reverse complement strand
ACTTTTGTAAATGTCTGGTCAAAGTTTTTGTGATCAGGAGAGATGAATGAGGTATATTTTGGAGTTCACAAAAGTGCTTCAAGGAACTAGAAGGATTTCTGAAGCACTGCAAGTTTCCGTAAAGCACAATCTGAAAGTACCACTTAATTCATCCACTCACAAAAGCTCCCATAGTGTGTGTTGGCCTCTCGCTTTGTTCCTGGGCTGCTTTCTTATGATTTTTATGCTGCTCTACCTGTAATCACACGTTCTATACCTTCAAGTCTGTTTTGGAGGATTCAATTGTGGAGATTGGGAACCCCTAGAAAAGAATATTTTGGTATTTTCAGTCTTTTTTTTTTTTTTTCATTCTCAGC
>NW_012123265.1:1695443-1703633 GCF_000951035.1 Colobus angolensis palliatus | reverse complement strand
TGTTAGCCAGGATGGTCTCGATCTCCTGACCTCGTGATCCGCCCGTCTCGGCCTCCCAAAGTGCTGGGATTACAGGCTTGAGCCACCGCGCCCGGCAATATTTTCAGTCTTTAAAATACTTCGCACGCACTGTAATCTTTAAATCACCTCTGAGAACTAGGTAAGTGATCTCAAATAATAAACAAGTCAGAAAAATTTTGCTTAAGCAAAGGATTTCTGGATTTTGTTTTGTTTTGACCCTTATAGTGAGGGTGCGTTTTGTACAGATTGGCTCTTCCTTTGTTTTTCTTCTTTTATCTGCTTAAAATGAGGGTATTAGTTAGTGTTCATAGAGACTACATGCAGATTTTTCCCTTCTAAGAAGGTTAGGTCCTTTTGCTTGAAGTGGTACAACAGAGGCTAAGAATAATTCCTTATAGGCAAAAAGATGAGAGTTTGCCTATTTCGTTATTGTGTTTTAGACTCTTGGAGCATCTGAATGCTTTAGCCAGTACTGCAAAACTGACCAGTGGTGACTCTTCTTTTGTGTAGTGACTTTCAAACATTTTTGATAACTTCGTACAATAAAAAACAAGGTTTATGTTGTGACCCAGTACACAAAAAATATATACATATGCAACAAATGTTAAAGTCTCACAAACCAATTCTTAACCTTTATTAGAGGAAACGCAGCCTGCTATCTTCTATTTTGTTCTATTTTTTTCTCTTTTTTTTTCTTTTTTTTGAGACGGAGTCTCGCTCTGTCACACAGACTGGAGTGCAGTGGTGCGATCTCGGCTCACTGCAAGCTCCACCTCCGAGGTTCACGCCATTCTCCTGCCTCAGCCTCCCAAGTAGCTAGGACTACAGGCCCTGCCGCCACACCCAGCTAATTTTTTTTGTATTTTTAGTAGAGACAGGGTTTCACCGTGTTAGCAGGATGGTCTCAATGTCCTGACCTCGTGATCCGCTCATCTCGGCCTCCCAAAGTGCTGGGATTACAGGCATGAGCCACCGCACCTGGCCTATTTCTTTCTCTTTTTAAAAATACTAGTTTCAACTTGAATTGATTTCATAAACTTCTGATGGATGTGAACTTTAGTTTAAAAAATACTCCTCCAGCCGGGTGTGGTGGCTCACGCCTGTAATCCTAGCACTTTGGGAGGCTTAGGTGGGCAGATCACCTGAGGCCAAGAGTTTGAGACCAACCTGGCTAACATGGTTGAAACTCCATCTCTACTAAAAATACAAAAACTAGCCAGGCACAGTGGTGGGTGCCTGTAGTCCCAGCTACTAGGGAGGCTGAGGCAGGAGAATCACTTGAACCCGGGAGGCAGAGGTTGCAGTGAGCAGAAATTGTGCCACTGCACGCCAGCCTGGGTGACAGAGTGAAGACTCCATCTCAAAAAAAAAAATACTCCTTCATGACTCAGATTTGTCTGTATATACAGTTTTCTGGGCTGCTACTCGTAGAGATTTTGATTTTGTGGTTTGAGTTTATATTTTTATAAAGCATTCAGGAGTTTATATTTTTATCAGTTGCCCAGATAATTCTGATGTAGCCTTAGCCAAGTATTTGGGAACTACTAGTAGATACAATGTAATAAAAACTAGTTTATTTAAAGGTAAATTTATCCCTTAAAACCACTGAAAACCATAATTGTAACTCTTAAAGTTATTGCCCTTCAAATTTTTAAAAAATCATCTTAGTACCTAAGCTATCTGAACTCCAATATTTATATTATCTAGTAAAATGTGGAGAGCCATTTTATGCAGTGATTGACAAGTAAAAGACAGTTAAATTTCTTTTGCTTATGGAAAAAAAACAGGCTGGACACTGTAGTAGATTAAGTTCACCCTCTGGTTTGTTCCATTCAGTAGTGATGTTGTCTTCTTTGACACAGACCAATTTATATCTGACTTGGAACACCAGCCATCAGGTTCAGCAGAGAAATGGCCTAACCACAGTGTGCTCTCATGTCCAGCTCCTTTCTGGAGAATCTAGAGGGTGAGTGTTGATTGAAATGTGTCATTGTTTTTGTGGCCAAGTCTGGTATTTGCATGCAGTGGCTGGATTTGCATGTGCTACAGAGGAGGGGGTATGCACGGGCACTTTCTAGTAGGCCCACTCATTATCTTTGGAACTACACTTTGACTAAAAGACTCTGCTTTAAACTTAACCACACTCAGGCTCTTACACTTGTTCTTATGATTTTATTATTGAATGAAAGGCAAGTGTTGACTTAGATTTATTAGACCAAAGCAGAAAGAGGTTCCGTATCTGTGAATTCTATGGTTTGGGTGCTGAGTAAATTTGGTTGCTGATCAGGTTTGTAAGCCTTCTCATTCCTGGTCAAGTACTCTTAGGTTTTGATGTGAATGAAATCAGGAAATTTTGTCCATTTTTCAGAGGTAACCCAGAATATTTATCCCTAGCCTGCCCTGTGGGCCCATGTTTGCACTTCTGGTAGTCCTCTGGGGCTCTACTTGGAAGGAAGCTGTAGCACTAGAGCCAGTTAGTTTGTGTCTAGGCTTAGGCTTCTAGACTCAGCAGCCAAGGAGGAACGAAGCTATTCCTTGCTGTCATGTTGGCTCCTTTCTTCAAATACTGTCAAAGCCACTTAAGAACATATGTGATAGAAATTATAAATATAAATATACAGATTATAACTTCCTAAATGCCATTTGAATTTTATTTTAAAATGAATTTGGATTTGGAAGGGGCCTTGGAAATCATGTTCACTGCCCAAACCTTTGTATTTAGGTTTCTGCAGCCTCCTGATGACTTACCAGGCAAGATACCAAAACCCTGGCTTCTCCTAGAGCTGGGCCTACCCTGGTCTCACATCATTCTTGTCCAGCCATGAGAGAAGTGGTAACTTAATTCCTGCATTGAATGTATATAACACTCTCAGGAGAGTTATAACCAGAGGATTTAAAATAATTTCCTCATATTAGGGGTGAGAAAATAAGTCGCAGAAAAATTAGTTAAGTCACCTGAGTCACATGACAGCCAAACTAAGACTAAAACTTATTTCTTCCAGTGTTTAGCCCAGTGTGCTTCCCATGTGTGAAGCAACAAGTTGGTCACTAATAATCTTGGTATGAAGGAAATATTTCTGTGAAGTGAAGGGATCAATGGATGACTGAGTGAATAAGGGTGAGAACATAGAAGAAACAGCAGTGTGGTAGACAACTCCTTTAAGATGTTAAGCCATGAAAGAAAGAATTAGATACAGAGGGGAATGTGGGGTCCAGTGTTTTTATTTGCTTGCTTGCTTGCTTGCTTGCTTTTTTGAGATAGAGAGATTTATACTTTTTTTTTTTTTTTTTGAGATGGAATCTCCCTCTGTCACCCAGGCTGGAGTACAGTGGCATGATCTCAGCTCACTGCAAGCTCCACCTCCCGGGTTGATGCCTTTCTCCTGCCTCAGGCTCCTGAGTAGCTGGGACTACAGGCACCCGCCTCCATGCCCGGCTAATTTTTTGTATTTTTAGTAGAGATGGGGTTTTACCGTGTTAGCCAGGATGGTCTCGATCTCCTGACCTCGTGATCCGCCCGCCTCAGCCTCCCAAAGTGCTGGGATTACGGGCGTGAGCCACCATGCCCAGCTGAGATTTACACATATTAAGTGCTGATGAGAAGGATCTGGGGAGATGAGTTGATAGGGACAAAGAAGTGCAGAAAATTGATGCAGCAAGGTGTTCAAGAGAATCCAGAGCACAGGTAGTGGAATGGATCCTGTGGATTTTTGGGTCTGGAGCTCAGGTTTGGCCCTTAGAGATAGTAGATTTGGGAGTCAACAGTAGACAAGATTATTCAGAGGAAAATGTACCAAATGAGAAAACAAAATAGGGATGAGGATTCTTCTGATAATTTTGAAATGCTTCTGAGTCCCCACATCTTAAGCCAAATTGAGAGAAGTTGTTTTTTTTTTCACATTTCAGCTTTTGCTGATAGAAAAGAGTACATGCTGATACTTGAATATACTTTCAAGTACCTGTGTACTGTTTACTCAGCTGGAGATTTAATGTTTGTCTTTGTAGAATGTTTTCAGTTAAAAACATTCCTAGAGGAAAGATTGTTATGACACTGATTATAGCATCACACAAAGAAGAGGTTTCCTTTTTTTTTTTTCTTGAGAGAGTCTCGCTCTGTCACCCAAGCTGGAGTGCATTGGCACCATAGTGGCTCACTGCAACCTCCGCCTCCCAGGTTCAAGCAATTCTCCTGCCTCAGCCTCTCATGTACCTAAAATTACAGGCACCTACCACCACACCTAGCTAATTTTTTTTTGTATTTTTAATAGAGATGGGGTTTCACCATGTTGGCCAGGCTGGTTTTAAACTCATGACCTCAAGTGATCTGCCAACCTTGGCCTTCCAAAGTGCTAGGATTACAGGCGTGAGCCACCACACCCGGCCAAGAAGAGGTTTCTTAAAAAGGAAGAAGTCTTAAAAGGACTAATTTTCCCCCTCAATCCATTGGGTGGGGGGAAAAAGGTATAATAATTTTCCTTTACTAGTATTAGAGCTAATGTTAAAAGTGAATCTCTGATCTATTGCTGGTGAAATTTTTTATATTAAAAAAAGTGAAGGATATCTTCAAATCATTGTGCATGTGTTTTTAATCTGTCCAATGGTAGGAAGCTGTCTAGAATTCAGGGTAAAATTTAAGATAACTTAGTTAAAAATCTATCAGTCCACCCCATTGTATGAGGTAAAAAGAAGAAAAAAAATAATTAGGCTTGGATGCAGTAGCTCATGCCTGTAATCCCAACATTTTGGGAGGCCGAGGCAGGCGATTGCTTGAGCCCAGGAGTTTGAGACCAGCCTGGGCAACATGGTGAAACCCCGTCTTTCCAAAAAAAATACAAAAATTAGCTGGGCATGGTGGCTTATGCCTATAGTCCCAGCTACTCGGGAGGCTGAGGCAGGACGATCCCTTGAGCATGGGAGGTGAGGTCGCAGTGAGGCAGGATCACGTCAGTTCACTCCAGCCTTCGAGATCGTGCCACTGCACTCCAGCCTGGGCAACAGAGCAAGACTCTAGTCTCTGTCTCAAAAAAAAAAAAATCTGGCATAAAAGAGTTCAAGCTGGTTTTCTTGCTTACAATACTTATTCTTCCTGTGTTATAATTATGGTGGTAAGTTTTATTTTTGTTAATAGTATTAGCTAAGTTGGTATAATGGAGATCTCAAAGAAATTTCCAAATAGGAATTTCTCTCACACCTCATGATAATTCAGAGATCAAGATTCCTTTCAATTTGTTGTTCCTCTTTCTCCTTAGGTTTTGTCAAAGCAGAGAAACCACTTAGTCATGACTGAGTCTTAGCCCCAGGAAGGGATGGGAAAAGGGGAGGAACAAAGAAGCCAAGGAAGTGATGAGAAAGATACATACGTCACTTGTTCACATTTCATTGAAGAAAACGAGTTACATGGGCCATACCTAGCTACAATGGGGAAGCCCAGAAATATACTCTGTAGCTGGGTGTCAGTGTGACTTACTAAACCTCAATTACTGTGGAAGAATGAATTAAGATAATTAGCAGCCTATCATAGATACCTTCTAAATTTTCAGGAACTTATTTGTGTCTGTAGCTTGAAAAGTCAAATTAATGTTTTTTTGGTTTTTCCTTTTTTTTTGTTTTATTTGGAGACAGGGTCTCGCACTGTTGCCTAAGCTTGAGTGCAGTGGTGCGCGATCATAGCTTGCTGCAGCCTGGAACTCACTGGGTTCAAGTGATCCTCCTGCTTCAGCCTCCCAAAGTGCTGGGATTACAAGCATGAGTCACCACACCTAGCCAAATTAATCACATTTTGAAAAATCCAAATTAATTCCTCAACTCATGCCATAAATAGGTGAATTCAGGCCAGACATGGTGGCTCTCGCCTATTATCTCAGCATTTGAAAGGCCGAGGCAGACAGATGACTTGAGTTCAGGAGTTTGAGACCAGCCTGGGCAACATGGCAAAATCCTGTCTCTACAAAAAAATTTTTTTTTTTTTTTTGAGACGGAGTCTCGCTCTGTCACCCAAGCTGGAGTGCAGTGGCTGGATCTCAGCTCACTGCAAGCTCCGCCTCCCGGGTTTTACGCCATTCTCCTGCCTCATCCTCCCGAGTAGCTGGGACTACAGGCGCCCGCCACCTCGCCCGGCTAGCTTTTTGTATTTTTTAGTAGAGACGGGGTTTCATCGTGTTAGCCAGGATGGTCTCGATCTCCTGACCTCGAGATCCGCCCGTCTCGGCCTCCCAAAGTGCTGGGATTACAGGCTTGAGCCACCGCGCCCGGCCTCTACAAAAAATTTAAGAAAAAATTAGCTGGGTGTGGTGCTGCTTAGGTTACAGGTTGCAGTGAGCCAAGATCGTGCCACTGCACTCAAGCTTGTGCGACAGAATGAGACCCTCTCAAAAAAAAAAAAAAAAAAAAAAAAAAAAAAGGTGAATTCAGTATTTCCTGTATTTAGTTTAGATGGTGCTTTTATAACAATTGCATACATGTAGGCTTCATTTTAAAAAAACATTTAATCTTTATTTTATAAAAACAACATCTCGGCTGGGCACGGTGATTCATGCCTGTAATGCCAGCGTTTTAGGAGGCTGAGGGAAGGTGGGAGGATTAGTTGAGGCCAGAAGTCCAAGACCAGCCTGGGCAACATAATAAGACCCTGTCTCTATCGTCCCCAAAAATAAATTAGCTGGGCCGGGAGCGGTGGCTCACGCCTGTAATCCCAGCTACTCGGGAGGCTGAGGTGGGAGAATTGCTTGAACCCGGGAGGTAGAGGTTGCAGTGAGCTGAGATCATGCCACTGCACTCCAGCCTGGGTGACAGAACAAGACTCCCTCTCAAAAAAAATAAAATAAATTAGCTGGGCATAGTGGCACATGGCCTGCAGTCTCAGCTACTTGGGGCAGGGGTATGAAGCAGGAGGATCACTTGAGCCTAGGAGATCACAGCTGTAGTGAGCTATGATCACACCACTTCACTCTAGCCTGGGTGGCAGGCTAAGACACTCTCTCCTAAAATAATGATAGTAATAATAATAATAATAAAATAACACCTTCACAAAATTGTTTACCCGGGGAATGAATACCTTTAATCTTCAGGCTCAGGAAAAGAAAGAAAAGATTAACGTGACCAAACTTTGGTGAATGTTCATTGTAGCTTCAAGAGGAAATAACATATAAATGGAGTCTAATAATACCCAAAAATCCTTTACAAAATTGCAAATTAGAAAGGTCCATTGGGATTTTGTGTATGTGGATATATGTATCTACTCCCTTCAAAGAGGGAGTGCCCTGGGTTACCCTACCCCTCTCTACCTGGTTGTGAGGTTCCATACTATGTACTTGTCAGTTCTAACTTTGAATTCTTAAGCATGGGAAATAGCTCTAAATAAGAGGCCTGTTGGTACTCAAGCACCTCATTCTTGTGTGTAGAAATAGCATTCCAGTGGACTGCCAATTTGAACATTTCTTGAATAGGAACATTTTTTTCTTACAGCAAACATTATTGATAGCTCTGACTCTACTTTTGTTGTGGTGGCATAGGCAAATTCAGATGTTGAGGTAGTGGAAGTCACAGATGGTGGCTGCCAGAAGTGTGCCAGATCCTGTGACCTACATAACCTGTTAGCACCCTTATTGAGGACTGTTCACTCTTGTTCTAGGCTTTTAATTCACTTTGCTCTTTAAAGGGAGGAAAATGAGGGCCAGGTGCAGTGACTCATGCCTGTAATCCACAGCACTTTGGGAGGCCGAGGTGGGCGGATTACGTGAGGTCAGGAGTTTGAGACCAGTCTGGCCAACATGGCAGAAAACCCGTTTCTACCAAAAATACAAAAATTAGCTGGGTGGGAGGTAGAGGTTGCAGTGAACCAAGATCACACCACTGCACTCTAGCCTGGGTGACAGAGTGAGACTCCATCTCAAAAAAAAGTTGGGAAGAAAAATGATAAAATTGTACATTAGGGGCTTAAACAATTCCTTATACTCTTATCTTAATTCGGTGAAAAAATAGGAAGCCACATCACATACTTAGTGGACTAGGGTTTATTTTTACTTTTTTTTTTTTTTTTTAAGAGAGAGGCAAATTGTCACGGCCGGGTGGGGTAGCTCACACATGTAATCCCAACACTTTGGGAGGCCAAGGCGGGTAGATCACGAGGTTAGGAGATCAAGACCATCCTGGCTAACAAGGTGAAACCCC
>NW_012123265.1:1690515-1694968 GCF_000951035.1 Colobus angolensis palliatus | reverse complement strand
CGCCCGCCACCTCGCCCGGCTAGTTTTTTTTGTATTTTTTAGTAGAGACAGGGTTTCACCGTGTTAGCCAGGATGGTCTCGATCTCCTGACCTGGTGATCCGCCCGTCTCGGCCTCCCAAAGTGCTGGGATTACAGGCTTGAGCCACCGCGCCCGGCCGTAAGCAGTATTTTTAACAACTTAAAAATTGTGCTTATCAAGATTGTTAATGACTTAAATTTACATTACATCATAGATTTGTTTACCGTTAATAATTTTGACTTGCTTCATTTGAGACCTATGTTTTGGCCAGTCCCAGCAGGAGGATATCTGAGGAATCTAGAGGTGAGAGCCTGAACCCAGAGCCCTCAGCTCGAGGGAGAAGTGAGGGAGAAGGAAAGCAGAGGACTTGCATGATTAACACTTGGTTCAAGTTATTGCTAAAGGTCTGTGAAAGCACTTTGTTGCAGTTCTGACTCCCTAGCCTAAAATTCATATTCAGTGCTCACCTGTAGCAATTATGTGAGCATGATTTTTGTTGTCATTGTTCCAAGTCCCCAAACTGTATTAAAGATTCAGTTGGCAGGTAATTTTATTTAGTACTCAATTTATGTAAGCACTAGGGATTCCGGGGAAAACAAGATAGAGAAAGTCTGCCCCATCGGAACTTAAATCTCCTGACTGCTGGGGAATTTATAAATAAGTGAATCCCGTAGTATAATGTATGGTTGAGTATAGTCGGCTTGAGTACTACTTTGTGGAAAATCTTCTGACTTTAACATAGTCTTAAAATCCTAAACTGTCAAGAACTTTCCAGGTTCCTTCAGCTAAGTAAGGTGAGGCACACCGGGCAAAGGAACAGCAGAGCTTTGATAAGGGGGAGCAGAAATAACACAGCATTGAACAAGCTTCTGTTATAAACAATACCACATGCCTATTTTAGAAAATGATGGTTTCATCCTTACGTAAGTGTACTTGGTAAGTGGAGGGACAGTGCTCGATATGAACCCTCATCGTCAGGAAAATATAAGCATTGACTTCTTATAAGACATAGAACAGCACCTCAGCTGGCTGCAGTGGCTCACGCCTGTAATCCTAGTACTTTGGGAGGCTGAGGTGGGAGGATCACTTGAGCCCAGGAGTTTGAGACTAGCTTGGGCAACATGGCGAGACCTCGTCTCTGCAGAAAAAAAAAAAAATCCAAAAATTAGCCAGTCGTGGGCGTGGTAGCACATGCCTGTAGGCCCAGCTACTCAGGAGGCTGAGGTGGTAAGATCACCTGAGCCCAGGAATTCAAGGCTGCAGTGAGCCATGATTGTGCCCCCTGCACTCCAGCCTGGGCAACAGAGTGAGTACTCTATTGCCAAAAAAAAAAAGAGGGAGAGAAAACACATCATGTGGTTTTTGATGATAAAGCACCATTTTAAATCAGTTTGTAGTTTTAAAACTTGAGCAATGAAATACAAATTGTAAAAAGTATTTTTCATAGCAGCCTGGAACATCTTTAAAGTTACCGCCTTTGGAAGTGATAAGTGATAAGAAAAGATGATTTGATTGTGAGCCAGGTGCTTGCTTATATATTTGGCTTTTTGCCACTGCTATAACCCCTGCCTGAAATAGACACTGAAAATCAAATGACATGCATTAGTTTTAACATTCTGTGGTCCCCTTCCTACCTACCACCTAATGAACTTTCACTGTGCTTGTTCTAAATAGCTTCCAAGTGATTGTATTGAATTAGGGTCCATTTATTCAGTCATCAGGAATGGATGTTTCCTCAGTGGCAAGGTTCTTGCCTTTTGGGAGCTCATAGCCTATTTGGGAGACATAATGATGAGGAGGAATGTTGAGAAGTCATGCACAGAGATTTGTGGGCCATCCTTGTGCTCCCTCTTAGCACAAGACTAGTCTGTAGAACCCCCAGAATCTACATGGAAAACACTGTTCCTTATATTTTTTGTGGCTTGAAATAACAGGTACCAAGGGCTGCCTTGCCTTCTTATGCTCCCTTTATATTCCCTCTCTGTGTACTATGTAAGAGGTATTTTTCCTCTCCATTGTACTGATGAGGAAACTGAAGAGAAAAATATATTATTATGCAAAGCATCCTCACAACTTTTCATTTACAAAGAAGCTATTCCAGTGAGTTATTTTTAGAAAGTCAGGAGTAAGTTTAGTTTATATTCCATTATTCTTTGCAGCATCCATTATGAATGGTTAATAAATCCTAGCCTGGCAAATTTACTTAAATATTATCTGACAGGTCAGGCACAAAGGCTCACACCTGTATTCCCAGCACTGTGGGAGGATTGCTTGAGGCCAGGAGTTAGAGATCAGCTTTGGCAAAATAGCAAGACCCTATCTCTACAAAAAAAATTTAAAAATCAGCCAGGTGTGGTGGTGTGTGCCTACAGTCCCAGCTATTAGGTTGGTGCAGAAGTTATCACGGTTCTTGCCATTAGAAGTAATGCCAAAAACCACAGTTACTTTTGTATCAACTGAATACTTGGGAGGCTGAGGTGGGAGGATGGCTTGAGCCCAGGAGTTCGAGTTTGAGCTATGATTGCACCACTGCGCTCTAGTCTCGGTAACAGAGCGAGACCCTGTCTCTTAAAAACCAAAACACCGGGCGCAGTGGCTCACACCTGTAATCCCAGCACTTCGGGAGGCTGAGGCAGGTGGATCATGAGGTCAGCAGTTAGAGACCAGCCTGGCCAAGATGTGGAAACCCTGTCTCTACTAAAAATAGAAAAATTAGCCAGGTGCGATGGTGGGCACCTGTAATCCCAGCTGCTCTGGAGGCTGAGGCAGGAGATGAACCCGGGAGACAGAGGTTGCAGTGAGCCAAGATTGTGCCACTGCATTCTAGCCTGGGCGACAGAGGAAGACTCCATCTCAAAAAAAAAAAAATTCTGACAAAGTGCTTTATCAATCTGTATCTTAAAAAATTGCTTATTGCTGGCCGGGCGCGGAGGCTCACGCCTGTAATCCCAGCACTTTGGGAGGCCGAGGCAGGTGGATCACGAGGTCAGGAGATTGAGACCATCCTGGCTACTAAAAATACAAAAAATTAGCCAGGCGCGGTGACAGGAGCCTGTTAAAAAAAAAAAAAAAAAAAAAAAAAAGGCTTATCACTTGGTGATTATTAGCTCACCAGTATTGATTAATCTTCACTGTTTTGTAGAGTCCTTTGGCTTCAAGTCCCTACTTCTTTACTATTCTACATTCAGCACTAACCACAGCCAAGCCAAATCTTTTTTTTTTTTTTTTTGAGAGTCTTACTCTATTGCCCAGGCTGGAGTGTAGTGGTGCGATCTTGGCTCACTGCAACCTCCGCCCCCTAGGTTCAAGTGATTCTCTTGCCTCAGTCTCCTGAGTAGCTGGGATTACACTCGCCTGCCACCATGCCCAGCTAATTTTTGTATTTTTAGTAGAAACGGGGGTTTCACTATCTTGGCCAGGCTGGTCTTGAACTCCTGACCTTGTGATCCACCTGCCTCAGCCTCCCAGAGTGCTGGGTTTACAGGAGTGAGCCACTGCACCCAGCCTTCATCCTTTATTTCTCTGCATACCTTTGAGTACTGCTACTTGAAAATTGTCTGCTGACATAAAACTGTTGACTACTGTAGCTAAAAGACATCGTACTAATCCAACACTGTCATAGTACAAATAAAGGGAGTTTTAGATATATGAAATAATTTGTCCAAGGACATAACATGAAGTTAGTGGCAGAGCCTGAATTCAAACCAAAGCTAATTTCTAGGCCACTCCTCTACTCATATATTTGCCTTCCCAGGTCCTATCTTCTCATCAGAGCACAATGATACTACTCCCACTTATTATTATCAGCCTCTGCTTTTCAGTGATATAACTTCTGTGCAAAATTTCCCCCATGCTTCTTGGTCTCTAGTGAGTATGAATATACCTAAATCTCTTCTTGTTCTGACCATTGATTGTAGCCCCATGCCCACTGATTTTTCCATTTGGAGTTTCTAATTTCCAATTCCAGACCTAACCTACCACCTTCCTCCTCTGAACTCCTCCTTCCCTGTTGTGACTGCACCATTGTTTTCTCTTCTAGTCTCAAAACTTTAGTGGTGGTAAATCACCACTTCTTTTATCTCCTTACCATCACACTTGCTCTCCCTCCCACTAGGATCACCACATTTTACCCAGCTCCTTTGCATTTTCTTTATCTCAGTTATTTCCTTCCATCTCTATATTTTGACTTCTAAGAACGCAACTGGTATTTTGAGGCTGATTCCACGAGCAGGTAACTTTAAGGCAAATTATGTGACCTGTCAAAGCCTCAGTTAATTCATCTGTAAAGTGGGATAATATTTAAAGTATTGTGAAGATTAACTGAAATAAGATTTAATTTCAGTTGTAAAACCTAAACTATAAATGCTCAGTAAATATTTGTGGAATTAGTAAATATATATATGTATTTGGCCTCTAGTCCCTACTTCTTTACT
>NW_012123265.1:1677990-1690010 GCF_000951035.1 Colobus angolensis palliatus | reverse complement strand
TGATCTCGGCTCACTGCAACCTCTGCCTCCCAGGTTCAAGCAGTTCTCCTGCTTCAGCCTCCTGAGTAACTGGGATTACAGGCACATACCACCACGCCCAGCTAATATTTTGTATTTTAAATAGAGACAGGGTTTCACCATGGCCAGGCTGGTCTTGAACTTCTGACCTCAGGTGATCTGCCCTCCTCGGCTTCTCAGAGTGCTGGGATTACAGGCATGAGCCACTGCGCCCGGCCTTTTTTTTTTGAGATGGAGTCTTACTTTGTCGCCCAGCCTGGACTGCAGTGGCACAATCTTGGTTCACTGCAACCTCCACATTCTGGGTTCATGCAACTGACTTAATAAATATTAATTCCCTTCTTATAGCCATATGAGTTTGAGAAATTTTTGTTCTTAACTGTGGTAAACTAGAAAAAGATTAGATGTTAATACTTGCAAGATTTTTTAAATGTTTATTAGTGTTTCTTTGCTCTATGATCACATCAAATTCTAAGTATAGAAAACTTTTTGTTTTGGTCTGTTTTTGTTTATAACAGCTGTAACAAGATATAATTCACATACCATAAAATTTGTCCTTAAAGGCCGGGTGCAGTGGCTCACACCTGTAATCCCAGCACTTTGGGAGGCTGAGGTGGGTGGATCACGAGGTCAGGAGTTTGAGACCAGCCTGGCCAACATAGTGAAACCCCGTCTCTACTAAAAATACAAAAATATTAGCTGGGCGTGGTGGTGGGCGCCTGTAATCCCAGCTACTTAGGAGGCTGAGACAGGAGAATTGCTTGAACCCAGGAGGCGGAGGTTGCAGTGAGCTGAGATCACGTCACTGCACTCCAGTCCAGGCGACAGTTCGAGACTCTGTCTCAAAAACGAAAAAAAAATTATCCTTAAAAGTATACAACTGAGTGGTTTTTAGTATAGTCAGAGTTTTGCAACTATTACTAGTATCTATTTTTATTTTTATTTATTTATTTTTTGAGATGGAGTCTCAGTGTTGTTTCCCAGACTGGAGTGCATGGTGCAGTCTCGGCTCACTGCAACCTCCACCTCCCGGGTTCAAGCGATTCTCCTGCCTCACCCTCCCAAGTAGCTGGGATTACAGGCATGCACCACCACGCCCGGCTAATTTTGTATTTTTAGTAGAGACGGGGTTTCTCCGTTTTGGTCAGACTGGTCTCAAGCTCCCGACCTCAGGTGACCCACCCGCCTCAGCCTCCCAAAGTGCTGGGATTACAGGCATGAGACACCGCACCTGGATACTTGTACCTGATTTTATAACTCCATTTTCATTACTCTGAAAAGAAACTCCATACCCATTAGTAATCACTCCTCGTTTCTCCCTCTCCACAACCTGTAATCTGTTTTCTGTCTCTATGGATTGGCCTGTTCTGGACATTTCATATAAATGGAATCGCATATGACCTTTCGTATCTGGCCTCTTTGACTTAGCAGACTGTTTTCAAGGCTCAAGCATATATCAGAACTTCATTACATTTCAAGGCTGATACTCCATTTTATGGATAGAGACAACTTACCGTTTATCCATTCATCACTTGGTAGACAATTGGATTGTTTCCACTTTTTGGCTATTATTAATAATGCTGCTGTGAACATTTGAAAGTTTTTATTGTGGACATATGTTTTCACTTCTCTTGTATATATGCCTAGGAGTGGAATTAGCATAGACTTTAGTTGATAAGGCAAGGAATGAAATGATATGAGAACTAAAGTTTCTTATTTGGGGGATTTGGGATGTTCCCTTCTATGTTAGTTCCATAAGATGGAAATTCTTTGCTCTGGACCTCACAGAGCACTGTACCTCCCTGAGGTGCTTGGAACATCAGAGAAATTAACAGAAAAGCTAGAGCCTCCAATCAGAAAAGATCACAAACAACAGAAATGCCCCCACATAATAAAGAGTGCTTGTATTAGGATAGAGTAGCAAAATCACCCCCACATCACAGTGGTTTATTCTGACCAAAGCATTTATTTTCATTCCATTTACATAGGAGGTGGCCTTGTAGAAAATAAAAACTTTCTCAAAGAGATACGAATTAAAGAAAAGTTAGAGTAAGGTGAATACTTATTTAAAAGTACCTTTAGAGTGAGGGTAAGCCCCCTTCCCAACCCAAAATGAACTGAATGAGAGGGAGAGAAAAAGAGGTCCGGAGCAGTTTGTGGAGTGATGTTTCCATCTGTAATGCCACTTAGCTCAGGAGTAGGCTTCAGATACTGCCTTTATCTTTACAGAAAGCCATGGGAAGGGAAATGTCTGAGGTAGAGCTCAGCGCTTCGCATCATAAGGCTAGTAACTCAGGTCACTAATCACTCTCCCTTTTCTTGTTTTTCAGTGAACGAGATAATTGGGAGAGACATGTCCCAGATTTCTGTTTCCCAAGGAGCAGGGGTGAGCAGGCAGGCTCCCCTCCCGAGTCCTGAGTCCCTGGATTTAGGAAGATCTGATGGACTCTAACAGTGCTCACTCTGCAGCCTTGTGTCCACCAACTTCTCAGCATGTTTCTCTCCTTGGACCTTGGGTTTCCAACTCTGCAGCCTTCAGGTCTGGCACCAGGAGTGGGACTCATCATTTGTGGGGAAAGCAGCGTTCCTCCACCTCAGGCCTTGGGTAGATTTTGTAAAAGAACAGGAGCAGCATAGGCTGTTTGAGCTTTGGGGAAACGAGCTTTGCTTTTTATATTTAACTAGGATACTTTTACGTGATGGGTGCTCTGAGTGTGAATGCAGCAGGCTCTTGTTTCTGAGGTGCTGCTTTTGCAGGTGACCTGGTTACTTAGGGAAGATTGGTGATTTGTACTGCTTTATGGTCATTTGAAGGGCCCTTTAGTTTTTATGATAATTTTTAAAATAGGAACTTTTGATAAGACCTTCCAGAAGCAAACAAAACAAAACAAAACAAAACAAAAGAAAAAGAAAAAAGTAAAAAAACAAGAAGAAAAAGAAAAACAAGAAAAAAATCCCAAGCCCACACCTATGCCTCAGAAAGGCAGCATGTGTCGTAAAGATTTTCATAGATTTATAGGAAATAAAGCCAAATGTAGCTCATACCTCTTTATAAAACTAAACTGTTGTTAGATAAAATGAGAAGAGACCATTCCATCATTGAAGTGTTGGAATATAAAAAGACATTCCAGAGCATAGCCTTTTGGTAACTTTCTAGGTAATCTTGCAATCTCTCCATACTGGCTCCATGTTGAAATTGCTTTTTCCCTCAGGACCCTGGGTTACATGGCTACATTTAAGGTGACTCTGAATGGTGGGGTTTTAGCTTGGTCACTTTCATTTCTTGCCATGATAAAAACTAGTAAGCTGTTCAGTGCTCTTCCTATTTGTGTCATCTGGTCCTAGAACCTTTTCCAGACAGGAGCATCTGCCTTTGGTTGTTCTGTAACCTTTGAAGTCAGTCTCACGGTGGTTTAGGCAGCTTCGCAGTTCTAACTCTTCTCTAGAGGCCAGGCTGTGTGCAGAGCTAAAGCACAGGTGAGCTGTACATCAGCATGGGCAGAGAAAATACAGGACTCCAGATGGGAAGGTTTTAAGAGTCACACTAGCATGGAAGGCTTATCTGCCATTCTGTTTATAGCCCAAAATGATTCTGACCTACCCTGTCCTGTCTGTATGATCTAAAAACCAGCCTTTTCCCCAGAAGGCTCTGAGCACATCCAGAAGTGATAACCTGACCCTCCACACCAAAGACACCCTGGTGCTGCTGCTGGTGAGACTGGTGTCCAAGGCAGGGCCCAGCAGAAACTGCAGCCTGCTGTCTACCAAAGGAGGTACCCAAGTTGGGTACTTAAAAAAAAAAAAAAACCTGCCCTTACCCCTCTCCCTAATGGGATCTTTTACCTGTTCCTCGGCCTATTACAGAGCCTCTGAAGTTTGCAGTATGCTTTCAAATGAAATAATATACTTCCATTGATTCAGGAAGCAGATTTTTTGAGTGCCTATATGTGAGACAGTGTGCTGGTTAAAGGCCTGATGCTGTTATTCCAGGAGACTGCAGGCCCTTGATGCCAGGACTCTCTCTACTGAGGCCAGTTCAGGCCTGGGAAAGGGAGCTGGCCTATTGCCCACCACCTGTTGTCAGTAGGGTTGGAGCTGTTGACTCAGGATGAGGAAGTATGGTCTTTAAAAAAAACAAAAATATATTTCAGATTTCTCCCTTAAAGTTAGAGAAAAAGGTCTGTCCTTCAGCAGATCACTGTGGCCCCTCTTGGAGCTGGATGGTTTCAAATTTTCTTGAAAAGTAAGTTGTGTCACAGAATGTGGATAGTGAGATTTGCTTCTGGGCCTGTGGTTGGAAGCCCACAGCTTCCTTTGGAGGGGCAGGAAGTTGGCCTCTCGATTGACATTCCAGAGAAATGGCCAGACTTGCCTCTACCCTTTTGCCCCTGGTGTAGCTGCCTCACGTGGGGTTATTGCAAGAGTTCCCCTTGCAATACCCTTTGGGGGCTGCTTTGCTGCCCTCAAGAATTAAAAGCCTCTATGATCCAGAGTTGCTATGCACCAAATTTTGATGCCTTCTAAATACCTTGATGCCTGTAGCACTAGAAATGCTTTTCCTATTTAAAATAAACATTAAATTTTAAAAGAGCTTTGTATACTATGTAAGCATTTTTATATCAGCTTTGTAAAAGCTTTGGTGTTAAGAGTCAATATTTTTTGGCTTTGTAGATAAAGACTTAAATTTTTGTGCAACATAGTGGTGTTAAAGCACACATCCATTGGACTATGCAAATCAATTTATAGTAGCAGCACTGAGCAACTGGGCACGTGCTAGTATGCACCCCCTCCTACTCTAACTGCGCTAGCTCTTGGGTTGAGGAATGGAATGAGTAGCCTTCTGCTTACTGAAGATGCACAGAGAAACATGGCTGAAAACAGCTTTAAAAGGAACATGTCTTCGGGTTCATGTGTGGTGCTGCTGCCCAGGTATAAACTATCCCCACCTAGGGCCAGCCATTATCACCAGACCTCTTCTGGGCCTGGCTGTGAAACCTTGTCTTTGGTATTCAGAATGGATCTTTAAGGCTCAGATGGGCTCAAATTGAAACCTTGTATTTTATAAAATGGATGTTTAGTAAAGGAACTGGTTCTCAGTTATGTTTACAGCACTTGGAATTGTGTGTTCTTGTACATTTTGTATTTTAAAACCTTTTCTGGGAGTGCAGTGCTCCTTACACAACTACAAAGGGAAGAGCCAGCAGTTGAGGCTCCTCAGTTTTAGTGCTGAAATAATAAACAATGACAGGTCAACAGTCTCCTTAATCTGTCTGAGTGTTCCTCTGCCTGGGGTTGGTGTGGAGCTCCTCACTTTGGGGCAAAGTTAAGGGTCCTGTGGCTTTTTAAAAGTCCATTTGGTTAATAACTTTTCATTTAAGGAAGAGAAAATCGAGTTCCAAATTGCTTCCGAGGCTTCAGTTCTGTACCATTTAATGCGTGCAAAGGACATTCCATGGTGTCTGCTGGGTTCAGGGCAACTGGCTTTCGGAAGGCATACAAGAAAAGTTGGCAAAGTCCCCTTTGAAAGTCGAGCCTGAGTTTTTGTGTGGGGGCCTCCTGCCCCCTAATGTCTTCTGGTGATACTGCAGCACAGTCCATCAAAGTAGTTTGTGGTTTTGCCATCTGTTACTCCTTATGCCCACCTGGAGAGGGGCTAGCATCTTTAGGTGGGACCATCCCTGGCACAACATGGTCTCTGAGGTCCAGATATTCTGAGGGTAGGGCTGGCTCTCTCTGCCTCCTTATCCCCCACCAGAGGGACAGGGGGAGGTAGAACATTGGGATCTTTACTCAGAGGCTCAGATGGACCCTTGATTCTCCCAGGAGTCATACATTGAAGGTACCAGAGCTTCCATTTTAAAAAAGAAAGCAAGCCTGCCATGGACCTATCAGCCCCACCGTATCTGTCGGCATGGGCCACAGCCAGGACATACTAAAGGGCTCTCAGGTGCCAGTCAAGATGCCTGGCTCAGGCCATCAGGAGCCGGTTAGCCCCATTCCTCCCCCAGCCCTGCATGCAGGGTTCAGCCATTGTCTTTGGGGGAAACAGGCAGAAGAATAAGTGGAGGGTGGAGCTGGGGCTTGGGCTCCTCTAGGTACCTTCTGAGAGCTTTGACAAGCCAGAAAGAAGCTACCAGGTTGAGGGTGCTGGTCTTCTGGATGCAGGAGAGACATGTTCACTGAGGATATCAGCTGGCTCTTACCTCCTGGCTTTCTCTCCTACAAACACACCCATTCCTTGGGGGCTTGTAACACAGTGCGAGGTGGGTCGCCAACAGGCATCAGACTGGTGTAGTCATCAGCGGGTAGCTACAGAAGGGATGCAGATTTAGGGCAAAGAGCTCAGCCAGACCCGCCAGGCCCTCCAGCCACACAATCTCACCTGGTAGGCCTGGAAGACGCTAAGCAGATCCTTCATACCAGCTGTGTATGGGACACCCTGCATGCGGACCAAAGCTCCTGGCTGGGACAACACTGAGGTGGGAGCAGAGGCCAGGGCAGCAGTGGGTGTGGTGAGGTAGCCCACAGTGGTGGGGGAGACGGGGGGGCTAGGATGGGAGAGACAAGGTTTAGTCATGCATGCCACATGTGGCCTAGACCGAGACCTGTTTCCCTCCTCCCTTGCTTGTGCCTTGTGATTAGTTCAGTTCCTCCTCCCTGAAGCCCCAGCTTCTACAGAGTCATCTTCGATCTATTTTGTAGATGGTGTTAGCCAGCTCCCACCTTACTCCCTTGTCATCTGGTCCAGAAAGGGGATCGTGACCCTTCCCCAGATTGGGACAGGGAGCGGGACTGTGGTGTTCTCTTAGCTGCAGGGTACCTTGGGTAGTAGGCTGTGTAGTTCAGGTAGAGTTGAGTGGCTGGCCCTGGATAGTAGGCAACAGGGGTGGGGGCAGCAGGTACCCTGGCAGCTGGGAGCAGTGCTGAAGAGGTGTATAGAGCTGCCGCCTCCGTGGGAATGAGGGTTGGGGTGGCTTGGAAGGTGGCGTAGGTAGGTGGTGAGAGGCCTAGAGACAGAAGTAGAAAGTGCATGTGCACGGAGCCTAGCACTGCCCTGGGTGGGGCAGCCAGAAAGGAGTTCCCACTATACAAAGTAGTAGGGGCTTCAACAGCCTGACTCCCATAGGCCTTCTTCTTCCCCAGCCCCGAGGGCACTCACAGGGCAGCTTGCAGGGCGGAGGGGACATGCCACTGCGGCCCAAGGTGCCCCCCATCAGCACACGGCTCATCTCCTCTGTGGAACAGGGGACCACCTCCACGTAGCGTTCCTTCATCACCTTCTTATGGCAACGCTGAGCAGCAGCTAGGGCTCGCTCTGCTGATGTCATCTGGATGAAGGCATCGCCCGATGGCCGGCCCTGTGCACACCATCTTGTGAGCAGTTTGTCATGTGTAAGAGTGCCTTACCCCTAACACACACCCCTTCCTATTGATGTGTTCCCCCTACCAAGCAGTGGCGTCACCTGCTGATTGAGCACCATGTGCACACCATGGGGCCGGATGTCAGCTGCTGCCTCCCCCAGAAAGCTCAGGATGTCTTCAATGGTGGCTGTGTAGGGCAGGCCTCGGAGGCGTACACAGTCCCTCCCAGTCCCAGGTGCCAGTGGGAAGGGGATGGGCAGCAGTGGGGCAGTCAGTGTGGGAAGGAGTGGGCCAGATGCATAGCGGTTCAAGACCTAGTAAGGAAGGCAGCAACAGGCTGGTCATGCCAAGTAGGGTGGGGGCACAGAGGGCCACCCTGGAGTAACAGTACTTCTAGGGGTGGGAAGCCCTGGGCGCTCACCTGCTGCACCTCGGCTGCAGTGCTCCGGAAGAGTTCGATGTATCGCTTACCCAGCATGCCCTTGTGCCTGCGCAGTGCAGCCTGTGCCAGCTCCTCACAAGCAAAGAGGGCGAAGGCATCACCAGTCGGCCGGCCGTCAGGGTGGCGCACAAAGAGCAGCCCCTCGGCACCCCCAGTCACTGGGCACTCAGGCCCCAGGAAGCCTAGCACGTCCATTGGCCCAGCTGAGAAGGGCAGTCCCCGCAGCCGCAGGATCACTTGGTCTTCTCGTGACAAGAAACGAGCCACCTCTAGTGATGTGCCTGTGTGGGGGACATGGGAGTCACCTGCTGACTTCACTCGTGCCCCTTCAGACACTCACCCATGCAGGGGAGCAGGCAGGCAAGGGGGTGGTGGGGAAGTGAGATATGGATCAAAGACCAGGGGAGCCAGGGCCTGTTTGGGGTATACTCACCCCCTGCGATCTTTACAAACTCCTCCCCTGTCGCCTTATACACCTGTGGATACAGAGAGAGCAGCCTATGGGTCTCAGGCCTGGCTCAGATTGGCCCTGCTCCACTCCCAGCCCAAAGCCCCACCTCAATATAGCGGACGCCCATGTGATGCTTGTGTCTCTGCAGCGCTAGGTCCCGCTGCTCGCTGTCCACAAAGCGGATGAGGGCCTCACCATTTCTGCGGCCCTGGGCGTTGAGGCAGAGCGCTACACCACCCCTGTGGAGCCAGTGCTGTTAGTGCCTCCTGGGTAGGCCTGTCCAGTTGGGTCCACCCACCCCACCACACCCACCTGGCCACGTTGAGCCCTTTGAAGAAGCGAGCCACGTCCTGGTCTGATGACTGCCAGGGCAACCCACGAGCCCGTACCACAGTCTCACTGTCCACCACATCTGCCTTGCTGCTGTAGGGGCAGGGCACAGTGCTGTCAGAGCTATCCAGCTATTGTCACCCCCCAGCCCCTGCTCCCACACTCACCAAGGCCCCGTCTCATATTTCTGCTTTATCACCTCAGGCTTCGAAAACAATTGACCTGAGAAAAGATGGTGTGGGGGTCAGCAGGGTGTGCTGGAGAGGGGTCTCCCCACCAAGTTCTGCAAAAGGAGGACAGTTGAGGGAGATGAAGAAATGACAGGCTGAGCGCAGTGGCTCAGGCCTATAATCCCAGCACTTTGGGAGGTCAAGGTGGGTGGATCATTTGCCATCAGGAATTCGAGACCAGCCTGGCCAACATGGTGAAACCTGGTCTTGACTAAAAATACAAAAATTAGCCAGGCATGGTGGCAAGCGCCTGTAATCCCAGCTACTTGAGGCTGAGGCAGGAGAATAGCTTGAACCCGGAAAGTGGAGGTTGCAGTGAGCTGAGTTTGCACCACTGCACTCTAGCCTAGGCTACAGAGCGAGGCTCTGTCTCAAAGAAAAAGAAAAAATGACAAAGAGGCTTCCCCTGTGGTCTCTTAGAGAAGGTCACAGTGGGGAGGAGTAATAGGCAGGCATTCGTCATCCCTGAGAACAGGTGACAGGCATTGAGGGAAACCTTACTGCTGGACTCTTTGAGTAGATGGAGGATAACAGCTACCATTGTCTTCACTTCCCAGACCCCAAAGTCATCCTCTGTGGCATCTGTCTCCAGTCCTAAATCTATGGGCAGAGAAGTGACAGTGAAGACAGCATAAGCACGAATCCTGTTTACCCCTGGGCCCAACTCTCCTCCATAGACACATGCTGGAGACCAGCATATACATCTGTTTTGGCCCAGTTCATGTGTGCACTTACAGATCCCCAGTCCAGACATAGACACATACATTCCAAACTCATCCTAGCACAGACTCAAAGACACAGGTACACTCAGGGACTTAGCAGATAATGCAGACTTGCATGTGTCCATATTACCCACCCACCAGCATGCGCATACTCAGACACATGTTCCCACAGTGGCTTGTCCACCCTAACCCTTCTGGGTCACAGATACCCTGTGCCATGGTGGCCACAGTGAGGTCCCGGGCAGGGCAGGTACTTGGATGCTGCATATGGAACTCTCTTCGGAGGTCATAGAAGGAGAAGAATGTGTCGGGGAGCACCAGGTTCTGGGGGCACATAGGATTGGGGATGAGTGCCCTGCCCACCCTCAGGACAACAGGGGTCCTGGGACCCTTACTGACCCTGCCCCCCAGCCGGGTTTTCCTTCAGGGGCATACCTTCCTGGAGGCCTCAGGGTGCAGGACCTGTCGTAATAGCTGCTGCCCATCAGTGCAGAGCATGTAGGGGCCCCCGCCCAGCAGAGCCACATCCCCATTCACCAGCTGTGAGAACTGGGGATAGGGAATGGGGAGAGAGAAACACACAGATTCACAGCTGGGCAGGCAGGAAGTGAGGGCAGGAGGAGGAAGGAGGCAGGCTGCAAAGCTGGTTCAGCCAGATGTTCAACCCTATCCTGCCTGGGAAGAAGAGGCCACACCTGTTGAACCTAGCCCTATGTCCCTTCCCCTCACCCCCCAACCTTGTTCCAGTCCACTGTCACCTTCTCCAGGCCAAATGAGGGCAATCACACATAACCCAAGCCCTCAACACACACACTCCAGGAGTTTGGAGTGGGGCCAGAGCAAACACCTGGAGTGGGACAAGCAGGTGGGAAGAGGCGGAGCAAAGCAGGTTAAACCTGTCTCTGACCAGGCACCACCCTCAGACAGGTGGGGGAGGCCCAGTCCTGCCTGAGGCCCAGAAGGCTCATGGTCAATGGCAGCCCCGCCTCCAGGTCTGACCAACCGAGGGGCAGAGAAACTCCAAGGACAGAGCTCCACACTTGGACATCAGGGGCAGCATGAGCTTTGACCCACACCCTATCGACCGGCTGGCACTGAGCTGTTTGCTCATAGAGGGGGTGGCACTCCTGAGGCTGCCCAGCCCTCCCCCAGCCTCCATCCCGGCTGGAGAAGTATAAGCACTAATCACTGACCCACGGACCCTGCCTGCCAATTCTGTGACACTTTACAACCTGAGGCTGACAGAGCAAGGCAAGCCAGCTCTCCTCCCGCGAACTCCCCACGTGAAGGGCCCAGAGCCCTTCTGGAACAGACGAGAATCATCATCGTGGTGCCTCCTCATCAGGAACCACAGAGTTGTTGGAAGATGAAAGAATGTGTGCGTATCAAGGACTTAGACTAATTTCACTCAAGAGTCAGACACAGAGTGAGCGACGTAGTGAAGATAAGGAAAAGAAAACAGCAATGGAAACCACCTCCCACTTCAGCTAGGGCAGGAAGCACCCCAGGCCTTTGCACTCAGCAGGCAGATAGTCCCCCAGGCCAGGCCGGGACAGCGCCCACGCCTGGCCAGCCGGCCCGGACAGGCCTAGACGAGCAGTTTACACCTGGCGGCGTCTACCTCTAGGGCCGACACCGCCCTACGCCTCCACTCCAGCGGCTCCCAAGCGGGCCGAAGACGCGGGCGGCAAGGACCGGTGACCTATATGGACCCCTCGACCCCTTTCGCTTCCGACTGCGGCTCGGAGAGACCTGACCCAGCAGGTCTCCCAAAGGCGTCTCGGCCTCGCTCCCCGGGCGGGAACTGGGGATGGATCCCAAAGCCTGCGTCCTGATCCCTTCGGTAGGAGTAGGTTCCTGCAATGGTTGAAAAGTAAGGCGCCCAGGGGAATGGCCGGCACGCGCGGATGAAAGGGACACGCACACGCGAGAGTCGCTCAAAGTTTCAAACCAGACCCCGTCCTGCCGCCCGGGCCGGTTGGTTGCGGCACGCCAGGCCTAGCCTCCGGCAGCCTCTCCCGCCCAGAAATGTCCTCACGGCCAGGCCGTGCCGCCACCCACCCCGGCGCTCACCTGCTGCAGCACCTTGTCCAGCGGCTCTGCCCGCGCCAGGCTGTCGGCGCTCAGGCCGCTAGCCTCGCGGCATTGCGTACTCAGTGCGGCCACCTCGGCGCGAACCAGAGATTTGTGCAGCGTCCCCACCTGTGAGCGGCGGGGGAACCGATCAGCCGCGCCCCTCGACCCCGGAAGCTCCCTGGGGACCTCACCGCCTCCTTTCCACCCTACCTGGCGGCTCCGCGGCTCAACCACTTGCCAGACTAGGAGGATTAAGTCGGTCTCGTCCGAGCCCAGGTCCCTTCCCAGCGCACCCGCCGTAGCCCCGAACAGGACGACCAGTGATCCGGGACAGGGGCAGGGGTCTGCAGCGGGGTCAGCCCCGGGGTCAGGGCCTGGGGGCGGGGGCG